>NW_027437187.1:2477500-2797500 GCF_033239565.1 Halichoeres trimaculatus | reverse complement strand
TATTACTAAAAAATGACTGTTTGAAATAAATATTGGAGCAGACAATTTTTCCTGCAAGGTTTTTTCATTTTAGTTTTGATCTTTTTAAATTAAATGTTTTACCTTAACCACTTTTATTAAATTCAATTATAAAATCCTCCTTTCATTTCTTTATTAGTCTGCATATTTTCATATAAAAGGAGAACACACAACCTATCAGAGCTGAACACTTGATAATGACCTGTGGCATTTACAGTTACACATTGATGTAGTCTTAATTTTAATGTGCTCAGTGGTCAGATACATTTAAAAAGGTTGTATATCTAGTTCAAGTGAACTTAATATGTCTTAGTCAGCTTTAATCATATTAAACATAATTATCCAACAACAAAATTGTGGCTAGTGAAAATGCTGAGTGGCTAGTAGGGCTGGGTATTGCTAAGAACCTTAAGATTCAATTTCGATTTCAATTCTTTAGGTTGCAATTCAATTCAAATCAATATTGATTCAGTATTCATTTAAGTGCTTTGATTTTCGATTTTCATGCCCTTGTGGACACATGTAATATGTCACCTCACGTTTTGGAGCAATAAAACAACCCTAACGTCAGACTTTAAAGCTGAAGAAGCTGGCTTTAAGCTGCTGCTGCTGCTGCTGCTTTGGCTGTCTCATGCAGCCCTCAGTCTCAGTGTCAGTCTCCACCCAACATTCCCAAGTGAGAAGTTTTGACCCTCAGATGTTCACATCCTGATAAGAGTAAAACTGTTTTCAATCTTAGAGCAGGACTTAAAGTTTTAAAGTCATTCTTTTTTAGCCTATTAAACCATTTATTTTTCCATGAAGATCAAAGCAGAGTATGCACTCATCAATAAGCCAGGAAAGTGAACTGACCTGAGAGACACAAGAGACACAGAAAGATCCTCTCCATCCTGGTGCTGTTCCAAGGACTGTGCTTGACCAAACAGAAACTCAAGGATCATAAAGTTACCTCTAAGCAAATTCATGAAAATTCATCAGCCCCCCCCCTCCTTGTCTCTCCATCTACAGACACTTAAATCCGGCTGTGCTCCAGATACTTCAATGGATGACATCTTGAATTTTCAGTGACTGTAAGACCCATCCCTTGCTTTCTTTGGAATTTGAATTATATTCAAAGTGTATGGACGCCTCAGGAGAGCGTGTTCTCACAGCTGGATGTTCCTACATTTCTTTTATTTTCCCCCAATAAAAAAAAAAAAAAAAAAGATTCAACATCTAAAAGCTCTGCTTCAGCCAAAACCCTTTTTGACCAGTCTGTTGTATTTTTTCTTGTGATAAATGTGATCGTGGGCTGTGAGAACATGGGGCCTAACTGACCATGATTTGCATAAAAAGCCATTTTCATGAAATTATTCTTAAGCATATATATGATTCATATGCTGTTCAGCTGTTGCAAAGCATTTGGCCCTTGTTAGCCAACATAATAATAATCCTCACATCAAACAGCCAAAGCCAAATTAGGAAAGGACAGACAAGATAGGAGATCACAATAAATCAGTTTTATTTGTTAAATGGGAAGAAAAAAGTGTCACCAACAGTCATCAGCTGAGTTTTTTTTGGCTGTCTGTATCAGTGTGTTGTCTGGGCTCATCTAAGCAGACATTCTGGCGCCTTGCTAAGTGGTTAAGCTGAGATTTGCAGATATTTGTGTTTGTAGAGAGGTCAGCGTGTACCATGTAAAGCAGCTGACCTGAAACTCCTTCAGCAAATACTTCTTAATTCCTTATACAAACAAGGAAGGCAAAAGATGCAAAGACAATGCAAATGAAAATAGAGCATCTGAATATCTTTTAAGTACACCTCTTCACCAGCACAGTGACCTGACAGAGGGTAACATCACCAGAGCAGTGGTGGTTTTTCATGGATGCCAAGGGAAGCCTGGCTTCCCCAATAAAATATTACTAAAAAAGAAAAAAGGTTCAGAAGCTTTAGCACAATTAATTCATTTTAATTTTTGTCATTTTCTTGTAGTTAAATCTCTACATTAGAATAGAATAGAACTTCATTGTAACAAGTACAACGAAATTCAAGTCACAGCAGCAATCAATAAAACAAACGTAAGAAAGTGTACAGAATGCACGTAAAGGTCCATAAGACAATATGTGATGACAGCTTTTCCATCATTCTCCAGTTCAGCCAGCCTCCACCCCCACAGGGTGATGCCCAGATGCCCAAGCCACCTCATCTGGCCCCCGTGATGCCAAGGAGCAGCAACTCTACTCTGAGCCTCTCCCGGATGTCTGACCTCTGCACCCTATCTCCAAGGCTGAGTCCAGACACCCTGCAGAGGAAACTCATTTCAGACACTTGTATTGATCTTGTTCTTTCAGTCACTACCCACAGCTCATGGCCATAGGTGAGGGTTGGGCTGTAAATTGACCAGTAAATTGAGAGCCTTGCCTTCTGGCTTAACTCTCTCTTTACCACAACGGACCAGTATAGCGTTCACATCACTGCCCACGCCGCCCTAATCCATCTGTCAATCTCTAGCTCCATTTTGCCCTCACTCACGAGCAAGACCCCAAGACACTTGGACTGACTGGGGCAAAGACTCTGCCCCGACCTGGAGTGGGCAGTCCACCCTTTTCCTACTGAAAACCATGGCCTCGGACTTAGAGGTGCTAATCTTCATCCTGGCTGCTTCACACTTGGCTGCAAACCGTCCCAGTGCGAGCTGGAGGTCAGTGTTTGATGAGGCCAACAGGACCTCATTATCTGCAAAAAGCAGAGATGGGATCCTGAGACCCCCCAACCTGACTCCCTCTGCCACATGGCTCTGCCTAGAAATCCTGTCCATAAAAGTAATAAACAGAACCAGTGTATCTTGTAAATATTGTAAATAAGTGCTGTTAATATTTAGAATGTGTGTTGTTAAAAATTAATTGTTTGAATCATAGATATGAGGTAAAGAGTAGAAAAATGAATCTCTATTACCTTCAGTTGTTAGTTTTGACCTTGTTGTCAAGTTTTTGCGTTGTTTTCACTGCAAAGTTTATCATGTTAACAGTTTGGTTTTGGGGTAGGAACCCCTTCTTTAAGGAGGGTGTGACGAACCTCCCATCAGCAGGGCAGGGTCTTTGCAGGTTGCTGCTGGGCGGAGATTTGCCAGACCTGGGTCGACATGGCCAGTCTCCAAGGTGCAGGCTATTAAAGTTCCTGTTTTCAATTTCAGGTGTGATGTCAGGCACTTGCCCTCTGCATCGCACCTTTTCTAAGATCTATTGCAGCATTTCCCAAAGTATGGGTCACAACCCACGATTTTGATTGGTTCACCAGTTAATGGAGAGAAACGTGTAAAACATACGTGAATTAATTTTCCAGACTAAAAACAGACGTACAGAACGTTGATCTCACTTTGTGTTCTTTCTATCAGATGCATCTCTCTCTTTCACTCTCTGTCCCTCTTCACCTCTCTGCCCCCGTGAACTGCCACCCCGGCAACAGCTCTGTATGCTTGCCCTCGCGCTGATCTTAAAAAGATGCATGAACGAGCAGCAAATATCCCATCTGTGATGACTAAATGTAAATTTAAAGATGAGTTCATCAAAGTTGGCTTTACAAAAGCCCAAAGTAAAGGAGCAGAAAGACCTCAATGTATTTTATGTGCTAATGAGGTTTTAAAGTTTAACAAACTGGATGGACATCTTTAAACCATACACAGGAGTTTTTCAGATGGAAAGAAGAGGCATTAAAGAAACAGGATTTTGACAGCTCAAAAGTAAGGAGCTTAAATGTCTAGTTGTGTTAGTGTGTGTTGCATTTAGAAAAGTTAGTTTTGTGTGGCCATCATATTTCAGTCTGAACCGTCTAGCTAGTTGCTAACTTGTCAGACGTAAGCAACTAGCCAACAGTACTCAATATTTAAAAGGAGGGAAAGAAAAGAAGAGCTATGTATGGATGTGTCTGTTCAGGTGAACAATGTGATGAGATGCTGTGTGCTTGTGTGTGTGTTCAGGTGTGAGCATGACAAGACACTGTGTAAGTGTGTATGTCTGTATTAGATCTTGTGTTATTTGTAGGTCTCACGATAAGGATGTTAACCAATCACATTCCTGGATTCGGCATGAATCAGGAAGTGTGTGCATGAGATGGTGCATTTTATAGCAAGAGGCGCTCGACTCTAGACCAAAAAGTCAGAGCAACTAAGAAGCTTAAGCTTATTAGATGACACGAGTAGTAAATGAACTTGTACTCTAAAACTAGAGGAACTTTCCTTGCAGAAAATGTGTTGAAATGCAGAAGCTGAAGAAGGAAAATGAGGATGTGTGGAATATGTAATGTTAAAAAAAGAATAAAGAAAATAGAGGCAGAAGAAATAGAGAAAGTACAATTTGAAAGCAGTTCAGAGAGCGTTCAAGCAGTATAAGTTGCAGAAATATTTGTATAATATATATATATATATATATATATATATATATATATATATATATATATATATATATATATATATATATATATATATTGCTACTGGCTTCCAGTAGCAGCTTGAATCAAATTCAAAGCTCTTCTCCTGGCTTACAAAACATTAACAAGAACAGCTCCTGCATACCTGGGGTCCCTCATTCAGGCATACACTCCCTCTCACCCACTACGCTCTGCTTGTGAAAGACGCCTGGTGCTCCCAGCCCAGCACGGCTCCAAATCACTAGCCAGACTCTTCTCGTCTGTTGTTCCCAAATGGTGGAATGAATTACCTAACTCTATATGATCCGCAGAGTCCCTTTCTACTTTAAGAGAAGTCTGAAAACTTATCTGTTCAGGGAACACTTGTGCACTTAAGCTGACCCTTCTCCTCTTTGCCCTCAGGGGGAAAATGAGACAGAGGATCTATGACTCAGCTCTTGTGATTTTTTAGCACTAATACTGATGTTTGATGATGATTGAGGTATACTGTTGCAGCTTTGCATGCAGTTGGCTTGTTGATTATTGTAACCACCCCCCCCCCAAAAAAAAAAAAAAAAAAAATCATAAAACTTGCACTTAATGGCAGCACCTGCAGCCCAATAACTTCAAGCACTGTTGTCGCACTAACTAGGTTTTCCTTCTGTCTAAATTCTTGCTTGTGTTGTACGTCGCTTTGGAAAAAAGTGTCTACTAAATAAAACTGTACAACTGTGTATATATATATATATATATATATATATATATATATATATATATATATATATATATATATATACACACACACACACACACACACATATATATATATATATATATATATATATATATATATATATATATATATATATATATATATATATATATATATATATATATATATATATAGTTTGTGTATGTTTGTGTGTTCATAATATATTTTTATAAAATATTCTGTCACACATTCCAGACTTTTAAATGACTTACAGTGGATTAAATTTGTTTTTGAATGGTAGCAAGAAAAAGTTTACACTGTCCCTTGTCACAATCACTAAAAACTGATTGCTAACTATAATGTAATCCATATGCCCACGCCACAGCAGTAGCCCAGATTTTATTATTCGATATGGAGAACAACATAAAGTATCCAAAAAATAAAGGTTCATTTCAGTTCCTAAATGCTAAATGCAAACTAGACATTACAGGTGTAGCTTGAGTGAAAACGAGAGTATGACCACTCCACGCTCAGTTTGTATTGTCTCTGTGCAAAGGTGGGGAATTACCAGCTGTCAGTAGGCCGTGGCGCCTAGGGAAATGAGTTTCATGTTGTTGTGAGTTGTCCCTGTGTCATTTAAATGATGAATTGAATGAGGTCATCGCAGTGAATCATCCATTGCCTAAGGTTGTGAGGACTTTTGTGACAGCTTGGTTATGTTGTGTTATTCACACAGTGGTTTTAAATGTGCGGTTACCTGCAGGCTCAAAGCATGGTAGAAAAGATATGTACAACAGGAAAAGCAAAAACATCAGTCTCAAACCCTGGTCCCTTGAGTTATAGATTGGATCCATGTCGTTTCACCATAGTAACACCATTTTACGCAACACAATAGAGTCTTTATATTTTAGATGAATGCACAACATGTGTTCAGTATTACCCGTATATGTTACTTCTACTTTACAGAAAAGAGGCGACAGGACACTGTATATCAAGGGTGTTAAACATATGGCCCAGTGGGGCAAAACCCAGCCGGCCAGGAAGTCCTATCCGGCCCACAAAATGAAGGTAAATGGAAAACCATAGCCCCCTCCGTCAAGACAGCTGTGTCGCAGAACTGCAGTTAAAAAGAATCAGCGCACCACTTCCATTCTATTGTGTTACCAATGGAAAAACTTGTTTTTGTCGTTTTATATAGGTAACAATGCTATGATTTTACTAGTCCACCCTACTATGAGTTCAGATTAGGATCTATGTGGCCCTAGAACTAAAATACGTTTGACACCTCTGATTTAGACTGTGGAACAGGAAAGGCTTTCTGAAAGAGAAGCATAAACTTCTGATGATGACACTCAATTGATATCAAAAGGTGTGCTCAACCGCAAATGGTTGTAATCACATTACATATTAGTCCAAATGCATGACCAACTGACTTTCAATCATTACAAACTCAAAGCCAGTGCCTGGTCCTCACCCAGCTGGTTAAAAAGTTTCATCTAAATCTTGGTGTTTGATATAATCTAAGGCAGTGTTTTGGATAAGGGCGCCACCCTGAGTACGGAATTAATTTTTTTCCGCCCCTCTGTCAAGCTGAACTGGGGTCCCTGCTTTGTAGACTTTATATTCGGTCTTCACCATACAGCATGTATAAGAATGTGTGTGTGTGTGTGTGTGTGTGTGTGTGTGTGTGTGTGTGTGTGTGTGTGTGTGTGTGTGTGTCTATTCTGATGTCCACCCCCACACAAAGGCCAGAGCAAAGGTCAACAAAGCACTGGTCACATCAAATTTAGAGAGTGACCTTGAGGAGGAAATTTCTTGACATATACAAACCATATAAATATATATGTACAGACAAAGCTGAAATGCTTTGTATTCCAGCATTCACATTCAAGCTTTCCATAGATGGAGCACATGCAGCTGACATCTCGCAATGTTATCTCCCCTCGAGCAGCAGTGATGACCTGATGGATCTGCATGGTGCCTGGGACTGGTGGAATGGTGGACGGCATCCTTTGCAGTGCATGCTCAACAGCTTCATCTTTGATTAAATACAATTTTATTCAAGTGTCCGTCTCAGAAAGGGCCTTGAAGAGCTCATAAGCATTGTTGATGTCCCGGCCATGGCTGATGAGGTTGTCTGCTGATCTCTTTAAAGCAGCACCAAGACCATCTGGTGCTCCTTTGCCTTGACTTGACTCAAAAAAATTCCAGGTCCCTCTCAGTCCTCTCTTGTCAAGCTCTGAACTGAAGAGAAAAAGTTTCCTTTCTGCCTGTACTGTGTACAAGGTCCATCACTAAAAAGGTGCACAACAGACACCTCTGGGTGTGTGGTCTGCACATGGTCCAGAGCAGGTTTTAGAGAAATCTATGTGAATAAGGCATTCATTATTGGCCATGTGGCTGCGCAGTCCATGGTAGCAGGCATACTGTTGCCTGATGTTAAAGAGATGTCTCTTAAAGTGAGATGCATGAGGAACCTCTCTGCAAGCTCCTCCCTGCTGCTCTCAATGGTTTGTTTTACTGTTATTTTGTGATCGAGCTGTCTTCATCATTTGATTTAGCTTTCTCTTCTGTGGCCCACTGCATGTAGGTCACCTTCTGTGGGTCATCATATGAGCTTGAGAAGGGCACAATTCTGCTCTTGCAATCTTCACATTCTCCATACATGCAGGCCTTGCTGCCAATGTCACAGGAGACAAGTTGTGTAAGACTCTCCAAATTTGAAGTTCCAATAAGCTTAAGCTGACAAAGCTTGTCAGTCAGAAAGCCCAGGTTTTCATGTGACCTGCACTGGCATGTGTCGTGATCTGAAAGGGAGGGGTGGACGACCCAAAAGGGTTGAAGCCGGCAAAATAAGTCATAGGAAATGTGACTGGTGTGGTTTTCTGCCAGAAACTTCCTGTGAAGGTTTCTCATTGTGTCTCCAAGGAACTGTTTTTGCATTTTAATTTTTTTCTTTGTTATTGTTTGCTTCTCCCGCGTTGTCATCCGACTCACATCATTTCTTGTGAAGAACGTCTTCACCTTGCTCACCAGAGATTTATCTATGTACCAGTTATAAGCTCGTCTACTCGAATTACTCAGGCCTTCCTCTTTACACAATGTCCTGTGTTTCTTTGAAAACCCAAGTGCTTTTTCAGACCACTTCTGCAGCCTGAACTATCTTCCCAGCATCAACTATCTTCACTATCTTCCCAATGACAGCCTCAGCAACATTTTTCCTTTCTCTTTCATTTCTGGCAAGCTTGTACTTCTCCCTAATGTCACACTTTAGGGCTTCATTGTGCAGTCAAGTTTTTTTTCACCTTGCTGTTCACAGTACAATTTCTCAGCGACTGATGGACTTTGGACCTGGTAGAGTCTTTTTTATTGGTAGCTCGCTGGAGTCTTTTCTTGTAGTTTTCTTTCTGCCTCTTCTGATGTTTGAGTTTCTTTTCAGTTCTTCTATTTATTTGCCCAGTTTGTCTCTTGTTCTTCTTGAAGTTTTCTTGCCTTCTGAATGGCTAAGATGAAACCATACAGTACATAGAGAGGGAATCGTTAGTCTTACAGATTAGTTGTTATGTGGGTAATAACATAGTAATTACAGACACTACGGTGCAATAATTGACCACCATGGCTTTGTGTTTGTGTGCTTGTGAGAGTGAGTCTGAATTCACTTCTAAAAACAGTAAACCACAGCTCCCTGTCTACAAATGTGCATTTCTTAGGAGCTACTGGACAAGACTAATGAGGTTAATCACATATACAGCTGTGTATATAGCAGTGTTTTTAAACAAGCTAATCATAATCACAATAAGCACTATTCCTGATCACGTATTTCCCTCACCGTGAGGACCCTGGTCTGGCTTGAACTTCATCTTGAGTCTCACTGTCAGGAGAATGTGGAGGGGTCAGAGAGGTAGGCCCACTGTTTTCAATCTCAGCTTTCTTATTCTGTCCTTCTTTAGCCTTCCACCATTCCTTCCACTTACGTCTCTGAGCTCTCTCACTCACTCCTCATTAAATGATGATGTTCAATTCATCATTTAAATGACACAGGGACAACAACAACATGAAACTCATTTCCCTAGGCGCCACGGCCTTCTGACAGCTGGTAATTCCCTACCTTTGCACGGAGACAATACAAACTGTGCGTCTGGTGGAGTGATCATGCTCTTGTTTTCACACAAGTTACACCTGTAATGTCTGTAGTTTGCATTTGGCAATGATGTGTCTCTTTTCCATCGCTCACGCTCTTTCCTGAGGTATTCTTCTGTTCTCTGTGGGTCTGCATTTCTTCTTGCCCTGAACTGTCTTTGCCTCTCTGCATTAGATTTAGCCATCTGATATCTGACAATAAAGAGCATGAAATATCATATAGTAAAGGGGGCTGGCGTAGGAACAGTCCAACATTTAACTCCATAACAATAATTTAACCCCATGACAGTAATTTTTGTGACAGGGTTGAATGTTACGGGGTAAAAGATTTCAGCTAAAAGTAGCTATAAGTACACATTAGCTAGGTTACGAAGCAGTACATGACATGAGGAAAACAGTGAATTAATATATTTTACCAATAAAACTGTTTGCTTCTGGCCAAACAATAGTAAATATAATTTGAGCATGTAACGGTGTTGAAAGGATAAAAAACACTTGAATAAAGTTAAGAAAGAAGGCTAACAGAGATAGCATTATAAGAGATAAGATAACACTTCTCTTTACAGATTTGGCAGGAAAAGACTTGAGTGATAACACTTCCAGGGTGCTGCATTGGACTGAACCATTATTTTTAAAAGGGGGGGTTGATATGTTGTTACGGGGCTGGACAAAACTGGGGGACATGTAAGGGATAATGTAGAGCGAGCCGGTCACTATAGAGAAATAAACACCGACAGGGTGATGCAGGACCCGGACGCGAAGCGGAGAGGTCCTGCATCACCCTGAAGGGGTTTATTTCTCTATAGTGACCGGCTCGCTCTACATTATCCCGCTTATTACACGGCTACTCACTAAAAAAATCTAAAATTTGACATCAAATGCTCATCTAAATATGATTTTATTGATTCACAAAAGTTGTCATTGCATCCGCTTGAAAAATAGTCCGTTCCTTCTTACGGTTGAAACAGTAACGGAAAGCAACGGTAACTCTGAAGCGAAGATTAGCCTATTTATAATTCACATTAAACTGAACGTTTCCATTGATGGTGAAGTGGGACAAGGTGAATGGGACATCTTTGGGAATATTGATGCTGACGTCTCTGTCCTCATTCATGTCCATATTTCCTCCCTGCTGTGGCCCTGCAGCTGGCATACCTGTAGAAATAGTTTTTCACCGTTACAACTGCTCTCAATATTATCTCATCACTAACGCTTTAAGAGAGGCACTCACCCGATCTGCTGCTGCTGCCAGAATTAGAGGACAGGATCTTGCTCCACTTTTCCCGATCTGTACTGGTCGGAGCCCAGTAGCTTCTCAGACTGCTCTCACATCTGTGCCCTGTCACAGACATGATCTCCCTACTTGCCAGACCTGCCTGAGAGAGGAGGTGGACAGCTGTGCTCCTCAAGCTGTGATTTGTGTACCTCTTAGAAAGCCCGGCTGCCTGGCTGATTTGGGGTAACATTTTCCCGAGGTGATTGTGCCCCATGGGTTCACGAGAGTACCACACTGCTTGCCTTTTCAGTAGCTGTTGATCCTTTCTTAGTGGATGAAGGTAAAACGCTTTAGCGTCGGGAGGGCAAAGGGATAGATATTTCTTGAAACTGGCAACAGGGCAGTTTGGATTGTCAGGCTCAGCAAAGATGCATCCTCTGTAATTTTCTTTGCATGGATCTTTGGCATCTTTGTGGTTTTTTGTCTCAGCGTTGTGGGTGAGAGAAATATACTCGTTACCATGCTCGTCCTCTTTCACAATGAAAGAGTCTCTTGTCAGGTCTCGACTGCCTTCTCTCCCCCGTCTTGCGAGATGCAGCTGTACATCAAACCACACTTTTCGGACCAGTCCGACCGCTGTGTGTGGGGACAATGCCTCTGAGCACCTGAGGAGCTGCAAATCTGTTGCTGAGATGGGAGGGTGATGCTGGCTGACGTCTTTCCCGTTTTTATGGAGGGTTTTAATGACTGATTTAAATACCCCGTTGCTGGACTTGAAAGTAGCACAGTTCATAATATCAAATTTTGAGAAATTTCGAGATATTCCAGCACTAATTGCAATGTAACTGGCAACTGAGTAGGTCTTGCCGCGGGAGTTTTGAACAGATGCATAAAATGATCGCAGCACCTGGTTGAGGCTTTCTGCGGAATAACCGTCAAAGTTTGTTGACATTTTCTTTTCAATTGGCCAGTCTTTAAACACATTCATGGCCCATGCCGTGTTTCGTTTAGTATTAACTTCGTGTCTGTCTTCCTCAATCTTGTCAATTTCGGTGTCATCTAATTCCTTGTGTCTTTTCACCTCTCTTTCTTTCTCTTCGCTGATTTCCTCTCTCCTTCTTTTCTTTAGCGGTGACTGGTCAGCCATCAACCATGAATCCAATGTTTCGCCTTCTCCAAATATATTAAAAGTGATTTGGGGAAAATATTCCATTTTTGATGGAGCAACAGGAAACAACAGAAAATTAAAGATGTCTTGCCGCAGGTATAAACGTTCGGCGGATTGATACATATGACGTGATTCGCCCGAGTAGTTCAGAAGCGTCCTTTGTGGTCCGCTATTCAGAATAACAGACCGTAGAATGTTGTAATTGACCAATCAGGATCGAGCATTTGACAATGCCGTGTAATAAGTTTAAATAATGCTTTTTCATAAACAATTCATGTATTTTTCTCATCTCTCTTTTCTTTGGGTTAAAGTAGACAAGCAATTCTTTGTATTAGAAAAAAAGTGAAGTTAACTGACTTTTTTTTCATTTATTTTACATTCAATGAAAAGTAACTTTGGTCAGTGGGAACATGCTTAATTTGCTGACCTCTTTGCCTCAGCAACCCATAAAATTTTTCAAAACACATTTTTCTAAATAGTTTTTTGTGTTATGATGCAAAGATAAGTAGATATCTCCATTTATTTATTTATTTTAAATAAATGCTGTGATTTACTTTATATGATAATCTTTGAGGTAAACACAAAGTACACCTAATTCAGAGAATCAGAGTGCTGGAAGAGCTATCATTCATCTTTAAAAAAACACTTTTGCATGTTTACCCGTCATCGTGTTTAGCATGTCAAAAACCAGGCCACAATTTTAAAAAATCAGCATAACCATTAACATTAACCACACTGTAATAATAAACATAAACAGTTTTGAATGTTTAGATGACTAGCCTCAGATAAAACAAAACCAGAAAGACATGAATACCACCAACATACACACAAAAGTTACACAAGTTCAATTGAATCAAAGGAAGTAGAGAAAGCAACTTGAATCAGATAGATAGACACAGTGGGGCAAGGTTGTGGATGGAGGTGATTCTGAATTTAACTGGGAGCCAGTAAAGCTGCTGGAGGACAAGGGGGAAGGGGGACATCGAAAACGAAGGAGTTGCAATCATAGACTGTTTAAAACATGGACGTAGCCTCCTCGATGTCACCCGTCTGTTCCTGATACCATGAAATGGAGCCAATCTGCGGACACATCCACATTTGATATGACCCCGAGTTTCCTTTGCAGGGCGCCTGTAATTGGACAATCAAATGATCCTAATAACTTCTAAACTGCAGTTAGAAAAAAACAATACTTACCAGACAGTGTGTACTGATAGTGAAATTAGCTTTTTAGACCAAAGCTGTTTTTTGAACCAGGCTGTAAAAATGTTTTAAATGCCGTAAAAGTCTGTTTTTATGGCTGGGTGCGTACGTGACTTCTAGTCTTTCTGCAGCCAGCCTTAAGCTGATTCTCCATGAGCAGCAACTTTTAGCACGTCTGCATAGGCCTTATTTCAGTTTTGGCATAGATAGCAGCGCCTATCTCTGTCTTACCAAGACAACTTGTAATTATTTCAGGAGATTTCTGAATCATGGATGCTCTTTTAAAGCCATGTTTCTGTAAGCACCAGGATATTAGGATATCAGGATCAGTCTGTGATAATAGAATTTTTAGGCTGTCAATTTTAAGATGGGCAGATGGACTTCTATTATTTAAGTGCACTAAACTAAGGCTGTTTCTTGATTTAAAAACCTGTAGGTTAAGTAAAATTTGCTCAGTCACAGAAGGGGAACACTAAAAGATCTCAAAGATGTGGGTTTTATAAAAATTAAACTATCATGATGATGGAAACTCGTGCCTTTTAACATTATTGGTGATACAGAGGATGTGAGTGAGAATAAGGAGCTGAGATCATGATTTTCAGGGCTCAACTAGTTATGGAGTGCATCACTGGCTGTAACAGATTGTGCACACCAACAGGTGGAGCTATCATTTTATTCTTGCACTGACAAAGACACAGAGGGAGAGTTACAATTATTGATTGGCACTGTGCTCAGGTGCGCATCAGAACTTGTGTTATTGATTACAGACAGTCATGGAGGATGTCAAGAGCAAACTCTGTTAAAAGTATTTGAGATAGCACTACCCTGTCTGTTTGGGTGAATCCAGTTTCATTTGAATAACAATGCATGATCCCAAAACAGGTTAAAGTTGTCAACAAAGAACAGACTGTGGAAGCTACATGTGGATTGGAGCCAGATGTGCAAACTTGGGACACAGCTGGAATACTCAGCTCTGCAGCCAATGGTGGGAATAGGACCCCAGATAAAAACATTTTTTCTGAAGGCTTTTAAAGCATTAAAAAGAAGATTGAAAACCTTTTGGGTGATTTCTGAATCCAACCTAGATGTGTCAATTGACCCGACATGAAGTAAAGTTTTTGTGACGGATGGTGGGATTGAGGAAAGTAAATGCAACAGTTTGTCCAAAATAACAGAGGCAGTGGCTCCAGGGAAACAGCGTGTGATTATGTTAAAGAAACAGATGTCCCTTGTTATTGAGTCACAGATGATCAGTGTGGAAGGAAGAAAAAGTGGACGTACAGTTGATAAAGGGGAGCTATCAGGGCGCATCGATTGTGTCAGGAAAGGCAGTTGGGGGTGAGTTGCAGGTGTAACGGAGTGGGAAGACCTTGCCCATAAGAGACTCCCTGAGTGTCTGATGATAACTTCCTTCAGCATCCTCTGGCACTTTGATCTGGTTGAGGCGGCTTGAGCCTGTTCCGTGCTGGCCACCCCTGAAGGAGAAGCCCCTGAGAGAGTCACCGCTGAGGGTGGGTCGGCCGGCGGGACAAGTGGAGTTTGGAGTTCTGCAGCACCAGCAGAGCAATCCAGAGCCTTATTCATCGTGGATGGTATCAGAGGACAGCCCCAAGAATGACGAAAGGACGATCCCAGCAGAGTGAGCGCAAAGTTAGGCAGAGAGCAGCAGGCAGAGGGGCAGCCATTCAACCAACTAGCAGGTTGGCACCAAGTTGCTGGGAGGGCAAAACGCTATGAAGCTTTTCTGCTTTCCTGTGAATTAGCCAGGGGAGGCAACTCATCATGGTTTAAATATCGCACCTGCAACTGTGTCTCAGGAGATTCAGTAAGATGGACGTTACCTCCTCTCTTCCCTAGGCCCCCTACTGCGCACCAGGGCCCAGGGTGTTGTTGTGGTGCTAACCAGAGCCTTGGGCTTGGCTACGAGGCAAAGCCAGCAGTTTATGGTAGTGGCACCCAGATCTTGGTCCGAGGACGAAGTAGGAGCAATGGCAGCTAGTAAGGGATCGTAGGAACTGTGTCGCCCATTTTACCAGCAATGGTGAATACTGTTACTGTTGCAAAGAGGAATATCTCCAATTGTTTCTCGATGTCCTGAATGTTGTTGAATTTGGAAATTCTGCATTCCAACTCCCAGAGTTTTTGCTGAACTCTGCTCAGCTCTGGCAGCCAGTCGGTGAGGTAAGCCATAGTTTTACAGGGGGGAACCTGTTGTTTATTTATAGACGGAACGCGAACGCATGTGCACTTCAACTAGTGCATTAGCTAACGATCAAGGCCTTGATATTTTAATCACAAAAGAGTGTCACTGTAATTTTCACATATTTTTTCACAGCTGGGAAATGCAAAATAACTGTTTGAAATAAACAGTTTATGTCCTCGAGTGCCTCTACTGCTGACATCCAAAGAGTGCGTACTGCTGGACCAGCTCCTCCATGCCCAAACAGGTCAGTCTGTACTCGTCCTCTTGACACTGCTTGTGTGGGCCAGTACTCGATCCAGGTTTTCTCACCCAGTACATACTGAAACCTGGAGAATGAAAAGAGAAACACAGAAGTTCTTCACATGGTTGCAGTGAATCAAGAGGTTTCAGCAATACACAGCTAAGTGCCTGCCTTAGCAAGTAACTACCATATCAATAGAAATAGAAAAGTTAGCCCAAAGTAGCATAAACCATTTAGAAGGAACAATAACAGCTGATTGGTTCCTGACATTCAATAAAGGGGTCAGGATTTGGTTCTTAGGGTTTTGGTTCAGAGGACAAAGGGACTGATCAAGGATCACACTGACTGGGTAAAACAGATGGAGACAGGGGTTGATCTTTGAAGGTGTGTTATAAACCAACAGGGACATACTCAAACATGCTAACACTTGACTGGTTTCAAAGAGGTACAACTTTTTAAAAATGGAGAGTACTATTTTTTTGTGTCTGTTTATATTTCAATTTACCTGTAGCCCTTTCTGTTTAGTGCAGTGTTATTAATTTCTTCAAATGATCCCATGTTTGGTTAGGATAAGTATGTGAACATTATTCTACCACAGGATACCGTAATTAATTTAGTCTTGGGAATTTCAAAGATTGAAAACAAGGAATTGAGGCCTGGGAGGCTCTACTAAAAAGACGTGATGGGAAAATTGGGGATGTTAAAGCAGTTCAAACTGGTTCATTTTGGTTTCTCTAATCTGATCTTTGAGCTAACTAATCTTTGGGTTAAACTTGCACAACACATTACCTGTTGTTAGTGTCATAGATAAAGAGCAAGGGGCAACATAAGGTTTAGTAAAAATGAAGCCTATGCAGAAGTGCTAAAGTTGCTGTTCATTGAGAATCTGCTTGAGGCTGGCTGCAGAAAGACCAGAAGTCTCGAACACACCCAACCATAAGACGGACTTTTACAGCATCAAAGACATATTTACAGCCTGGTTCAAGAAACGGTTAAGGTCAGAAGGAAGGTCAGTTTGGAAGTTTTTAGGATTGTTTGATTGTCCAGTCAGAGGCACAGCTCAGGTCGCATGACTGGTGAGTGTCTGTAGCTGTTAGAAAAGAAACTCAAAGCCAGCATCATTATCAAATATGGCTGCGTCCGCAGATTGGCTTCACGTCACAGTATCAAAAACAGATGAGAGGCATTGCAGCACTCAGCACTTGCTGAGTTGGTGGTGAGAAAATCTCTACACTGTTTAAAAGGACCTAAAACTGAAACATAGGATTAGAACTTTTAATTAATGGAAATAAACTAGTGAAACTCAGAGGTAAAAACACATTAAAACAAAAAGACCAAACTTACGATTGGTTTTGCTCGTCTCTGTGAATATCTTCAGATGTTCCCATGATCAGGTAGGTTTTTCCTGTCTTCAGGTCTAAAGACTCTCTGCAGTGCTGGTAACTGAGGAATGTGCGTAGACTACCAGCAGGACCCACATCATAACTTCCTATGGATTAAATAAAGGAGAGAATGGTAACAAAGATTCAGTTCCATGTAAGGTCCTTTATAAAGACTTAACTCTTTATTTTTTCTTTGTAAAAAAGTATGGATTTATACCCACCTTCTTTGGGGGCTTCAAGTATCCTCATTGTATAAATATCAGTAGACAAACCGTCTGTGAAACTTTCCAGTCGAACTTTGTACACTGAGGACAGCGAAGAAGCACATTGTGAGCTCTTTTGCTTACTCTCAGACTCTTACAGAAATATTAAACACACACATTCTTTGGGCTAAAAGCGTCTCATATGCATTCTTACAGAAGTCTATTCTGCTGGTCGGTGTACTCTCACAGGCCTTAGCTGTCCGCTGGGCGTTGTCAATTTGACCCTTCTTCTGCATGCTGCAATCCTCTGTAAAACATGACGGACACAAAGTAAATACACACTGAACATCATGAGCATTTAAAGTCAAAAAAACGCTTAAAAAGACTTAATATGTATCCAGAGCTGTTCTGATTATGGAGGCCTTTGTTTTATGACAGGGACATCTGAACATTATGTTTAATGATGTGAAATGTTAGCATAAACATTTCCTGCAGATGTTCTGTTCAGTGTTTTGCGATATAAAAGTTCAATTAAACGGATTATTGTATATGAGAGACTCAGAGTTTTAACTGTGTTTAGCTCTGGTTTCATCCTTTATCCTTGCTCTATCGTCATATCTGTCATTACTTCTGTTACGCTCTAACTTTACAGAACTGTCACCTAAAACACGTTAGGGCTGACAGGAAACATGGAGTACGAAATCAGCTTGGAGTTTACTGTTTCAATCAGTCTGTTCCTCCGTATGCACTATTTTATTTTTCATTTTAAAAACTGTCTTTGACAAAAAATTTTCCATCAAGAGACATATGTTGTCCAGGATTGGCTAAAAGTATTCGTACAGTAAATCGGACATTACTTCCTCAGCTGGGAACAGAAATGTTAAGGACATAAAGTTCATGTCTGATGTCTGTAGTGCATACAAGTGTTCCTTTTAAAAGGTTTTTGCAGATTCATTGAAATCTTTTTACCTTCAGCACATGTACATTCATCATTTCTGCAGAGCCTCATCAGCTCTCCAGCTCTCCTGTGTGGATGGTAGAACTTCACACAGTGTGTTTCTGCAGCAAAATACAAAGAGATTTAAAACAAACATCATGGAACTTGTAGGGAAATTTAATTAAACCGTGTACTGAATACTGTAAGAACTACTTTAGAACAACTTACGCTCGTAGTATTCATAGACAGACACAGCAGCAGGTTGTAAGACTCCCACTTTCAGAGTCTGATGGATCCTAAACCTGATCTCTTCTGGTTGTGTGTGAGAGACCTGAAGAGAGATGGAGGACAAAGGTGAGACGGGACAAAAAGTGTCAAAAGAGGACTGGATCACAGATTGATCTCTTACCTTGTCCAAGTAGATGATGAGGGAGCCTTTTTTAGACAGGGCTGTGTTCATCTCGTACTTGGAAATCATGCGGGCACGTCCTTTGGCTAACTACACAAATACAAACACATGCATTTAGTAATAAACTCTGATTTCCTGTTTGTGGCTTTGGTGAGTGTGTCTGTTTAGTTTTTTACTTTTTCCAGGTCTTGTGTGTTTGGAGTGTAGCCAGTTAGCAGGCCGATATCCAAGACTGACATGGTAGCATCACGTTCTGGGTCTATGTACCTGAACAGAAATGGGACAGTACAATTACATCCAATGTTCACTTCAAGAAGACAGGTCAAAAAAACAATGGCACTAATTTGAAGTCAGGCAAATCCTCCTTCCAGGTCTGAAAGCTGCTACTGAATCAAGCTGGGCAAAAAAAAAACCTTATATAACTCCTCTTTAGGGTGTATTGTTAAACACTGATAATTAGGGCCTCGGGCTTGCAACGAGTGGTTTGTGTGGTTTGATCGAGAATGGTGCGCTCTGACTTTTCTCCTTATTTCAAGCCATTTTGGCCAAGTTATTTGCAAAAAAACAGTGAAAAAAGTCCCATTGAGAATGAATGGGAACCTTTACCTGCCTTCCTAAATTTGCCTCAACTTTGAGATGTTAAAACTTCAGCATACTTTCACTTACAGACTCCGTTTTTGCTTCAAATTGTTCACAAATCTAAGGAGTATTCAGGTATTGTTGAGCATTCATTTAAAAGTGGATTCATTTAGAGTGAGCTGTAGCCCAGCCTGCAGAGGTCCAGGGGCCTGCAGGAGCTAACCTTTGACCCTTGGACAAATTTAGCCTAGCCGTGTACTTGAGATGACTCTTCATTTCACCAGGATTGAAAGATTTAGTGCCCACAGCTGTCTTGACCAAGGTCTGCTCAGTGACTACATGTTACAGAAAAACAACCTACTGACACAAAGTCTGTTTACCATAAATAGGTACTTTGCATGCATTCAGGGACACACCAGTAGTATAAAGGGGGCTAGGACATAAGGTTTAGAGAGTAGAGGAGAGTTTTGTCTGTGTGCCATCATTGTGTAAACTTCAAATAAAGATGTTGGACTGAAGCTGCCATTGGATCTCCTCTTCTTCATTGAACTCCGTCTGTTCTTCATGCCAGTATTAGGAAAGTGGCCTATATCATAAACATTTTTTAAGATTTCACTTTTCAACCAACATAAACTTTTCAGATTTTGACCTGAAACCCAAGCTCTGAGAGTGTAGGTTGTCTTCAGCCATAGTGGAGAAGGCTGCTGCTGAGATGTTACAACTCTCTGAAACAAATAGTCATTACTTCCAGAATCTTCACTCCAGAAACAGTAAAGAATACATTAAAATTAGGGCTGTCAATCAATCAATTGAAATATTTAATCCCAATTAATTCCATAAATGCTCAAAGTTAACTGGCAATTTATTTCAAAGTGTTTGAACATTTTTCTTTAATCTTTTCCAAATGTACCATTATGTGCCATAAATAATTTTCAAGTTTAAAAAACTAAATAGCCATTTTTTTTTTCTTATTTGGCAGCTCAACACAAACTGATAGAGCTCATGCATCATAACAACAGATGAATTGTCCAACAAGTACTTTTGATCAGACAAAAATTGCATAATTCCCTGGACACTTCACACTTCAATAATGTTCTCAATGGTTGTATCTCTCTGCAGCCCTTGTACATTTTGCCAGCCAGTGGTATTTCAGGAACTGGCAAACCATGTTGTGCTTAAGGATGCTTCAGCCCCAAACCCCAGCTTGTTTGGCCAGTGTGACCACAAGTGTGTCATGATTCACTTCTCTGCTTTGGGAGGTGGGCTTCAGCACGGTTCACTTCATGCACGAGCACAAGCATGCAGACAGCACGTATGATCCATGATGTATGATCCATGACGTATGATCCATGACGTATGATCCATGACTAGGATCCATGACGTATGATCCATGACGTATGATCACTGTGTCCACACCTGACCATCATTTTGAACAAATCCAGGGTTTAGAGGGCTGTGTCTGACCAAAACCACTTACCATCAGTCAAAAAGTCTCCAATATTGTAGCAGTGCTCTCTGTGTCTATTTGGGCTGACTCTGATGAGATTTCACTTTATGTAAACAGATGCTTCACGATGAGGAAGGCAAGCCATGCGTGTATGTGATAGCTGCTAAAGTCTACTTTGTATGACTGCTGGCTGTACTGAGCACAGGACAGTCTGGATGGCCAGTGGGCCATCTGGCAGTGCTTTGCAGCTGCATTTCCCACTCAAAACACTGTCTTTATTCATTTCTACCTGTCAACCACAATGTTATGTTAGTGCTGTATTGAATCCTGATTTCCCAACCTAAGGGGTGGGCCAAGGCTCATACACAGAACGCATGCACATTAATCGCGCATCACAGAAGTTAGAAATGTGAAACGCATTATAAACGCATTATAATTGCATCAATTTCCACAGCCCTAATCAACATGTTACCTGGCTTCCCCAGCCTCTAACAGAGTATTTTAGCAAAAAATTGTACTGTTTGGCCAAAAAATGTGAGCGAAAACCTCTTTTTCCCATAACCTGCGGAATTATTATTTCTGACCTACTTCTTCACTTAAGAAACCTTTGTCTCTACATTTTTCGATCGCTGTTCATTTCTTGCTCTACAGACTTGTGAAACACATCATCATGTTTATCAGAGTCTTCAGATTCTCATGTCAGCATTTTTCTGACAGTCCAAAAAACACTTTCTCTGTCTCTCTGTCTCTCTCTCTCTCTCTCTCTCTCTCTCTCACACACACACACACACACATACACACATACACACACACACACACACACACACACACACACACACACACACACACACACACACCTCCTTAAAATTTAGTCCAATTTTTACCATCGAACTTCCAAACTATTTAGCTTCTTCAGGAGATGATTGCTATGACTTACCCTTAAAAGTTTTTATTTATTCAACTTTTTCTGACAAAATTTCCCCCTTTAAAATGAAAGGGGAACAAAATCTGCTAAAACTTCAGCATACTTCCACTTATATGTTGCTAGGTGCTGCCCTGTTGGCTATGGCTGCCTTCTGCAGCAGTTCTCTTGTCTTTGTCAGTTTGTTGTAGTTTTTTCGTCTCTTTTTTTCATAATTTTGTATTTGTAGTGGATCATTGTGTGGTGATTCATGTGTGCTGCTTTGGTGGACTGCTCCCAGTCTCCCTCCTCCCCTCTCTGTTGGGCTGCTCCTACACACCTGCATCTCATCCCAATCAGCAGCTCCAGCTCTTAAGCTCTGGCTGGAGTGGGGCCCGGCGCCAGAGTATTCCTGCTCATTCAGTGGTACAGCGGCCATCTTCGGGAATTAAGTATCACAAGGATTTCTAGTTCATGCTCTAAGCTTATGTCCCCTTTTCTAATCCCCTGTTTGTCTATTTGTTCCAGTGCCTCCACGAGCAAACCTCCTGCAGCCCAACCTCAGCCACACAGCCTCAACTCTCTGGGATTTGGACAGTTTCTCTCAGTCTCTCACCTTCACTCTCTGGATCACTGCCTCTCAAGCTCGGACTCTGGATTCATCTACATATCTCTCTGATTTAATAAATTCCCTCAAACTGCTTCCTCTGCCTCCGCCTCACTTCTGGGTCCTGTTAAATTACAGTTGGTTTAGTACAAACCATCACACATTGCTTAGTATAGCTCATTTGTTGGTCATGGACTCCAAACTTTTTGTGTCTTCAGTGATATTTTTATTACTTTTCTCCTGTGTTTGTCTGGAGATCTGACATGTAACCATGGCTGCATTGTTTACATGTGAAATCAGCTGTTAGCAGCCTGTAGCATGTCAATGCTAACTGGTGTAAGGCTTGATGTCTTCCCACAAGCTGAGAAGGAAGTGAGGATGACGTGCTGGTTCTCAGGTGTGAGCTAAGAAGTGACGACATGTACCTGTTCTCCATCCATTATTATTGGGAACGTAAGATCTATCTCCAATAAGATGGACGAGCCAGCTGTGCTAACCCAGCAACAGAGGGAATACCAGAAGGCAGAGTAGCATCACGCTATTCACAGACATGGCTAACAGAGCTAACACCAGACACAAACGCCATGTTGGAAGAGCTTCACCTCCTGTGAGCAGACAGGATCCAGGAGACAGAGACTGAACAGACTGCTGAAGAAGCTCAGTCCTGGACCCTGTGGAGGTGGAGACTGGCTGAACTGGATAATGATGAACAAGCTGTCAGCATCTATTTTTTTAGGGACCTTTTTGCAATTTCTGTACACTTTCTTACTTTTGTTTTCCGGACTGCTGCTGGGACTTCAATTTTGTTGTACTTGCTACAATGACAATAAAGTTCTATTCTATTTTTTCTATGACAGACTGAACTAGAAAAGCAATTTCTGAAGAAATTGCGCTGTGATTGCAGAATGCTGAAGCAGCTTGCGCTGAACTGCTAATGCAACAAAAGCTGAACCTGAATGACTGAAGATATGTCTGAAAATGGTTGAAAAAGTCTTGAAAAGCTTACGCTCAACTGCTAATGCAGAATGCTGAACATGAATGACTGAAAATTTGTCTGAAAATGGCTGAATGAAGTCTTAAAATGCTTGCCCTGAACTGCTAAAGCAGAATTTTGAACAAGAATGACTAAAGTTATGTCTGAAATCATTTGAATTAAGTCTTGAAAAGCTTTTGCTAAACTGCTAATGCAGAATGCTAAACATGAATGACTGTAGGTATGTCTGAAAATGGCTGAATGAAGTCATAAAAAGCTAGTGCTGAACTGCTAAAGCAGAATACTGAACATGAATGACTGAAGTTATGTCTAAAAATATTTAAATTAAGTCATGAAAAGCTGGCACTCAACTGCTAATGCAGAATGGTAAATTAACCGGCCATGAACTCTTGGATGAAAGGAAATTAATGGATGAATCAGTTAAATGGATAAATGAATTTAAAGTTGAAATGGCTGCATCTTTTCAAAATTTGAAACAATGAAGTAAATTTTAAAGAACATTTATGGAAGAAATGACCTGAGTTTTTAATCATGTAAGCCTTTTAGCTTACTAACTAAACCAAAGGGCCGATAAGAAAAATGATCACACCGTAGGAATCCTGAGACCCTGAGGAAGCTGTCTGTGTAAATTTCATGTCTAAAGATGCAGAAATAGGCCCATGACAGCGATAGATAGATGAGGGAAATTTGACTGATCTCTGAGAAAACCCCTCAGGAATTAACATTGGAGTACATGGGTGCCGGAGCTGACATTGCCCGACAGTTGGCCATTTTGTGAAAAAGTGCTCCATCCTTTTGCTTCAAAAACCACTTTGTCAGAAGCAGGACAACATAACCTACATTTTGACATATAATATGCCTATGTGGGGCAAAAATTGTGACCTAGAGAGCAGTTTACCCAGAAGTTTCCCAGGTTTTGTTTCCCCCTCTCCCACTCTAAGCCGAAACATTCCGTCCAATACACACCAATGTTAAATGGCTGGAAGAGCTGAAATGCATCATGACCTTTGAAGGGTCATTGTGAAGAAACTACGAATGCTAGGAAACATTTGAAACCCACTGAATGAAGCCAAAAGATAGCTGAATATTTTGAAGTTTCAATGAAATTTCTAGCTGAATATATGACTAAATGAGAAGGGTTTGAA
Source organism: Halichoeres trimaculatus (assembly GCF_033239565.1). Taxonomy (NCBI): domain Eukaryota; kingdom Metazoa; phylum Chordata; class Actinopteri; order Labriformes; family Labridae; genus Halichoeres; species Halichoeres trimaculatus. The sequence continues at coordinate 2,773,612 of NW_027437187.1, read as the reverse complement.
GCAGGCTGAAAAAATGTCCTGAAGGGAGAAAATTTTGAAAATTCCGCATTCATCTCTATGGGACTGAAATTTCGAAAATCATTGAATATCTTGTAAAGCATTTGTGAAAAGTTTCTGAAGAGTCATAGCCCACCGAACCCCACTAAAACACACGTTTTGAAGTTTGAACGGTGAAAATCGGTTGAAGTTTGTAGAAGTTTTAGCGGTCCAAAAAAGCGGGCGGAAGAAGAAGAAGAAGAAGAAGAAATTTTTTTGACACAGAAGAACATATGCTGTGAATGCATTACTGCATTCACAGCAATTAAATAATCAATTATAAATTAAATACTGACAAATGTTTTGTCTATTCATGTATCGTGTAACTTTTAGATATTGTACAGTTTTAGAGATTTAACCGTCTTAGCCACACAAGATTTCACAAAAATTTCTGCTCTTAGAGTGCATGACAGCAGCAGTTAGCATTCAGGGGGCTGCTGCTGAGATGTTATAAGTAAGGATTAAACAACGAGGAAGCGTGCATTAGACCGTTCTAAGGCACGACGCGGAGTGGGAACACCACGACGCGCAGCGGAGTGGTGTTACTCCGCGGAGTGCCTTAGAACGGTCTAATGCACGCTTTCGAGTTGTTTAATCCGCTTATACCATGGTCTCACAAACTGTAAACTTTAAAAGAAATGATGAATAATTTGACCAGAGAGATTGATGGACCACATGTGCTCAGTTGTTTGATCTGAGGGCACTGGTGGGACAGGAGGAGAGAGAAGTGGAGCTGTCTGCAGCGGTGCCTTTCATCCATTACGTGCACGCAGAGGGACAGAGGTGAAACTGTTGCTGTATCAGCCAATAATGGCATGATCTCACACCGAACACTGCAAAAACAACAGTTTGCTACTGAAAATGGCGTGGTTATGTGTTATTTTTAAAGGCATTATTGAACTGTCTCGAGCGGGCCAGTGGAGCGCGCAGTCAGCTGACCCGGAGCCTTTCAGTTTCACTTGTTTGGTCTCTGGGGCTCTTTCTAGTTGTCTGTTGTCATCCTCAGTGAGAAAGAATGTTATAATCATCCAGATAAATATCAAACATGTTTGAAAATTATCGGGGCGGCTCCAACGAGTCTGTGAGACGATCGTGGGGCTAAAGATTCATCTGTCAACCGCTCACACTAGAAGATAATCTTGCCCGAACGTCGGGACCGATTTTAGTCCCCGACCAGATTTCTTCCCCGATTGTCGGGAGGACCGAATCTGGATTCTCTACAGTCTCTCGGGCGAGAATCCTGTAGTGTGAGCCAGGCTTTATAGAGACAGGGCCCAGTAGGCGCGCAGGCTGCCCTCACATGTGTTGAAATGTGTGTGACGCGTTGCTATGGTAACGCGCACAGCGGAGTGATACAACGGTGATTTAACTTGCCGAACTAACTTTTCAACTGGCGTGCATTAGACCAATCTAAGGCACGCCAGTTGACATTGGAATTCTCACTGACCATGGTATAACTTGCTCTAACAAACTGTCATAAGTTCTAGAATCTTCACCACAGACATTTAAAATACATTAAAATGTTCCCTGGCTTCTCCTGCTTCTAACAATAGGAGTATCTTAGCAAAAGATTGCACTGTTTGGCCAAAAAATGCCCCAATGTCAGACAGAATCTCTTTTTCCCGTAACCTGCTGTAATGTTATGTCTGACCCACTTTTTCACTTCAGCTCCATTGGTAACTACATTTTTAGCTCACTGTCCTGTGCTAATTTTTGGCTCTTCACACATGTAAAACACATCACTGTGGCTGTTTTCAAAAGTTCCAACTATACTTATGGTGCCTACAAGTTTGGCTGAAGTTCAGTTTGTAGTAGTCCATGTATCTAAACTTGCAAAATCTGCAGTACGCCAATATATATATATATATATATATATATATATATATATATATATATATATATATATATATATATATATATATATATATATATATATATATATATATATATATATATGCGCTAGCTGTTTAGCCTTGTAGCCCAGCTTGATGTTGGAGTACACCTTGTACAGTGTATTAGCTCCTCTGGTGGCACATTTCACATGCTTGTGAAACCTGGGAAGCACCGTTTTAAGATCCAAATGATTGAAGTCCCCTGCTATGATGTGTGCCGCTTGGAGGGGTCTACTCTGCTGCTTGCTAATGCTGCTGTGGAGTAGTTCATTAGCCACGCAAGCATTAGCATCGGGTGGGATGTAAACAACAGTCACAAACACCGCTGTTAACTCCCAGGGAAGGTAGATGGGCCTGAATTTAACAGTCATATATTCCAGTTCCACGGAGCAGTGGCTGTCCACAGTCACCGGGTCAGCACACCAGTTGTTGTTTATGCACATGCACACACCTCCTCCTCTACTCTCTCTGGAATCCTTCTTCCTATCCTGTCGATGGGCTATTTAGCCCACTAGCTCCATAGCTAAGTCCAATATGGATGAGTTTAGGCAAGATTCCGTGATCGGAATAATGCAGCTGTCCTTAACAATCTTGTTAACTACAACCTGGAGCCTCAGTTCATCCATTTTGTTGGCAAGGGATTGTACACTGAGAGAAAGATGCTTGGAAGAAGTGGTTTGTGTGGTTGCTTCAGTAGCCATGTAAGCACTCCGGCCCTGCAGCCCTGCTTCTGCATTCTTTGCCGCCTATGTTGCCTCTCTGCCGGCATAGTGATCCATGAAGACCCAGGAGTTCTTGCTATGTCTGCTGGGATGTTGTACAAGTCAATAAAATTAGCAGTAACGCTCTGTATGACCTCCTGTCCTATCTGGAGGAGTTCGTGTCCATTATATCTGGTTTTAAGATCATCTATTAGTCTGTTTTCAACGCACTGGCTGGGAGAGCAGTGAGCTGCAGCTATTGTGAGTGCCGCCATGGTAACAATGTTGTAGTATGTCAACATTGAAATTTGAGTTTCTTAAGTGATAAGCCATAATCACCAAACTGTAAACAAAAAAGACTGAAATATTTCAGTCTAAATATATAAATAAAGAATAATTTCAGATTTTCTTTTTGGATCAAATTTAGAAGAAAATATAATTTTCTATTGTGTCGTGATGATTCTTTGCATTGGAACAAGTGTTGACACTTGGCTGTATGATTTCTTATTTGTACTTACAAGACCTCTATTCTCAGCCAGTAAACCCTTTCTTCTTCATCATTTTTCTCTGTAAAAACACATTAGTAGTAGTTACTCATCAGAGAAACCACAACAACCAGCCAGCTTCCAAAGAGGGAAAAACGTGATTCAAGAGAAAAAGCTGAAATTACCTTCTTCAAGAGTCACGGTCATGTTAAACTTCTTGCAGTCACTCTCCTTTTCTTTAGGCAGAGCATAATACAGTGACACCATCTATTATAGAAAAGAGCAAGCACATGAGACACTCCTAAAAATACTCACCAAAGAAGGTAAGAATGAGAAACATCAGCCATCAGACTGGCAACAAAATCACACTGAACATACTGTTAATGTTGCCTCTCCTGTTCCCTTGGCCGTCACTTCCACATCCTGATTTATTTCATTGATCTGTAGGAAACGTGAGCACAAATACAATCATAGTGATGAGAAGAAGACACAAAAATTAATCAAAGAACCAAAGAGCCACAGTGGGCCTGTGTGAAAGACTTCCTCACTTTTGATGTTCTTGTGGCGTAGTGGTTTGCCTGGTTAAAGTTGAATTTGTCCGGCTTTGCTCTTCCTGGCAACTGTATTTCTACCTCCAGGTCATACTCTGGTTCTTTAGCATTAATCCAGTACTCAGACACAGCCTGGTACACCGTAATGGTTGCCTGGAGAGAATTAATATGAGGAGATTTGGCATTCTATCAAACGTGGACATGTAACATTTCTCGAGGTATTTCAGATGGAGAGAGGAAACCTCATTACCTGAGTCGATCCATAGCCTCCGCCAACCTTCTGCTGCTTGTTGAACCATCTGACCACAGGTCTGGCATCTCCAAAAGGCCTTTGGTACCACAAGGTAAGAAAACAATAAGATTTTCTGCTCTTGATTTCATCCAGATCAAAGAAGACAGACAATGTTCTGATATGTTGACTCTAAACAATAACCAACCATCACAGAGTGCCCTCAAAAGTGCCGTCTAAAGAAAAGTCACGTGTGCTTTTCTTAGTTTCTGTTGGATCAGTGTTAACATTGTGTGGTCACTGAGATTCTTTTATCAGTCCTGTTCAATGGCTTTTATGGTGTGAGATACTGACTTCTGGCGTCTGTTTAAAAGACATGTAGCGTACCAGGCAAGAGGTGATTTATTCACAAGGTCATGAAATCATGCTTATAACCTACTAAACACTCATCTTTCTTAAATGCTTGATTGTAATGAGTCACAAACCCAAGATAAGTATCTGTACATTTTGAGTGAGACACTTTAAATGTTAAAGTAATTCTCCACAGTGAAGACGCCTTTGACTGACTCTAATCAACCATCACATGAAGCAGAGTAAAGGCACATTTCAACTCTGCTTTTTGACACTGAGTAGTAAATGTTGGCGTCCATTAGAATCCTGAATTGATAGGATATTTAACAACATGCAGATTACGAGGGGCGGAGTGTCGTTTACCTCGTCAAACTTTGCCTTTAGGGAAAATTTTCAGTTCGATTCAATTTACAACACAAACTTGCACATGCTCTAACCAGTCAACAAACCATTTTTCAAGCAAGCTGACCAGAACCCATTGCCCTCACAAACCATGAAACTGGACTAAAGGGAGTTTTCTTTATTGTGAAGTACTCACCTTGACCTTGACCAGAGCAAGAAGGGCGTATGCTGTGGCCTCCAGTGTGTAAATATGTCCCTTAGCTACTGGCCAGTGGGACATCTCTGAGGAATGAAAAAAACACAAATGTAATTTTATGAAGATGTAGAACTGAAACAAACTGGAACTGAAGTCAATTTCCCAATCCTGAAACTTGAGTATTGAAAATAACAAACGTTAAATGAATGACTGAATGACTATGATGACGACTGAAATCATCATAGATCATCAACAATGAAGCACCAAACAAATATCACCTGACTTTTTAGAGTTTTTACCTGGAGAAACAAACCGGTAAAGGATATCCCTGTTCAGTTTGTTTTCATTGGCCAGGGCGTATGATGTCATGGCAACAGCGTACGGGTTAGTAAGGCCGGGCAGACAATTCTCCAGGTAGATCACTGCTCTGTCTATGCTGCCAGGTAGACTCTAGATATAAAAAACAAAACAGGAAACATTGAAACACTATTGTTCCTGAGTGCAAAACCAATGCTATGATGGCTGAATGTTTTGTCAGTTTGTCATGCTACAATACTTAGGGGCTCTGGCTTCCAACGAGCCCCTCTCCTCCATAGCAAGCTATGCTCTTCTGTTCACGTCTTTTTTCTTCATCTTCCGTCCAAAATTTGGTTTCCCTACTCCTCAGAGGGCTTTGAGAGAACCCTCACAATTTATACATCAAAACGTGCGGTCTCACTTTTTTTTTTACCATTTGCTGAAATTTTGCCTGAGTTATTCGCAAAAAAACAGCAAAAAAATGTCTCATGAGGAACAAATGGGAATCTAGGTCTCTCTCCTCCAAATGTCCACTAAATATGAGATGCCAAAACTTTGGCATACTTTGTTGAGGATTCATTTAAAGTGGATTTATTTAGTGAACTGCAGAGCAGCCTGCAGAGGTCTGAGGAGCCTGCAGGAGCTAACCTTTGACCCTTAGACAACTTTGGCCTAACTGTGAACTTGAGATGACGACTTCATTTCGCCAGGATTGATTGATTTAGTGCCCTCAGCTGTCCTGACCAAGATCTGCTCAGTAACTGCAGGCTACAGCAAAAAACCTAGAGAGAGTCTGTTGGCCATACAAGGACAGCATGCATGCATTTAGGAAGACCCCAGTAGTATAAGAGAAGGCTGGGACATCAGGAGAAGAGAGGAGAGGGAGGGTTTTTGACCATGTGCCATCATTGTGTCAACTTCAAATAAAGATGTTGGACTGAAGCTGCCATTGGGTCTCCTCTTCCTCATTGAACTCCGTCACTTCTTCATGCCAGTATTAGGAAAGTAGCCCACAAAGTTATTACACAGTCAGATCAGGAGGACCAGGAGTGTATCTCACTCTAGGAAAGACATGTCAACTTCCACTCACAGACTCCATTTTTACTTTAAAATGTTCACAAATCTTTTGGCTGTTCATTTATGATGTAACTTTTAGATATCTTTAACAGTTTTTTGAGATTTTGCTGTTTAAGCAACATGAACTTTTCAGATTTTGCCCTAAAACCTCAGCTCCTAGAGTGCTGAACTTCTTTAGCTAGAGTGAAGCAGGCTGCTGCTGAAACCTTACAACTTTCATAAACAAGTTATCATAACTCCCAAAATCTTAACTATAGAAAAATAAAAACAATACATTAAAACGTTCACTTACTTCTCTTGCTTCTTTTTAAAGGGAGTGTTGTGGCAAAAAAAAATGTTTTGCCTAAAATTGCCCAAATGTGAGAGAAAACCTCATGTGCCTGTAATCTCTGGTGATGTTATTTTCTGACCTTTTTATCTTCTTAGCTTCATTTAGAACTACATTTGTAGATCGCTGTCCTGCCCTCATTTTTCACTCTACTATCTTGGGAAACACATCATCCTGTTCATCAGAGTCTCCAGATTCTCACAATGTTATCACAGTTGACAGGGTGGCACTCAGGGCTGCAAGAAGGAAGCTGACTGCAGGAGTGAAGAGGGCCAGGTCCACATACGCCCAGAGGATACAGGGACACTCTGCGTCCAACGATCCAAGGAGCTTGTGGGGGGGCATAAAGTGCATTACAGACTATAACACCAAAGATGCTCAATGCCCCAGGGACCCCTCTCTGCCTGATGCTCTCAACAACTTCCACGCCCGCTTTGAGGACCCGGACACCCCCCTCAGCACCAGACTCACCCCCCACCGGGTGAAGAGCCCCTCAGCGTGACCCCAGCTAGGGATGCACGATAACTTTTTGCTTGAACCGATACCGATAACTTTCAGCTTCTACAGGCCGATACCGATAACTGATAACACACACACTCAAACATTTATATATTAACCTAAGATCATGACGTGAATTCTATAAACAAAACCAAAGTACTATTATAATTGCAGCTACTGTGTACAGTATAGTGCTCGTATATAACTTGAGTTTGTATCCAATATATATTTTTTTCTACTTTGTGTGCTGGTTCTATGCTTTGGTGCAGCTGCTGGAATCTGAATTTCCTGGGTAACCTTCCTGAGGGATTAATTAAGTTCCTGTCTATCTATCTATCTATCTATCTATCTATCTATCTATCTATCTATCTATCTATCTATCTATCTATCTATCTATCTATCTATCTTACAGGACTCTGGCTACTGGTTTGATTCAAATGAATATCTTTTCACTAAATTAAATGAGGTTCACTTGTTTTTTTCTGCAACTTAAATGTCGTAAAAAATTAATAATAGAGACACCAAAATTTTGCAAAACCTCTCAAATTTGGATAAAAAGTTTTTATCCTTTACAGCAGTCCCTGCTGCCCTCCACCCACACACACACACACACACACACACACACACACACACACACACACACACACACACACACACACACACACACACACACACACCACCCCTCCCTCACAACCATGCACGAACATTGCACAATGCCGTTTTGCACAGAACTCTGCACAACTTGCACTACTTTCCAGTCCATTTGCAGTAAGTGTTGAAACGTTTTTATTGACAATGTCCATGTTTATTTTTATCTACTTTTATACTGTTTATTTATATATATATATATATATATATATATATATATATATATATATATATATATATATATATATATATATATATATATATATATATATATTTATATATATATATATATATATATATTTATATATATAAAAACTTGTATAGTGTGTTTTATTTTTTATATTTATATAGTGTATTTGTGGGCTTATACCAGGACCGGGAAACTAATTTCGTTCCACCCCATGTCTTTACATGTGTGAAATGACAATAAAGCTCCTTGAATCCTTGAATCCTTGAATCCATTTATCTTCTACACCTTAAGTTTTCAGCATAAATGCAGGGCTTTTGACCCACGTCTAACCCAGTACCCCTGCTTTCGATCAATAGACACAGGAGTTCCAAAGTTCTGTTGACAATCATCACCTATTGTGACATCATCATTACCATGCTAACCACACAGCTGTGTATACTGGTTGATGAGGTCATTGAGGGACAGAGAAACACATGTGTTTGTTTATTATGCCTAAACAGCCCCCTCCTTTCACACACACACACTCACACACAAACAGCCAACCCACACACACACACACACACACACTGCCCTCTCTCATCCTCTTTCTATCTCTCTCCCTCATACACACAGGTACTTTTACATGTTCGCACTGATTGGGTTGTTGGGCTTTGCAAAGAGCAACTCTCCCCCATGTATCATGTCATGGTATATGCCCTCGGCTGTACCGCATATATGGAAAAAAAAAAAAAAAAAAAAATTATATATATATATATATATATATATATATATATATATATATATATATATATATATATATATATATATATGCATAAGGTACTTTTGACATCACTTAAACCAGAAACCAGAAATGTGTGAAAGTGTTTGGTAAAGTCAGTCTCAAACACGTGAATAAGGTATGGTGACATCCCTCCTGTGTTTCTGAACTATTTTATGAATGCAAAAAGCCCGGCCGCTGCCAGAGCCCCTCTTACAATTTCTGTGGAAATTGTCTACTTTATCCATCCACTCGCAAGGCAGAGATGAAGACTTTAGGTGAGATTGTTGTTTTTTTTTTTAAAAAGAAGAGCAAAAATTGGTTCAAAATTCTAAAAACTATATTCTGACACTGTTCTTAATAATAAAAATACAGGTGACTAGCTTTCAGCTTGCATTAACTATGTGTACTATGTCACAAGTCTTATCAGAACTTACTGTCTAACTCTAAAAACAATTAAAGCAGCTGACTAACTTTTTTTCTCCAGCACAGGGTGAAGGCAGAACACTGACAGAGAGATGACCTCCATCAAAACAAAGATCCAGGAAGTGTCATACTCACGTTAACGGTGGCAGAGCACAGTGCTCGGGACTCCTGCATCGCAATGAGGCAGAAAGCTGTCATGGAGGCGTCTGAATCTGCGCCACGCACGTCACCCTACACATGCACAGACATGGTTTTCATTACATTAAACAATGGCCAGTGAGGTGAAAGAGTTTCAATATCTTAGTTATCTATGGTCAAAACATCAAGCTAAAATATTGATGTCAATAACAAGGAAACGCACAATCATCTCTTCGTGGATAACCTTCCCGATTTCCCTAAACACGCCATCAGGTTGCTGTGTGTTGAGTATGAGGAACTTGACAGCGTCACAGATCACGTTGGCTTGCACTGCCACAAGATTCTTAGCCATAGAAAACACCTTGACAACATAGGCTGTCAACCTTAAAGAAGAGAGGAGCAGAGAGGGTTTAAACATTTAGATATTTTTAGAGGACATAAACACATCTACACTGAAATGAGAACATTAGGATCAGGACTGGTCCGGTGCCTTACCAAGTACTGCTTTTGTGAGTGACCCACACAGCGAAGGACCCATCATTTTTTCGGTAAGTGAGCTCTCTCTGGTAGCCTGGACAGAAAAATCTTATTTTAATATTTGTATACTCTTTACTGAGTCTTGTGCATTTGACAAGAGCTGGGGAAGTCCATAGCATGCAAGCTCTGAGAAGAGGTGGGCGTTGGTACAGACGTGCAGTGTAGAAGAAAACTTCATCACTTGAGCGATTTTTTTTCCCTTGATTTAAACAAATTTGAGGGCATACATTTCTTTTGAATGGTTTGAAAAGCAAGCTGTAACTAGAGGAGAGCTTCGGTTGGAGGATATGATGAGTTGTAGATTGCTGTGCTGTATAAATGTAATGACTTATGTTAGAATATCTAGCTTGTATATATGTGCTTTGCTTGAATATTATCAAAATGTGCTCATATGCGGTCATAAATTAACAAGTTTCTTAACATATGGTTTTAAGCTCCTGAGAGATTACAGATCACCCAGAACTAAAAAGAAATAAAAGTCTTAATATGAGGAATTTAGCTTAGAGCTGTGAAAAAGAAGAAATCTTGTGTGTGCCTTTTTCAGATAACTGATGTGCTTTCAGTTTTAACATGAGTGAGTGTGGTTTGCAGATGCAGACAAATAACAGGAAGTTCAATTGCATAAGTGAAACTGTGGTTTTAAGGAAAACAGACATAGAGGGGAACCCAGTAAATGTCTGTGGAGGGGGAAAGGTACAAAGAACCAAAGATCTGTTGCACATTTTTCAGCTTGTAATCAATAAATCTCAGTATCAATTGAGAACTGAGTCGTTCTTCGTCATCTCGTATCATCATCAAGGAACACCAGGAAACAAGGTGAGGGAAACAGCACCACATTTCCAACACTTATCAATTACATGGTAGCACCAGGCTGCTAGTAGTGCTACATAGAGCTGGCTACTGGCGTATGGCACAAACTCACAAAGTTTGCTTGTTGTTATGGTTTTCCAAAATTGGTATGGATCATTGAGACCGCTTGTTGCCTTTGATAAGAATAGTCATGAATGGATTTCTGGATAATTAGGGTGCATGCATTTCTTCGTCTCCTGAAGATGACCCAGTCTGAGTTCTCATTAGTTTTTCTGGTATTTTCCCATGTGATGTGCTCATGCAGCAGAGTTTATTGATCAGGTGTAGACCATACATTACTGTGTTCTTTTACTAAAAATATGTTTTTAAAGGAGCATGTTTGTGAGTTTAACATTTAAACCCACAGTAAAAGAAATTTGGGGCAAGTTCAATCATAGCAATAAGCCCTTTTCCTCCCGTTTCCAATTTTTGGGCTCTTGTTATGAGGCACTATTGACATTCTGAAAGAATTTGGGGAAGTTAGTGGCCTTTGAAGTCATTTACTACTTGGTGAGCCAGTATGAGGTTAAATTTGTGCTGTCAGAAACTGAATTTGAATTAAAATATTGAATCTGAAAAAGCATGATGTGTAATGGAATTTAATAGTTTGAAATTGAATTTATTTTTTTAATTGAATTTATTTTTTTATTTGAATTTGAAATTGTATTTTACCAATGAAAATTCAACTCTTTTTATACTTCCAATTAAAAAACACAGAAAAAAATCAACTCTTTTTATACTCTAAATTTGCAAACAATTTAATTTCAATTAACAAAAGGCAGATTCAGTTTTACAATTCAATTTCAATTCAGAGTGGCACAACCATTAAGTCATCTTGTGCCCATCGGGGAGACTAATCGAGCAGATTCACGGACCCTTCTACACGTCCGCTGACTGTGCCGACATACCAGGACTGTTGTGTTAGCTGTTGTTAGCACGCCCAGTTTACAAATACCACATGAGGGTTGTAAATAACACTGTGGCAGCATTATACAAATATAAGTTGAACAATACTATGTATACGGCTGATTTAGTGTTACAAATATTTGTCAGAAGTGCTTATGAAGTGATTATTACAGGAGCTTGATAACTGTTTAGAATGGGGGGCAGCGATCTTTGATTGTCAACACGGGGGTGGTGAGGGGCGTGTATGAGATTTTATTCATTTCTATACCGGCTATCCCTTTCGGGGTTGTGGGGCGGGTGCAGGAGCCTATCCCAGCTGTCACTGAGTGAGTGGCAGTACCGGTCGCCAGTTGATCGCAGGGTAACATAGTGGACAGACAACCATGTGTATAATGTGGTTTCAAACTTGAGTATTCAACTGCTGGTCTTCAGCCATCGTTAAAGTCACGATCTTCCTGCTCAGGGGAGGAGTACAGCTAGACACAACACAGGAGAGTCCAGGATGTGTAGAGGGTGCCTCAGAAGAATCTGTGCTTGATTAGTCTCCCTACAGGCACAAGATGACGTAATGGTCGTATCACTTTAAATTGAAATCGAATTTTAAAACTGAATCTGCTTTTTGTGAATTGAAATTGAATTCTGTGTTTTTGAATTTTAGGTCTAAAAAAGTTGAATTAAGGCATAAAAAGAGTCGAATTTTCATAGGCAAAATACAAATTAAAATTCAATTTAAATAATTTATTTCAAAAACTAAATTCGATTTCAAAACATTAAATTCCATTAAACATCATGCTTTTTAAATTTGATATTTTAATTGAAATTCAGTTTCTGATGGCACAAATATAACCCCATAAGCCAGTTACAACTGAGGTAACTGAAATCCAGACCAGTTCAGAACAAGTATCACACACAGATGCAGAGACATACAGAAAGTTCCCTACCAGTGCTGATGTGTTTCAGAGCCTCGTTTCGTTTCTCAAAGCCCACATTTTCCCATTGGTTGGTTCTGTCCAGGTATGTGGTGGCGATGACAGGCAGGGTCATGTAGATCATTGTCTGCTCTCCATTGCCAACAGGCTGAATGATCAGGGTACCCATAGAGTTCCCATTGATAGCATTCTCCACCAATGAAGAAACTTGTTCCCTTCCTGTGTGAAAACAAAAAAATCACATAAAAAACAGAATTTTACTTTTTTCAAATACAGGCCCAGTATCACACAACATGCCTGAACATGCCTGAACATGCCTGAACATGCCTAAGAACGCAGCTCACCTGTCACAGAGATCTTTGTGCTGGTAGGTGAGTTTGGAACCAGTTCATTCCTGGGAATTCTGCTGTTTAGTGTTTCTTTTTGTGTGCCACCTAAAAGGAGAAACAGTGGAAACTGTTAGCTGGTGATCAACACACAGCAATGAATCATAACATGAAGAACAACAGGCTAACTCACCCTTAGGGTCAAGGGTTACAGTTTCACGAGATTTAACTAGTACACCTCCAGGCTGAAAAGAAAAACAACCATTATGAATAAAACAATCATTGTTGATTCATTTGAAAATATTTTTGGTTTTAAAATGCAATTATCTGGTTAAATGATCTAACTCGACTGTTGCATTTTCTGTGTATCTAGAACGTGGAGGGGTAACTTTGGCAGTGCAGACTTAGTAATATAATGTTACCTGGACACACTTGAGCTGGTTGAAGTTTGCCATTTTTAAAACACAACTGCAATAATTTCTCAAGTTTTATCATCACTGTAAATACCACAAGCTTTAAAGTTTCAGCTTTAAACAGTTTGTAACCTTTAATGTGAGCTGTTACTTTCACCCAGTAAGGGTTTATAACAGCTGGGCTTTACTGAGCCTCTGAGCAGTGATTCACGCACTTCTGCCATGAAATAAAGAGTGAGCAACCATTTTGGATGAGTACCAACAGCTTCACACCATTGGCTTAAGTTACAATGGGTTGGTGAAATTTTAAAAGGGTGTCATTCAACAGAAACGTGCAGTGTTAGTCTCTTACCACCACAGTCAGAGTCTTGATGATTTCATCGCTGAGAGACGAGTTCTTCACGGCTGCTTTGACCTCAATGTTGTATTGTCCATCCCTCATGGGAATAATGATGAAGGGAATGGATCGTGTGGACTGAGGCCAAACTACGACCTCCTGACGATACCTTCTGTGTTTGGAGGCTACACTGCACACATGCTCCTCCTCCATCAGATCCACACGCACCTTAAGAAGAAGCAGAATGACAAACAGATCAGTGCTGTGATGACTGAAGGAGAAGACTTTCAATGAATGGATAAGATGACTCATATGACCATTGTTATTTCAGACATAAACGGTACAAGATGGATACATTTCTGTTGACTTCATATCAAAATATCAAGTAAACTGTAGTTCTACTCCATCTCCACTGACCACCAGAGGTGGTGCACTCTCACTGGATCGTCGGTCTTGCCCATGAGCAGGTCAAGGCTTTCATGCCAACAGAGCCACCTGGGACCCCTGATGATTCAGTATCATCAAGCAGTCCCTTTTCATCTTCTCTCGTGCAGGTTTGCTATAGACCGTCAATAAGTTTCTGATGCTTACTGTGTGTGTGTGTATTACACATCACTAGTGGCTTTGTGACACTGGTCTGAGCTGCTGCACTATCACTCTCCATCGGCTGTGACGACTGCACTCACAGTGAAACCAGCTCCAAGGTTCATGCTGCTAGCTACTTGTCGGTGGTGCTAAGTGTGTAGGTCTTGTTTCTTTTTTGTTCCTTTGAACAAGCTGTGAACAACTATTGGGTGTAATTCTCTTGGTTCCTGGTTGCTGACAGTGTTGTATCACCCCTCTCCCACGTTTTTGCTGTTTTGATTCTATAGCCAATGCTCATCTCGGAGGCATTAATGTTTCTCTCCAGTCTGGACATCGTCAGTCTAAGGAAGGGTCTCTCTGACCACCCTTGCACGAACTGCAGTGATTTTCTCTAGGATCAGAACCAGTCCAGCCTGCCACCAACAAGTGTCGTTCGCAGTAAGCCACATTACATGCCCCAAAGAAGAGGCTACTCAGGATAGGTCTCATGGGGTGTCAGCAATAATGGATCCGGTGACAGCTGAACTAGACCAGGCAAAGTCCTTTTTTCAAGCCCTTCATTTAGGCAAAGTGGAACAAAGGGGATCAGGAAAATTCTGCCTCTGACCTTCAGGAAACAACTGTTGGTTTGGATGGGGATGGTCTCTATTGCTTTCCTGGATACCCACTTATAGGGAAAAAATGGTTTCTGTTGCCTGAAAGACTCTGGAGGTGTTCTCCAATGACACTAGTGGTTTGAAGTCAGTCATGTATATTCACAGTAACTCTCATGAGGCAGCTGGGCGCGTTTGCGGACACAGAATTACAATGAAGTTTATCTCCAGAGCTTGTTAACAGAGACTTACAGTCACTTGATCTGGGCTGTAGTTGTGGAGGATTGCTTTTATCTCAAGCTGCTCTCCTCGTACAGCAGCATAGGGCAGTCGCAGATCAATGAAGAAGTCTTTACGGACGATTACTTCAAATGGCTCGCTGATACAGATTCCTTGAATATGAAAGAGAAAAAAAAAACAATGTAGAGAAAGGAGGAAGATTTTTGAGCAAGAAAAGCACATTCCTGCCTCCTCACCGTGAGTTCTTGACAGACTGATGCCAGTGAACTGCCAAGTTGTGATTGAGTCTTGCAAGGGAACTTTTTTCTCAAATGACGTGGTTAGACTGAAACAAAGACACAATATCAGCTCACAGAGAATAATGATAGCATTGAAAGTGGTTATGTTGTGAATCGAGTCTTGGACCTCAGTTGTCTTTGACTCACCAGTTGGGGTCTTGTCTATGGCAATCAGGGAGTGTGATATCTACCCACAGCCAACTTTCAGGGAACTTGGTACGAGAAACAATTTCATCAGTGTCCATGTAACTTTGGTCATCGTCGTCACCTTGAGTGTGATTAAACAAAGTGTTATCATCTCTTTGATGGTCATCAGCATGTATGACCATGGCATGTCAAAACAAGGGATAGATTTTTTTTTTTCTCAGTCTCTTACTGCGAGCCAGTTGAAGAAGCTCCTCTTTCCTCTCAGCTCGCTGGTTTTCAATCTCCCTGCAGCAGTCCAGAAAAGCATCCACACAAGCTTGGCCATCATTAATGTACTGACTTCGCCTCTCACAGCTGTACTTAACAGGTATGTCGATCAAGGCATCCCGACAACATTCACGCTGTTCTTTGTCTGGATATTTGCTCACTGGATTGAATGAAGGATGCAGAGAAGGGACAGAGGTAAGAAGGTGGATAGGATTTATAAAGTGTGTCCAAAGTCAGTGAACCGAGCTTTCTGAACAGATTATCAGAAAGTGACTGAAAATGTGTGGAATCTATCAGGTTTGACTCTTACTTAAGGCGGTTGTGACTTCCATTATAGTTGTAGCTCTTCTCCTCCTGCTAGGGGCTGGACATTTCAGCTCTGAAACACAGCATAAACATCATCTTTAAAAACCCAACAAAGTATGACCAACAGCTGAGAAAGTGGTACTCCTAAAACCAAAGAAGATTTTTTTTATCTGATTACATGCATGACACTTCATTTTTGTATTTTTGATGATTTCAAATGGAGATAAGAGTATTGTGGGATCACCTTGTCTGTAAGGAGTCTCAATATTAGCGCTAGACTGAAACAACAGCCCAGCATCGTAGAACACACCCATGCCATCTTTTCCTCCTCCTGGTGTGCAGCCTGTGTCAAATTTTTCTACAGTATCCCACACCTGGAGAGTGGAATGTAATTCACACATGAAATTAAAAACAATGGCAGCTTCATGTCATGGTTTGTAAAGTCAAAAGGTATCGCTCAAATATCAATTCAGGCTCACAAACTTAGTAATTAGCATGTGTATCCCTTATCATTAACAATTCCGTTCCTTATAAATATTGTCAGTAAAGTAAAATTAAAAATAGCCTTTTTCTGAGTGAGGCGATCTTTGTTGTTTTGGACATAGACGCCTCTGTTGACTGCCACAAGTCCCACTTTGGCTCCTGGGTCCCCTGTTACTTTCAGGCCAAACATCCTGTGAGGCTCATAGGACGCAGCGGGTCTGGATGATTCCAGCCGCAGCTGAACGTGAAAAGATGACAGTTGGCCAGACATTTTGAATTCATCACTTGGTGCGTAGGAGCATGGTTCAAATGTTGATAATAACATCCCCACCACAGCATTGTGTATCTCACCGAGCCCATGCAAGAGTCCTTGACGTCCACCCAAACAGAGTCTGACACCACATCATTATCACACGTGTGGTAGTAGGCTAAGATGCGGAAGGATGGCAGCATTTCTTTGGTGATGGGAATAATCAGGGAAATCAGCACCTGAGCCCTCGAATGGTAACGGCCACTTTTCACCAGCTGACCTCTGCTCAGGACCTAAGGAGATACATCAGACAACATCAACACCTGTCTCACCACCCATGGCTGTGTTTACATCATGTCATGCATTTCAAATGAGGGTATGAATCATCTCACCAGCCAAGTGATATCACTGTGCCCATTATCTGTCCTTTTTAGGTTAAGGTTCACTTTCAGATTCTCTCCCATTTCCAGCTCAGCTGCATCCACACCTGCAAAAATGTCAAGTAGTTATATGTAGATTCTAAATGGGTCTAAATGTCCTCAGTAGTGTGCCGCTACCACCATGGTCACCACATTTCTTACTTATGTGGATTAAGTTGTTGCTCTTAGAGGTGTATGGTACAGCAGTCATGGTGACTGTGGCCTGTCTGTTTTCTAAGATTCCTTGCTGGTTGGTCCTTGCCTGGAATTAAATACACAGACACAGATAGTTAAAGACAATTTCACAAAAGAACATCAATTACACTGAAACAGCTTAGCCAGCAACATAAATCTGTCTTCATGGATCATAGAGCGGCTGGAGTCAGAGCTGGTCTAAAGCTGTATCGCCACAGAGGCTCACAGACAAGTTTCCAAACACAGATACAAATCGCTGCACGAATGTTTTCCTCTTCCGCGGCAGGAGTGTAGCAAAAGTCACATGTGAGAATACATCCAATGTAGTGGCCAGATATTCACAGACCACACACCTCCACAGTAATGAATGTATTTACTGACCTGTCTACGCTTACAGATCAGTTTACGCAGCTGCAGATTTATTTTACATATATGTGGATCTGACTGCACACACATAGTTTATCTTACACACAAACTATTTTCTTTTAAAAAGTCACTGTTTATTTTACACACACACACACAGATTTTGTTTTCACATTTGAGGATGTAGTTACACACAGACAGATTTCCTTTACAAATTTGTGGATCTGGTAACACGCACAGATCGAAATACACATTTGTATATAGTTTTGCTACAATACCGGCCCCATACATAACCACTTGGGGGGACATTTTAGGGGAGGCTGAGCTTCCCTTGCAGTCTTAGAGCAATCGCCACTGTTTTACAGTATTTAGTTTCAGTAATAAATGCATACATGCTGTGGTAAACTGAGTAAAGAAAGTGTTGTTTTTAGCTGATTTCACCACAGTACAGGCTTTTAGTACCATCTGAGTAACATCCAAAACTGTAATTTTATCTAGATTAATAAAAGGACTGACCCTATTGATAAATGTGTTTTACTCTTCCTTACATTCGTTTGATTTCTCCTGCTTACCCGGGTTCAGGTCGCTGGGGCAGCAGCGCCATCAGTGAAGACCAATGACCCCTGTCCCCAGCCACTTCTGGGTGGAAACAAAGATGTTCCCAGGCCAGTCGAGTGATATAATCTCTCCACCGTGTCCTGGGTCTACTCCGGGGTCTCCTCCCAGTTGGACATGCCCAAAAAACCCCCCCAGGGAGGCGTCCAGGAGACATCCTCATCAGATACCCGAAACCCCTCATCTGGCTCTTATTGAGTCAGAGGGACAGCAGCTCTGCTCCGAGCCTCTCCTGGATGTCTGAGCTCCGAACCCTATCCCTTAGGCTGAGCCCACACACCCTGCCGAGGAAACTCATTTCAGCTGCTTGTATCCGCAATTCTTGTTCTTTCGGTCACTGCCCACACCTCTTTGCCATAAGCGAGGGTCAGGATGTAGATTGAACGATAAATTGAGAGCCTTGCCTTCTGGCTCAGCTCTCTTTTCACCACAACAGACCGGTATAGTGTCCGTGTCACTGCTGACGCCCGTCCCGAGCCGTCTGTCAATCTCTCGCTCCATTTTCCCTGACTTGTGAACAAGATCCTGAGATACTTGAACTCCTCCACTTGGGGCAAGGACTCTCTCCCAACCTGGAGTGGGCAACCCACCCTTTTTTGACTGAGAACCATGGTCTCAGAGTTAGAGGTGCTGATCTTTATCCTGGCTGCTTCGCACTTGGCTGCAAACTGTCCCAGTTGGAGCTGGAGGTCAGTGTTCAATGAGGCCAACAGGACCATATCATCCACAAAAAGCAGAGATGGGATCCTGTGACCCCCTAACCTGACTCCCTCCACCACTTGACTGCGCCTAGAAATCCTGTCCATAAAAGTAATAGCAGAATCGGTGACAAAGGGCAGCCCTGGCGGACTCCAACCCTGACTGGGAAAAAGTTTGACTTGCTTTTGGCAATACACACCAAGCTCTCACTCCAGAAATACAGAGACTGAACAGCCCATAACAAAGGGCCGTCGACTCCATATTCACGGAGCACACCCCATAAGATACCTCGAGGGACACGGTTAAAAGCCTTTTCCAAGTACTCAAAGCACATGTGGACTGGTTGGGCAAACTCCCATGCCCCCTCTAGCACCCTTGTGAGGGTATAGAGCTGGTCCAGTGTTCCACGGCCAGGATGAAAAACACATTGTTCCTCTTGGATCTGATGTTCGACCAACCATTGGATCTCCTCTCCAGCACCCTGGAGTAGACCTTACCAGGAAGGCTGAGGAGTGTGGTCCCCCTGTAGTTGGAACACACATTCTCTGGTCCCCCCCTTCTTAAAAAGTGGAACCACCACTCCAGTCTGCCAATCCAGAGGCACTGTCCCCAGTGTCCATGCAATGTTGCAGAGACGTGTCAGCCAAGACAGTCTTACAACATCCAGAGCCTTGAGGAACTCAGGACGGATCTCGTCCATCCCTGGGGCTTTGCCGCTGCTGACTTGTTTAACTGCCTCAGTGACTTTAGTCACAGTGATGGACAGGCCCAACCCCAAGTCCTCTGGCTATGCTTCCTCCATGAAATGCATGTTGGTCAAATTGAGGAGATCATCGAAGTATTGCTCCTTCCGCCCGACTATACTCTCAGTTAAAGGTCAGCAGCTCTCCATCCCCCCTGTTAACAGTGTGGACAGAGAGCTGCTTTCCCCTCTTGAGCTGCTGGACAGTTTGCCAGAATTTCTTCAGGGTTGACTGAAAATCTTTTTCCATGGCCTCACAAACTTCTCCTATGCTTGGGTTTTTGCCTCAGTTTTTGCCCGCCTGCCAGTGCCTGCCAGCTGCTTCCAGAGTTCCACAAACCAACCATGCCCTGTAAGACTCCTTAAGCTTGACAGCACTCCTACCTCTGGTGCCCACCAACAGGTTCGGGGATTACCGCCGCAACAAGCACTAGCCCGCAACTTGTGCCCACAACTCTAGACAGCCGCCTCAGCAATGGCACCGCTGAACATGGTCCATTCAGATTCCCTGTCCCTGGCCACCCCGGGATGCAGTCCAAGCTCTGCCGGAGGTGTGAGTTGAAGACCATCCTGACAGGGTCCTCAGCCAGGCATTCGCAGCAAACCCTCACTGTTCATTTAGGTCTGCCAGGTCTGTCTGGCATCTTCCCCTGCCATCTGATCCAACTCACTACCAGGCGGTGATCCGTTGACAGCTCTGCTCCTCTCTTCACCCGAGTGTCCAGAACATACGGCCATAGTTCAGCCGATGCAAAGTCAATCATTGATATGCGACCTAGGATGTCCTGGTGCCAGGTGCACTTATGAACACCCTTATGTCTGAACATGGTGTTAGTTACAGACAAACTGTGACTAACCAAGTCCAACAACTGAACACTGCTCTGGTTCAGATCAGGCACGCCGTTCCTCCCAAACACACCCCTCCAAGTCACACTGTGATTGCCCACGTGAGCGTTGAAGTCCCCCAGGACAATGGAGTCCCCAGTTGGGTAGTTTTCTAGCACCCGTCCCAAGGACTCCAAAAAAGGGTGGGGACGCTGAGCTGCTGTTTGGTGCGTAAGCAAACAACAGTCAGGACCCATTCTCCAGCTCGAAGGGGCAGAGAAGCAACCCTTTTGTCCACCAAGGAAAACTGCAACACACCGGCAGAGAGCTGGGGAGCTACGAGTAAGCCTACACCTGCTCTCCACCTCTTACCTGGAGCACCGCCAGCATAGAAGAGAGTCCAACCCCTCTCGAGAAGGTTAGTTCCAGAGCCCAAGCTGTGCATTGAGGTGGGCCCAACTATATCTAGCCGGTATCTCTCTACCTTCTGCACCAGCTTAGGTTCCTTCCCCATCAGAGAGGTGATGTTCCACGTCCTAAAAGCCAGTTTCCGTAACCAGGGATCAGGCTGCCATGGCCTCCACCTTTGACCGCTGCCTGATCCACATTGCACCAGACCCCTATGGCTCCTCCTGCAGGTGGTAGGTCCACAGGAGGATGGACCCCTGACCGGACCCCATGGGTAACAGCCCAGCCACCAGGCGCTAGCCTGCCTAACCCCAGGCCTGGCTCCAGGGCTCCGGAGACCATCCGGCCAGAGTGAACAAATTCCTTGTTGTAGTCATCATATGGGGTCTTCGACTGCACTTCATCTGGCCTCTCACAAAGGACCAATTTGCCTTGGGAGACCCTACCAGGGGCAATTGCCCACGATAACAGATAACATAGCTCCCAGGATCATCGAGGCACACACCCTGACACCCGGACACCCCCCCACTACATTAAGGTGGCGGCTACGGAGTTGTCTTCCTTATATTGTCTCATGTTTATAAAATGAAGCTGCGAAATTGAGTATTTGGCCACTAGAAGACAAAAAAAAACATGAACACAGCCTCCATCCAGCTTCTGGATGTTTAAAAAAAAAAAAAAAAAAAAGTTACTATTTATGAGCAGCACATGAACTTCTGTTTTTACCTTGCTGGCAGTATTAGAAAGTCACTAAATACATGGTTGTATGAATTTTTACTGTTAATCAAAGATGAAGTCAGGAAGTTTAAATAACACAAGCTTTCAGCTTTCAATCATCATCCAGCTCTGTTTCAGTTCACGTCCAGGTTTTACAGGTTTGTATCCAGGCCAACTTTACTGTCAGCATCTTTTAACTCAGATTTTCTTTTTTTTTAATCAAACACTGTGGGGATTTTCAAATTCACATTTACTTTTCTGTCCTGTAAATGAGTGTCATGAAACACCCTGAATTATGCTTGAAGGAACCACCACATAGGAGGAAATGTAGAAGTGTTGGTGCCATGTAACAGAGGAAACAGGTCAATTTAAAGCAACGTCTGTAAGTTAGTATCAGAAATACTTGTTCATTTCTTTAGATTTCTTTTCCATACTAAAATAGAAAGGTAGATATAAAGACTTACAGTGATTGGCAGTCTGCTGCTCCCAGCCTCTGTATTAATGGTAAGTCTTGCTATGCCATTAGCTCCAGTGTTGCCCTGCACCGCCCCTGGTATCACTACCACTGGAACACCTCGTGCTGGACTGCCATCAGGATTCACAACTTCAACCTGTCACCAGTAACACAAATTATTAGACAACATCCAGTAGCTTTAGACACCTACATATCTACAAATACATGCTGAAAGTAAAGTCCAGAAGTGTTGTTGTTCGTACTGGAACCTCTAGGTTGGCTGTGTGCATAGAAAGAGTCTGTTTTGGAGGAAATTGAGGTGAAATATTTTCATTGCAATTGATGAATCGTGATGCGGTGGAAACATCTTACACTGACTTAACATCAACTGCTGTCTTTGAACAGACGTTCAAAAGAAAATACATATTCACTCTCAGACACAGCCTCGAACACAAGCTTCATTTGTAGACTCATCCTGTCTCAAATAAAATGGCCAACACTTTTGATAATGGTGTAATGAATGTAGTCTTGGCTCACACTTTTGTTATCTGAATATCCTGTGACTATACAGGAAGCAATAAATAAATGCAGAGGCCAAATCTTGGTCAGAGGATTCCTGATTCATTGGAAGTTAAAAAAAAAACAACAAAAAAACCTTATGTCACAAGAAAAAAAAAAAAAAAAGAATTAAAATGTCAAAGCTATGCTTCAATTTTTGTTTTTAAGCAAACTGCACTCGCTGTGCACAACCTGGACACCACCAAAACTATATCTCAGGTCAACTTTTACTTTGCATCCTACCTGTGGTTCTGACATTCAACTCATGAATCCTGCCTTCATGCCTGCGCATCGATTCCCTTGGCTCTATCATTTACAGTCTTCTTCTTCCAACTCTGTCTTCCTTTTGGTCAGTTTAGACCTGTTTTTGCAACTTCATCATCAGTACAACTCACTTTCCATCCTTCTAGAAGCCTGTCCAAATGCCTCGACGCCTTTCTCACGTTCAATATTCCTGCCGTCTGTATCCATACCATTTAATCATGTTACACTAATCCTTACATTGCACAAACTTGAGAACCCACTCTTGAGAAGCTCTGTATTTAAAGCCTCCAGATGAAGAATAAACCATTTCAACTACCCGACCCTCACTTTCTATTTCAGCATCAGTATCCAAGCACCTGTTACTTATTTCACATCACTCAAACTTCTTGCAAGTTAGTAACACCTCTCAAGTTCTATATTGTTTGGGTATTACTAGGATTAGCACAACTCAGGACGTCCCATTAGAATCGTAACCGCCACTTCAGCCGTTATTTCACTTTGTATCATTCAAATTATGTCCCACTGGTCTCCCCAAGCGTATCACCACTTTTATTCATTCCCAATAAATGGCGGACACCTCCCCACAACGCTTGTATCATACAACACTTAATTCCACATTCATGTTCACGTAAATAAACCGTTTAACTGCTATGTTGATGTGTGGTTCTTTCTAGTGAAAGTACAAGAAAGGATCACAGATACAACAGAACCTTAAAACGTGACTGACACAATTACTTCTTTCTCAATATATGAAAATCTGTTTTTCCTTATTTTTTTGAGGAATAACTTTGTTTAAATGCTGAAACATTTTCTGTGAAGGATCCTTTTATTTGGTTTGACATAATGCAATAAAAAGAGTACTTTACCGTAACATCAAAGGACATTCCTGGTTTGTAATATTTGGGCGTTTTCTTGAAGGTGATGGTGTAAGGTGATGTGACAATCTGGATATTTCGCTGCTCTGCCTCCACCATTTCACTACCTGTTGAAAAACGTGATCCACAAACACTTTATCAAAACACAAATTTTACATCAGCACTCGAAAAGTTGATTCAGAAAAATCCTGATATTATTTTTTAAGTTTATGTTGAGAGTTAATGTTTGAAAGCTTTCAGACACTGATGCTACTTTTTAGAGACTGAGTAAAAAATAATTGTCTCAAATCCACAGGCACAAAAAAATGGTCTTACCCCTCTCTGTCAGCACACTGACAGCTACAAAGATGGAGCTCCCTACGAGTCCATCAATGTCGTCGACAGCCTGTGTGATGTGCTCTCTTTGCAGAGTAACCTCTCCTTCCCCTTTGTTGATCTAGAATAATAAAGATACACAAAACAGCATGAACTCCGCCTCTTGCCCAATGACAGTTGGGATAGGCTCCAGCCACCTGCAACCCTGAAGAGGATAAGCAGTTCAGAAAATGAATGAATGAATAACAGCATGAAGACACAGGGACAGAGTGATGGCTGTATTTCACTAAAATGATAATTGTCTTCTGTCTAGTTTTTTTTCAGTGTGAAGGAAGCAATGTCACCACCCACAGTCGGTGACTTCAAACAATCCTACCAGCTCCTTTATTGTCTCAATGCAAAAGATAGATCAGCTGTCAAACTGATAAAGAAAAACTGTAGTTGAAGCTGTGTTCTTACCTGCACTCTCTGGAGAGAGGCTGGGAAGCCTATCTTTCTTTCTCCTTCCATGGCCCCAAACACCACAAATGCTGTTCCCTGCACTTCTTCACCGAACAGATAGCTGTAACAATCAGATGATTATAACTCAAATAGAAATGACTCACAGATTCAAACAAACACTACTTTGAAATGAGAATTCACCAAACAATGCAGCATTTCCAGCAAACAAACAAAAAAACATTGTTACGTACGTGGCTTCGATGTTGACGGTGAAGTCTGGGCTGTCCACGTAGTAGAAGGGGCTTAAAGGAGTCAGTTTAACCTCAAAACTGGGCAGCACTGTAAAATTGAACACAGATGATTCAGGAACCGTCAACACAAAAATGTTTCATCCAAAAAAAAAAAAAAACGCAATAAAAGTCAGCGTTTACACGCTGAGGGACTGAAAACGCTGTAGTTAGCATCCCAGGCCTTTAGCTGGCGCCATAACTGGCTTGTCCAGAAGCTGCTTTTGGTAGATCTCCACTGAAGTAGAGTTGGGCCGATCATCTGGTGTATTGGTGGATACTAAGAGCAGAAGTGGAGCAACAGATGCTTATTTTGTTAAATACAGTCAGCAGATTCAGCAGATTCAGCAGCACAAGCACACATGGTAGTCCACAATGATTATACCAACGATACTGTTTTACTGTTGTATGCCCGAAGCAGAACGTGACACCAGCAGTTACACTGAAAAAATGGCTTACTGCTTACGCAGCAACAGTGTCGACAGTATTTCAGAAAGATTCCACTGTGGAGGCTGTTTTCAAAAGTTTGAATTTATAATAAAACACTGTTTCCAAGTAAACACGAGGCCAAAACACATCAATAGTTTTGCTTTCTTCACCCTAAAACTGCTGTCATGTAAACAGCAGCTCAGTGTCCAGCCAGGTAAAAGAGTATGAAAGGAGTTGGCGTAAGGTCATGCAGGAGACGGAAGTCATAGACCAGCTATGATCAGCTGACAGGCTGATGTTCAATCTCTAACCTTTCTCAACCAATCACAGCGTATGTCTTACAACAAGGGGGCGTATTTAAATCCTGTCTTCACTCTGTCTTATCCCTCCTACCTCTTTGCTACCCAGCTGCTGCTGTCTGGCGTACTGAGGTATGAAAACGTTCTTTTGTGTTGGCTGTACTGCTTCCTTACCATCTCTTCAGTTGTGATTTTTCATCTGGAGCTCATCTGGAGATGAGTGCATAAGTGATTCTCAGTCAGGGAAGAAGAAAGGCCTGAAGCAAGCTGTAGTATTCGGCATAGCTCTCTGGCAAAACCAATTTTTAAAAATGTATGATTCTGCATGGTTACACTTTACCTTTTTCTGTTCTTCATTCTCAGTGATTGTTATTCCAGTTAACATTCCCATGACTCGTGTTTTCATGGTTCAGTGTTTCAAGACCAGGAAAATGTAACCATCTTCTATCATGGCATGTCTAGCTGGTATTTAATTCCATTTAAGATGTTTAGATCCAGCAGTAAGTAGCTTGTCATGGAACCCTGCCCTTTATCTCCTGTCCAATGGTGCTAAACAGGACAGCAAGGATAAGTGACAGCAAGGATAAGTGCCTTCCATTTACTTTGTCTCTAGTTCTCAAGCTGGTGTCTCACTTAAGTAAGAGATGATTTGGGCATTTGCAGATCTTTTATTCCAACGGTTTTCCTCTCAGCTTTTACACGTTGCTTTGGTGCTGTGAATACACATCTGGCTCTGAATGCTTTTCCCCCTTGCATGACCTCACTGTGTGAGATATTTCTGTAGATCTTTATTCCTACACTGTTTACCTTAAACCTTCTAAATCAGATGGGGATCTTAAAGGTTCATCTATTGTTATCCCAGGAACTAACACTCTCTTTTTTCTTTGCCATTCATGAACTGGTCTCTTCAATGCCATCCCTGTACAAAACTAGATGAGCCCTTATTCCTGACCCACAAGGGAAAAGTCATGCCAAGATCCTGGTTCACCTCACGACTCTGTCTCCTCTGGCAATACGTGGCCTCCCTCCTCAACTCTACACCCCACACTCTTTTCGCATTGGAGAAGCTACCACTGCTGCTGAACTGGTTTCGCATCAACTTTGAAATCATGGGACGCTGGTCATCTTCAGCTAACGAACACTACATTCACCCCGAGGCAAAGGAGATTATTTCAGCTCAAAAAGCTATGAGTAACAGTCATGTATGCCATGGTGAATGTATAATTCAAACCTTCATCAGAAGGGGTTTGCTCAGCAGTCAAACAAAGTCACAGGATGTATGTTGATGCATCTCAGTAATGGTCTACATTATGCCGGTTAAGGCTATAGAAGCTTATTTTCAATTCTCTTAACTCATGTGACCCGTTCAGTCACATACAACTTCAGTTCTAACCAATCAAGATGCAAGCTTGCATCATAAAATTCCCTGGGTCAACAGCATGCTGCTGATTCACATCAAGTTCGTTTAATATCACTTAAAGCTAGTTTGACCCGCCAAAGATGAATGCTGCATCATTGCTTTCTCAGGGTCAACAGCAGGCTTGCTGTTTCACTTAGTTCAATTTATAATCACTGTAATTTATTTCTGGGCTCACACATAGTTCCTGCATAGCTTTGATCATTTACATATCAGATTATGGTAGTATGACCTCTTAAGAATAAATGCTTGCATCATAAAATTTCTCTTGGTTATCAGGACGCTAACTGTTTCACATGGACTTCATTTACATATCACTTAACGTTAGTATGACCTGACAGTGGGATGCATGCTGCATCATTATTTTCTCAAGGTCTACAGCATGCCTGCTGTAACACATAGTTTAATTTATAATCACTGTAATTAATTTCTGGGTGTACACATAGTTTCTGTACACCTTTTTTCATTTATATATCATATTATGGTTGCATGATCTCTTTAAGCTACATTTTTCCTGGAATCTCTGATCTTGCAGAGGTTTACAGCATGCTCACTGTAACACATGATTCCCTTCTTAGACCAGGTTACTTCAGCATGACCCATGTAGGATGCATGCTGCATCATAGGATCTTGCAGAGGTCTACATCATGCCTGCTGTAACACATAATTCCAGTCTTAGATCAGGTTACTGTATCTTGGCCCATGTAGGATGAATGCTGCATCACAGGATTTTGTGGAAGTCTCCAGCATTCTTGCTGTAACACATAATTCTAGTCTTATACCAGGTAATTGTAGCATAACCTATGTAGGATGCAAGCTGCATCACAGGATTTTGCAGAGGTCTCCAGAATGCTCGCTGTGACGCATAATTCTAGTCGCATATCAGTTAACTGTAGCATGACCCAATTAAGCTGCATGTTACATCGTGAGGTTTGGGGGATTTACAGTATGTGTGCTGTAACAGGTTTCATTTCCCTCATTTTGCATGTTGCCTTAAAGATGCTCACTTGCATATCAGTCCTCCACCATTAATTGCAGTATACAGTTCAAATTGGTGTTTGGCTCTGTTGTTTTGAGGGTTTTGCTATTCACTCCCTGGTAAGCTCAAGCAGGCTGCTTGGCTAACCGAGGGAGTACTCTGAAAAGCAGAGTTGTAACGCCAATCCTAACTTTGGCAGTAAATAAATGGTTCAATGTATTACGAGAGTGTTCCTGACTGAAACGGAGTTAACATAAGTTCTTGCAGGACATGGAAGTCATATGCCCAGCTGTAATCAGCTGACAGGCTGTTTTATCTCCAACCCCTCTCAATCAATCTCAGCGTGTGTCGTAACAACAAGGTGGTGTATTTAAATCATGTCTTCACTCTGTCTTATCTCTGCTACCTCTTTGCTTCTCAGCTGCTGCCGTCTTAGAAATTTCTCTTCCATCCCAGCCACCTCTTATTAAGGCTCGTATGTTTCCTATTGATAAGTATGCATCCTTTTACTCTGTATGTACGTATGGGGGTTTTTCTATGCTCGAAGCAGGTTGCTGGGCTAACAAAGTACTCTGAAAAGCAGAGTTGTTCTAACTGTATCCCTTTGGCAATAATTGGTTCACTGTATGACGAGAGTGTTCCTCACTAAACTGTAGTTTTTCTTTGAATCAAGTGCTTTGGACCTACCATATTCTTTGACCTCAAACTCTGCAGAGTAGCTCTGCTGTGGGTTGCTGTGAAACTTGGTCACCACCTTCCACATCCCAGGACTGCACACAAACAAACAACAGAATGTTTTTAATAAACAAGCAAGCATAACAAAAAATCAGAACATTTTTTGTGTCTTTTCTCTCTGTAGTTCATGTATCCTTTTACATTAAACTGTTGTTGTATTATTGTTTTGATTATATTTAATTCAGAGTTAGGCAATCCCCAGCCTCTGACTTTCTTTGATAGATCATGTGATAAATGGATGTCCTCCTTGAGGTCACCTTTTCATTTTGAAAACCCACTAACAGCAAGGCCTTGTAAACACTGGAGGGTGCTGCTTGGTTTCTACACACTCTAACATCGATAGTATGTTTGTCTAAACTAAATATTTCACTTTAGGCATTCAGTCCCACACATTTATTTTTCTAAAAAAAAAAAAAAAAAAAAAAAAGCTTATCCCTGTTTACTTTGATTGGGTAAGGTTTAATCATGATGTGACTCTTGTCAGGAGAAAGTCCAGATGGAAAAACAAAAGCAGTGGAGGACCCAAATGCAGATAAACAAAAACTTTATTATAACTAAATCCAAAAGTCAAACTGAAAATCCAAAACTTTAAACAAAAGAAACAAAACCAAAAACACTGGAAAACTCACAAGAAGCACAGGGAAAACACGGGGTACAACGTGGAAGCAGACGAGGACAGCAAACAGCAGACAATGGACCCACAAGAAGCACAGGGAACACAGAGACTATATTGACAGGGTAATTAACCACAGGTGCAGAACAAGACACAGGTGAAAAACATGAGGGGCAATCAACCACAAGAGAAACACAAGGGCTGTTTTCGAATTTGCATACTATACTAGCAGTGCCTACTGATTCGACCAAAATACAGTATGCAGTATGCAGTATGCATTATGCGAACAAATGTCAGAGTTGTAGTATGAGAAAAACACCCAGGTGACGTACTGAATTGGGAAAAATCCACAGTATGCATCGGACCAGTCTGCTTCGCATACTGTTACCCACAATGCAACGCGCCTGGTCCCATATCAGAAGTGAAAATGGCAGAGAGCGGAGCAACAACAACTGGAGTAGCAGAGGAATATAAATATAAGAGCCATTTCTTTTTTATCTTTAAATCCTCATCATCTCCACCACTGAAAGTTAATATAAAATGCTCTCTCTGGCAATATATTTGCAGATAAGTTACTCGTGGTTTGTTTATTTTCTACATTTTCAATAAATTTTTTTTTGGGAAAAAAAGTCAGCCGTAGCCAACTTCTGTTTTCTTCGAACTGAAGACCAGCGTAGCATACTACAAAAATTAACCCAACTGAACAGTCATACTACAAACTGCTTATGAAAGTAGTATGTAGTAGGCAGTGCCTACTACATACTACTTTAATAAGCAGTATGTAGTAGGTGAATTCGAAAACAGCCAAGGAGAACCAAACCAAACACAGAGAAACTCAAGACAGATACCAAATACACTAAAGACACTGGAACACTAGAAATAATCACAAAAAGACATACACATGACAAGAACCAAATCAAAACCACAAGAAGCATGAACTAAAGACAACAACAAGAGACAAAGACAACAATCCACAAGAATAACTAAGATTAACACAGGTGACACAGAAACACAGGACAAGAACCGAATTACAAGGAAACACAAGAGGGCAGAAACACAAGAAAACCCAGAAACACAGAAACCAAAAACCCAAACCATGACAACTCTATTCCAAATCAGTGTTGAAATGTAAAGTGGGGGGAATAAGTATTGAACGTGTCAACTTTTGTCTCATTACATTTATTTCCTAAGTTCAATCAATCAATCAATCAATCAATCAATCTTTATTTTTATAGCGCCAAATCACAACAAATGTTATTTCAAGACACTTTACAAAAACATTTACAGGTCTAGACCCGTAAATGTTAATAAAATTTTATTAACATTTACAGGTCTAGACCTGTAAATGTTAATAAAATTTTATTAGCAGAAACCCAACATCAAGACAAGATAAGGAGTCTTATCTTATCATAATCCACCATGAGTACAGGACTTTGCAGCATTTAGCAAGTTACAATGGCAAGGAAAAACTTCCCTTTAACGGGCAGAAGTTGCGATTCAAACACAATTTCTAAAGGATATTAATATTAACTCAAATAATCCACACATGAAAAGAAATCACAAGGTTCAGGTCCATAAATAATGATTATGTGGAATTAAGTAGGATAACACAGGAAAAAAGTATTGAACACCCCATGGAAAGGCTGTGTACTTTGGAAAGGAAATGCACCATACCACCTGAAATCTGTCAGTAATTATTACTTGAACTTCCAATTAGTGCAAACCAACATCAGCTGGGCTAGAGCAAGTTGATGGTCCTATAAAAAAGGTTTTTTCACCAGGCAGTTAAATACCACACACCTCATGATGGGTAAAGGCAAAGAGCTCTCTGAAGACATTCACAACCTGATTGTTGCTCAGCATCAGAATGGAACTGGTTACAGACTTATATCAAAGCACCTGAATATTCCAGTCAGCACCGTTGGGAAGCACCGCCTTACCATCAACAGGCCATGCACAGGAGCTCCTCAAAAGGTTTCTAACCAGGGAGTCAGAAAGATAGTCAGAAGAGTACTCAACGAGCCAAGGATCACCCTGAAAGTGCTCCAGAAAGACTTGGGGACAGCAGGTACAATTGTTACAGAGAAAACAATAGGCAATGCACTCCACCGCCATGACCTCTATGGACTCTCAGTCCGCAAGACTCCATTCCTCAAGAAAAGGCATGTTGAAGCTTGTTTAAAGTTTGCTAAACAGCACCTTGACAAGCCTGTAGAATACTGGGAGAACGCTGTCTGCTCAGATGAGAGCAAAATTGAACTTTTCAGCTGTCATACTACATACCATGTTTGGAGGAGAAATGGCACTGCACATCACCCAAAAAACACTACACCAACAGTGAAGTTTGGAGGTGGAAGCATCATGGCATGGGGTTGTTTCTCATCTCATGGTGTTGGCAAACTTCATATAATTGACGGGGCAATGAATGGAGCCATGTATGGGGAAATTCTTGATATGAATCTGCTGCCATCCATCAAGATGATGAAGATGAGACATGTCTGGACCTTCCAGCAGGACAACCATCCAAAGCACACGGCAAAGTTGACTCTCAAATGGTTTCAAAAAAAGAAAATCAATCTGTTAGAAAGGCCTAGTCAATCACCTGACTTCAATCCAATTGAACATTTGTGGAAAGAACTAAAGAAAAGGGCTCACCAGAGGGCACCAAAGAATATTCAAGATTTAAAGACAATCTGTGCAGAGGAATGGGCCAAAATCACACCTGAGCAGTGTGGGCCATTAGTTCAAACATACAAGAAGCGTCTGGAAGCTGTCATTGCAAACAAAGGCTTCTCCACTAAGTTTTAGATGAGTCTCAGTGTGTTCAATACTCCTGTGTTATCCTACTTAATTACACATCATCATTATTTATGGACCTGAAAGTTGTGATTTCTTTTCATGTGTGGATTATTTGAGTTAATACCAATGTCTGGTAGACATTTTCTTTGAATTGCATCTTTAAATATGAATGTGATAAGACAAAAGTTGACGTGTCAAATACTTATTTCCCCCACTGTGCATTGGCTGATTAACAACCAAAGGTATAAAATACAAAGTAGAGAAAAATTAAAGTTTATTCAAGTAAAATTCTCACCTGACAATTTCGGGTAATTGGTAATCCCCAGAGTGGATCCCTGACTTCAGAGAGACTGGATCAAGTGGTAAAACGATGCCTTCAGGAGTCTTAACATAAATAATATCAACAACCATTACTGAACTATCAACACATCAGCCTTACAGATTATTTAAGCAAATCCACTTGTTTTTCACTATTTTCTTAAAATCCCCCCTCCCTCCTCTCAGGGGAAGAGGCTTTGGATGCAACTCAACCACTAGAGGGAGACACAGTTTGATTCACATATTTAATAGACTTTGACAATACCAGCACATGACCTTCACAGAAAGCTGTACAAATACATTCATCACTTACCACAATCTCAATGGCAATGGAAGTGTCAACTTGGACATCGCCTTCCCTCTCCACAGGCTCCATTTTGGGTGTTAATGCAAACATTCTGTAATGAACTGAAAAAAAATGAGAGTGACAGAATAATTAATGTGAAAGTGGGTGAAAATAAAGAGGTTTGAATTTTCCTTTTCTTCCCAGAAATATCCTAAATGTAAAAATCACAGGGAAAAATGCTCAAGTCTTTCTGGCTCAGATATGTAGCTTGAGATGTTATTTACCGTTACATCCTGCTTTGCGTTAGAAGAGATATTTTGCAGGAGATCATGGTCCTTATTTATTTATTTTTTGTGTTGTTTGTACCTTTACTGTTGGGCGTGTAGAGCGTCTTGTCAGTCTGAATGAAGATGTACCCAGACTGGAAGGATGCTAAGACTACTTTCTCCAGCAGGCGGTCAGGGAACTGAGCTTGAAGGTACACGTACTGCTTCATGTTTGGATCTCTGCTGAAGCCCTCAGGAGGGATCTGAAACCAGCATGAAGACACAAAGTGATCATGAAGAGCAGCACAGGGTATTCAGCATGTGTACTGGAGTCTAGTCATCTTCTTGTGGCCGTGTTAGAATTAGAGACTGAAGAAATGAAACATTCACAAACTTTGGTTCATCTACCGTTAATTGTCCCAGTGCCTGGAAGTGATTTCCACTGTTGAGAGTGACAGGAGTTGTTGCCAGTGTTTGAGTTTTGGTTGGATGGTTCATCACTTTTATCACCACGTTGATGTCACCTCCTGTGCAGTCCTGACACTCCACAAAGATGTTTTCTGCTGTTCCCACACGCAACAAGTTGGGAGCAGACAACACCTGCCTGAGGAAAAAAAACAACATTTTCTGTAGCTCCTCATTGGTTAACATTAGTGTTACATCGTCTGTGTGTTTACTTATTGTGTGAGGCTGTAACATTGAGTTTCAATAAAAGGTTTTCATAAGGCTTTGAGTTCATGAAACTTGTTGTGATATCAAAGGAAGTTTCATCATTAGTCAAGACAAAAGCAGTAAATCAAGGGTGGGGTGTGAATCCTTTAGGGGCCGATCCCAAGCTCTAAGGTCCAGGATTGTGCTATTGAGGACTACAAGTCTACATTTTAATTACACCTAATCACCAAAAAAAAAAACATAAAAGGCAAAAATAAAAATCAATTGCTCCTGGACTGAACTAGTAAAAAGTAATCTATTGATGATTTTGATCCAGATCCAGCTCAATCAACACATTTCATCACAGTTGTAGACTCTGCTCACTGTGTCTGGTAGCAAATGTGCACAGTACTTTTCTAAATCTAAGCAAATCACAAACTGAATAATGGCCTCTTGTTATAGAATACATGTAAAGGTCAATTCTATACAGTTTTCTATACAGTTTTCTATACAATAATGCATCAGAGCCCTTACATTGTCACCGCTGGGACGAGACTGGGAGCTGAACAAACCAACAAAGAGTTCAAATCTCTGATTTCCATGAATTTCATTGACATCAAGTGGACTCAGAGGGAGTAATATTACTTACATTGGCGTTCCATCAACAAGAGATGAAAGAGATCCAAAGGCCAGAGAGGCCAAGAGCACCAGCATAGTCCTCCTCATCATTCCACCTGGTCCTGTTCCCCCCGAAAATGTGGTTTCAACCAGAAGGCACCCTGCTTATATCCACAATCCTCCCTCCTCCTGCAACCCCATACACTAGTGTACACAAACACACAGAGATACACACATGACTTCCCAGCAGCAATTTAGAAATGTCTGATCGGAGGGCAAAGATAAACATTAGAAAATCAATGAGGGCTTACGTGACTGACTGACCGACTCCAAAGGCTTTGCCTGTGAATCAAATGAAATGTTTCACTACAAACTAACAAATAACGCTGTCTGTAAGTGTGCTGATATTTATGGTAAAATGGAAGATATATTATTTTCTTTGTCTTCTTCCTGATCCTATTACACAAGTCTGCTCACATCTGATCACACATACTGAACAAACACAAAAGCAGTCTGGAAATGTTGGGTGGTGTGTTGATAACTGTATCATTGTTGGTGATTTTAACGTGTGGTGTGTGAGACTGGATACCAGTGAGAGCGTGAATTAAAGGAGTGATTTGTCAAAGGGAGTTTGGAGAGAAATGATGAGAGTGAATGAAATGATAGATGTGTAGAGAAAAGGAAACCCAGAGGGGAGGGAATTTTCAAGGAAACAAGTGGTGGTGGTGGTGGTGGTGTTCAAACAGTGCAGAACTGATTTAGTTTTAAGATCAATCTAGAAAGGAAAAGAGGTAAAAAAAGGAGTGGAGATTCACAGAGGGAGGGCAGGGTGATGAAGGACAGAGAGAGACAGACAGAGATGCACCTGAGATAAACATCGCACAGCGAGTATAAGGTTCTTTAATTCTATTTTAGTTTGGAGGATTAATTCCCAAATTACACATTTTACTCCACCAACTGGCGACCCAGTAGAATGCGGTCTGCGGCCCATGGTTTGGGAAAGGCTGGACTAGGAGATAACCCAAATATGTTCCTCAAATAAACTCAAAACTCTAATCCCATCCAACGTTGATGCTGATTCCCCGTGCTGCTACAGCACAATAAACAGAAAATGTTCAGACCCAAAACAATAAGAAAGAGTCAATAAATAATCTTGGTAATCCATGACATCGACATATGACAGACTGAGGACTAGATCCACAGACAGTACAGGTCCTGTGTCTCAGTTTAAATCCAAAAGAAAGAACTTGGTGGAGAATATGTTGGAGGATACATCCACAGCAAGTGCCGCTCGGCCACGCAAACCTTAAGTAGTTTTTCCCATTTTGGAATCCTCCTCAGGCGGCTCCAATAAGAGCTGAAGGCCTGTGGATCCCTCCTGACTTGACTCACTTAAAACAATCCAGTTTCAGGGGAATAATACACCACGGTGTGCCAGAACTGCAGACGCCACTCTATGCCACAGCACGCATTGACCTCCCTCCCCAAATGAGTTCCCTCCCACTTTAAGTCAGCTCCCGTGGGAGTGGCTGCTCACCAGTATCATTACACAAGCTGACAAAGTTGACATGAATCATGAAATACATACACAAAAAACAACATAAACTGTTCAAATAATTCTCCTTTCCCCACGTTCATGAGCTGTCCAAAGTCACCACGCAGACTACCCCACCACAACAGAAATAAATATAACCACAAATAAAACATTTATATGCTCCTTG
Organism: Halichoeres trimaculatus; assembly: GCF_033239565.1. Lineage (NCBI taxonomy): Eukaryota > Metazoa > Chordata > Actinopteri > Labriformes > Labridae > Halichoeres > Halichoeres trimaculatus. Next base: position 2,737,716 of record NW_027437187.1, on the reverse strand, counting down.
AGTTAATGGGGGGAGTGAAGAAGAAGCGTCAGTATTCCCAGGCACAGAATGTGAAATAAATGGACGTTTTCTGGCTGTAGGCTTTGTGCACAGATCTCCCCCACATTTACATGAAGGGACTTGGGCATTTTGGGTGAGAGAAAGAAACATTAGAAAGTGACAGCAGATGGTTTTATGATGGCAGAGATTAAATAAATAAGGTGTTTGCTGGAGTTGCCTAAAGTGTCTGTCAATGATTTACAAAGAATCGTCCAGGTATCTAGAACAACACCATGTAGCAAGGCGTTGTAAAGGCTTTAAAGTGTACATATTTTTATTTCTTCGCAAAATTTGAGTGTGTGTAAATGGATCCACAAATGCGTGAATTCATCTACAAATGTGTGAGTCAATCAACAAATGATGTTGCATCAGTGATCATACTGAAACAAACCCTTGAATCTAGGCAACTATGACTGGCTGAAAAGGAGGAGAGACATCTGATTAGCTACAGACCTTCCCAGATGAAAAAAAATGCATTTGTGGATCTAAGCATGTCATGCAGCATTGCCCGACATACGGTAATTATCGTATTTGTACGATAATTTAGCCCTCTGTGCTACGCACAATCAGTAATTCCAAAAAAGGCTAAATGTACAATAATTTGACAATTTCGTGAGGTTGTTACAGATCTACCCCAGTCTGACAGAGTTATTTGTAAACCCTAAATGCATCTTATATCATGTGACGTTTCCAGCCAATCATAGTTTGAGTGTCAATTGTCTCAGAATGATTGACAGCCAATCATGCTCGTAGGAGCTCAGACTGTCAGGGAGTCTTGTGTCAGTTGAGAGAAAAATGAGCACTGAAAGAGAGGACGAGGATGAGCGGGAGCCGAAGCGGAGGGCTGATACATAAAAATTGCCAGGGGGTCAACACAAAAGAACCTCTCATCGTGACCCTTAAGAGGCTCCAGAGATTAATGTTATGAAGTTATCTTGTAGAAGATGTTAATTTGAAGACTACTCTTTTGAGGAAAAAGTTGATGTTCCTGTCTAAAATAAATTCCACTAAGTGAAGTCAGATGGCTATTTATCTCTTTCCATATCTCTCTATCTCTATCTCTCTCAGTTATCATGAATACTGTTTCAAAATAATAGCCTTGAGGTCTCATGACGACCTGTCATTTTTTGAAGGGGGTGCATGTATGTAACACAGCTGAGTCGGAGCCTGGAGCTGCTGATCAAACGCTGATGATGTGGAGCGGGGCAATGAATGCCCACAAAAGTGCCTGTAGGACACTAAACAGAGTGATCAGTTGTGACTTTCGCCCAACAATAAGACAGTTATTTTGATCATTACAAGTTTTTTTTTTTTTTTGGTCAGGTGTACGATAATTTCCCCCAAATACGATAATTTTGAGACTCTGGTACAATAATTTTATATTTCCCATCCGGCAACGCTGATGTCAGGGGAGTCTCAAATACGCATGAATGGGTGTAGAAACAAGCTCATGGAAATGTTCACGTTTGATTCATGGGACAATCATGACTAGGTGTGATCAGGCGGCTGAAAACAATCATTATGTAAATAACACTCCCCTAAATATCCAAGGTTCGACTGGCCTATCCCACAGAATAAATGACATGGAGGGATATATTACAGAGAAAGGAGATTTCTCTGAGCTGTCGTTTGGCAGCTGTTGTTGTTTGTTGTGTGAAATGCATACAAGAAAAAAAAAACAACTTTATAAAGTTATTCTCAAAAAAGAACAAATGAAGCTGAAAAATAAATACAAGACTTATAAGAATAAACTAACAGCAATTATGAGAACCAGCAAAAAGGAGTATGACAGTAAATTACTAGAGGACAATAAAAACGATATAAATAATGCATAGAAAGTACTGAATGACATCATCAAAAAAAAGGAAAAACATAGAGGGGTACCCAAACTACTTTATAACCATAGATAATATTACTAGTAATGACATAACTGAAACTGGTTTAATGACTTCTTTGTTGGTTTTGGTCCTGGTCTAGCTGGAGAGATTGCAAAAATTGCCAATAAAAATGAAGTGGAAAGTAAAGCCTTGAATGTAATGGCATCTATCTTCATAATAGAAACCAATGAAAAGAAATTCTTGACATTGTGGATAAGTTCAAGAGCAAGAAGTCAACAGACTGTAATGATTTTGATGTGTCATTAGTCAAAAGAATCATTGAGTGTGTGGTGCAACCACTCACATATATTTGTAATCAGTTTTTAAAGACTGGTGTTTTTCCAAAAAACGTGAAAACTGCTAAAGTCATACTAATATTCAAATCCAGGAATAGAGATACATACTCACATTACAGACCTGTCTCCCTATTGTCATAATTCTCTAAAATACTGGAGAAACTATTCTATGCAAGGCTAGATGACTTCATCACCGAACATAATGTACTGAGTGATCTCATGGATCAGGTCTGTACCTCATACTTTTATTAAACAGACTAAACAGTCTCATGTTATTTATCATTTTTAAAAAGGAAAACTGCTGAGTTAGTCGTCTCTTTTGCTGGCATTTACTCATTTATAACTTTAAATGGAGCAGAAATTGAAGCAGTAATGCACTTTCTTATTCATCAGGTCTGTAACTTATTATTTTAATACACAATATTTATCATAGCAGACTAAAAAGCCTTAAGTTATTAACCTCATTGACATGACGGGGTCACTTTTGCCTCATGTTTATGCGTTTGCCTCACATTTATCTCCCGTTCTGTATTGCACACGGCAGAGATCCGCTCCATTTACGAAACACACAAACACATGCGCTCACACACACACTCATACACACACACACACACAGAAAGAGAAAGAGGGAGAAGAGCACACTCCGTGTAGCAGACAATTGGAAACAAGCAATGTAAGACTAATCTTACGTGCGGAGTGACGTACTAATGTTTTACGTTGACCCAATGACGCATAGACCTGGCTGTTTGCCTATGAAAAACCAAACCGGTTCTTAGAAAGATTTAAACAAACCAAGCACTGCCACCAGCTATCTACTGATAGCTTGTTGAGCATTAACAGACCATAAAAATAAAGTGTTTTCACAAAAGTTTGATTAAAATGCCAAACAAAAGTAAGGATGCCTGCTTTTGAAACACACAAAAAAACAACAAAACACGCTACTTATGAGGAATCTCATAAAAACCCTGAACACAAAGTGTTTATCAAAGCAGAAATCATACCTATTTGCTAGGTTCTGCTAAAAGATGGAGCTACAAATAATTGTAAAGTAAGAGATGTTTGGAGCTCAAACAGCAGGCTTTTCTTTGGGAGCCGAGCCAAAAGAACCAGCTCTCTGAAAAGAACCAAACTTCCCATCTCTAACATGCCTCAGCTTCCTGCATCCAGATGATTGGATTTTCCCTCTGTGGGAGGACAAAACCATTTTCAAACCATTGTAGGGGAGATATAGATTGAGAGAGAGACTCCACTTTTCACAGTTGAGGAGCTAAGAATTATTTACCTTTATTCAACTCTTTATACTTAACTGGCAGTGGCTGTATTACTGAGGGAAAAAATGCAATAATAATAACAATTAAAATCATTTGAATTTCAAGCCCCATGGTCCCTTGGTCTGAGGGGCCCCATGGCAGCCTGTACCACTTTACCCTACAATGTGTCTGTGCACAACCAGTCTGGTTGTCTAAGTCTGGCTGTTGGTAGAACCAGACCCTCCTTCATAATTCAGTTTAAACTTTAACCGTTGTGCCACAGTGGTGGCATTCATCAAAAGTAAAAAAAATTCAAGAAAAAAACTAACCTCAACTCATTCATGGTATGAATCATCACGACTGCTAAGTGTGAACCTGTCTTGTGTTAGAAAATAATGTAAATGATTGAAGTTTTCTTTTTTATTTCAGAGAGGAGGAACAAAAAGTTTTTAAGCCATTTACATCCAGTACATGAAAAGTTTCATCCCACCTTTTGGTGTCATCCCCCTTTCATTCCACTATAGATCCTTATAAGTTACGAGTTGAATCAACAAAAAAATTTCAACAATGTGCCATAAGGCTGGATAGATAGATAGATAGATAGATAGATAGATAGATAGATAGATAGATAGATAGATAGATAGATAGATAGATAGATAGATAGATAGATAGATAGCTTGGCCTTTGATAGGGTTCCACAGTAGAGCCTCTATGCGCAGGTTGGGACCCTTGGGGCCATGTTTAAAGTCTTCATTGTGGAAGAGGCTGCAACAGGCTGTGGCCTTACACCTACTGGCAGCTGCCATCACAGTAACTCACAGGTAGACATCAGCAGTGAAGGGGTCATCAGACTAAGGGGGCCTTTCAGGCTTGGAGCAGCTGTAAGCTACCGGTCTCTTGGAAGGCTGTGGAGTTTTGTTTTGTGTAACCCAATCATCCACTCATCCATTCTATGGTTTTATTATTTCCATATTGAGTAGCATCCATCCTGTATCCATCCATTCTGGTACTGTTTTTTTTTTCCTCCTCCTTCACACACACCACTTGACCGGTCATCCAATCACAATACATTTAAGCTGCTCTCACTTTTTGCTGTCAGTTGTGGGCCAAGGACAAGCAGCTGTAGGGTTGTGTACTCGTCATCTTGTTCTGGGAACTGAGTCTTGTTTTATTTCGAGCAACCCTATGTAGGGTTGGCGAGAACATTGGCCTGGAGTTGACCCCATCCTCCATTCCAGATCCTTGCTAATGGTCTGGTAGGAGGCTAAGCCTGCCTGTTTCTTTCTCCCCCTCTTTCTCATACTCTACATTCACTCAATCTACAACCCCTTGAACAGTTCTTGCGCTTATGGACCATTCATCCTCTACAATAACTTCTGTGGACTATTGTGGGATGCTTCGTATCATGCATGCAGGGAAAAACTGACTTCTGGAGTTTGTTGTCATCGACATCGACCCAACTTCTGGTTATGGACTATAGCCTAAACTATATAACTGCTCTGAAATTGTAAATAGTTTGGAACCTGTGTTCACTTCACATTGCATAATACACTGTCACAAATCAAAATATGTGGTCACTGGTCATTATTTACTGGTCTCTGCCCTCCAGCAGACGTTCCAGTAGTCCTCTGAGATAAGCCCAGTATTACCATAATTGTTACATTTGCCAAAAGAGGTCCTGACAAACCTTTGGGCAGCTCAGTTTGGGGTAACAGAGACAGCTGATTTAGGTTGGGAATGCTGTAGTGCAGTGGACGGAGCAACAAGAGGCACCCCTCAATCTGACTGACACATCCTCTAAAGAGATATAGAGTGGTATCCTAGACAAAGGTTTCTGGGGAAGTCTAAAGTCTACTCAGTGGCAGGGGACCAGGTGCGGATAAGGGATGAGTTGAAAGGGAGGGCCCATTGAAGGGTCCCTGAAGGTTGAGTTTGGGGACACAGCAGGAATATTGGTTTATAGGAATATTGGAATATAGGCTTATTTCTAAATGTGGTCTTGTCCCCGAAACAAGGTTTCTCATAAAAAGCTGGGACCAGAGTTGAGCACCACTATGGTCCAACTGCATCATGTTGCCCTGGGGCAATGAACAACAAAAAAAAAGTGGTTTTAGTAAACAACAAAATCAAAATTTGACTGTAAACAAAAGAACACTACTTTGCTTATTTACGTATATGCACATATTTTTCTTTATAAAGATTTTTCACTTTTATCAGGTAAAAAAAAAACAGTATTCAGCATATGGGTCTGCGTCCTGAGTAGTTTTGTCTCCAAAAGGTGATCCTCAGCCCCTGATGAAATATGTCTCCCGCTGATCCCTCATACTTTTTGGCTGGAGAAAATCTTGTGGTGTGATACTTCATATATTTTTTTCAGAGTTAAAGGGGCAGTCTACTCACAAAAAAAGTGGTTTGTCACCTCAGGACGACGCCATTGCCATACAGGGTTAAGTTCTTATGGAGCCTTTAAAAAAATTAAGTTTATGACTTTTAGTCAGCATGATCTGCTGATACATTTTATTTAAGAAAGCTGACACCTTTTCCCCACACTCGACCAGGCAACTACTGTTATTTTAATGATACTACAGAAGTGATTGAGCCCTCTGATACATTATCTTGTCCTTTCTGCATGAACAAATTTCTCTTTCGTTCTCACGCTGTCACATTGTTGAGGTTTGGGTGTGAGCCACAATTGGCATTCCTGTGTTTGGGTTGGTATGTTTCTGAATAAAGGACTTGACCTACATGTGCTCCCTAAGGCTACAGAGACAAGTGCTGACTTGCATCAAACCATGTCACGCTCTGTGCTCTGGTGTTTGGAGGTGCCAGGGCCTGTTCAACGCTGCTCACAGCTTTACGTTCAGAGCAGGATCATGTTCTCTGCTTTTAAAGGAATGGCTGCATGTGTCTGAAAGTTGTCATTGATGCTTTTTTTAAAAAGATTACAGGGCACATTGCTTCTGTTACTCATTTATTAAACCGTCCTTGTTGGACAAAAAGAACAGCTGTAAGTATGGAGCAAATTATTGAAGGAAAAAAAAAAACTGCCAGGTTTTTTTTGGGTTACTGATTAAAACATGATAAATGGAAAAAATCATTTTTGCCCTGGTGGAAAACAAGATCTTGTGTTGATTACTCAAAAAATGAAACTGGAACTCTTCAGCAGGTTCAGAGTGATGTTGACTTTTATGTCTTGAGAGTGTCCAGTTTCTGAACAAGAAGCTCAGGTTTATTTCCTGAGAACTCGTCGATCTGAAACACAGAAGGACAAAAATACAGCACAAGTTAGAAAAATAGTATTTTTATTGTCTGTAAAACAACATGCCTATTACAGGCTAACAGGGCAGACCAGGGGGTATTCCACGAAGCTGGCTAAAAAAGGCCGGGCGATCACTGGTGAGCGTGGCTTGAATAAGCGTCCACTTGAATCTGAGCTGCAACTGGTTCCACTAACAAGGCTCAGCTGATTTTCAGAGATGCTGATTCAAGCCAGGCTGATCCAAGCTGCAGCTGAGGGCACGTCCAGGTTAGATAAAAATTCCCTGACATGTCGATTTTGGAAATAACAAAATCATGTAAAAACCGAGAGCGGAGACGTTTCCCTCAGCGGAGAGAAAACTCCTCATGGAGTCGTATGATGAGTACAAGGGAAAAATCACATAAAAGGGTAACACGGTGGCAATAATTAAAGCCAGAGATGGTTCAAGAATACCATGCTTATGTGTCAAATCAACACTGACTGTTTCTGCTGCGTTTGATGACCCTTTTTCTTCTCACATTGAAGCTCCTCACACTGCTGTGGCTCAGAGGAGAGTGGTCTTGATTAAATTAAAGCTGTTAAAATATATATCTCATATACCTCAAACACTGACTTAAACAGTAGAAAAATCATGTAAAGATGAGATGTCATTTTTTAATTAGAGATGATAGTGACACAGTGCCCTATAAAAAGGGGGAAAGACACAAAGTTATCTCACCATGTGGAATCACCTTTACATTATCATCATGATCAGAATGGACTGCTGGTGAAAAGAAGGTATTTCTATGGAAAATTGTGGCTGTTGTCACCTTTTATATCATAAGACAATTTGTGCCTTTATTCTGTTATATGTTGACTGTACTTTGAGGGAGACAGAAGAAAGAAAATCAGATATTTTCAAATAGTTACCACTGGTGGGATCAAACCCATGCTAAAAGCAGAGTCCTGCACTTGGTCAGGTACCTGCAAAAACAGCTGATTTTTTTTTTTTTTTTTTAACTTTTTTTTCTCTGGGTTCGGATCTGGGTGGAAAAAATAACATGCAGGTCGAGTCGCGGGTTTTAGTTTGACACATCAAAATTAATATATAAAATAATAATAAATGCAATAAAATAAAAACATAAGTTGTAAGCTGGTTGTAAGGCTGTGACTATATAGATTCTGGCTTCAAATCCGTAACATAGTGGAAGGCTGAGCCAAGCTATCCAGTTCTTATAATACATCCATGGTTGTGACATGATCACAGCTCGTACCTGCTGAGTGTCGCTTAAGTCTGGACAGAAAGTAAGTCTATTACACATGTAAAGGTCCTTTAAGAGAAAATTTTAAAAGAATTAAATGTAAAAAATGAGTGACTTTACAGTTGTATGTGAGAAGATCACAGAGGGTTGATGATGGAGCTGAAGTCAGGCTTTTATTGGAAGAGTTGCTTCATTCAGGTGTGTTGTTCACTCACTGGCATCAGAACTATGGCGATATACTGTTCAATTTTCAGACAATATGACCCAAAATGATTACTCTATACAAGGCTGCGGGTCGGGCTGCGGGTCGGGCTGCGGGTCGGGCTGCGGGCCGGGCTGCGGGCCGGGCTGCTGGTCGGGCTGCTGGTCGGGTTTCAACGGGTCGCATCGGGTTGCGGTACTAATTCGGCTGATGCGTGGGTTTGCAGTTCAGGTGCGGGTTTGGGCGTGGCAGGTCTTGAAAATTGGACCCCTGCAGGACTCTGGCCGAAAGTAAAACACTGATTACTGCGAATCTGTGTCCTGCACCTCTGACCTCTCAGCCACTGACTTTTCTGCAGTAAGGACAGCAAGTCTCATATCTGACATGTCTTGATTCCTTGTTATTCCAGTCTAGAGTCCTAAGGCGAGCTCAGGGAGGAAGGAAACCTCTGAACCTCTGGAGCTGAAGGGCAAAAGCTCGCTTGAACTTGATTTTCAGTATGAATACGGAACGTGAAAGCAGGGCCTCATGGTCCTTCTGACTTTTTGGGTTTTAAGCAGGAAGTGTAAGAAAAGTTGCCAAAAGGTCTCAGTTTATGTTCACAAACAAGAACATCATTCATTACAGGTATAGATTAATTTAATGTGACACCTGCAGTTCACAAGGCGTCTTTTAGAAGCCGGTCTGACCTTCTCTGAGACGCAGCTAAGGTAAGCCTGACGTTTAGCCTGACCAGGCTTGTCGCGCTGGCTAATTTACCATGGTTACCAAGCTACGCTAGCCCTAAGCCTCGTTTGTGGAACCCAACTCTCACTAAAGTTAGCCAGGCTAACCCAAATAAGCCAGGCTTTGAGCTAAGCCAGCTTCGTGGAATACCCCCCTAGTCTCTGGTTTAACTTCATTATTTTGTTTTTTAGGCTTATGGACACATTAACCTAAAGTCGTATTCTGTGACATAAAAAGTTAAAAACAAAGAGGCATCATTGTTTTTGGACACACTCTGATTTTACTAAACCTAGTTGTTTGCACATTCAGTACTACTAAGAAGCTCTGATGTTGTGTCAAACAGCTGACTTTTATAAAGTAGCTTGCCAACAAAAGTGCCTTTTAACATTGAAGAGTTAAACAGGTTCTGTGAGGAGCTGGTGGAAACCTAAACTGAGTTAAAGTATGAAATGTGTCCCTGAATAAACGGCACTGCTGTTGATTATTTAACATCCTCACCATCTCTTTGTTCTTGTAAAACTGGAATGTAGGCATGCTCTGGACACCACAGGCTGATGCTATTTTCTGTCAAAACAAAGAGGACAAAATTAAAGACTGAAATCAAACAAGCATCATCTCTTTTGCTCTCGTGAATTTTTTTTTTTTTTTTTTTTTTTTTTTTTTTTTTTTTTTTTACAGATCTTTCTGGATTCAGCGTTTCTTAGGCTTTTTGAGTAAGTTTTTGTTTGACTTTGCTGTTTTTTGATCCTTTGTTAATTAAGTTTCTTATCTGCACATGGACATCCTGCTTTCTTTGCCATCAATAAATATGACAAAAAAACAAACAAACAAACAAAACATGTCAAGCTGGAGATTTACTTATAACAGCAGAAGCAGTACAATGGGAGCTACAACCCCATCTCCAAAAAAGTGAAGATATTAAGTAAATAGTTTAGTTTAAACAGAATTTGAGGTTTTGCATATCATATATAACTCATATTAAAGCTGATTTCAAATTTAGTGCCAGAAAAACCTTTTGGAAAAGCTGAATCAACTTGACTGGAGTTTACACATGGTTGAATATTTTGATATGACCCCTCACTGAAATCCCCAAACCCTGCCCCTGGTCCTTATGGACACCTACATCAGCCAAGTCCACGTCCACCTTTGCGAAGATCACGTTTTTGTATTTGGGATTCTGTGATGCCTCCTACAAAAGAGTAATAAAAGGATTGTTAAAGTTGAAGGGGTGAGCATGACGGCTGCTTTAACAACATGGTGGGGAAAGGAGGCAGGAGTGCATTTTTTGCTGGTTGCTAGGAAGACAAAACAGATTTAAAAAACATAAGAACATTACTTTTTGTGTCTTACAGCTTTAGCAGAACCATTAGATGGTTTAATTATAAACAGGTTGACTCAAGGCTGCTAACTCAGGAAAGGCTCCTCTCACTAATTATTACATCCACAGGTGTGTGAAAGGCAAGCTACAAGCTTCGGTTATACTTTCATTAAACCACCAAAAGACTTTCCACTTTAAAGACCTGAGTTCCAAGTTGTCAACTCACTTCAAACTTTGGGCTTATTTCTCTACAGGGACCGCACCATTTAGCATAGAAGTCCACCACCACCAGCCTATCTCCAGCCTCCTTCAGGATTCCACGGAAGTCATCCTTCAGGAGAGTAAAAGAGAAACACATTACAGTTAGCCATCAGAAAGCCCTGTTTATTTTTACTGTTTTTCCTCTATACTCTGAAAGTGGTCTAAGCCTGTCCTCCCTCTCCCTTTCCTGTCAGTGATATTTACTGACTGAACCAACAGGTTGGAGTGGGTTGGGAGCCTTGTGTCGTTTGATCCTGCCCCTAACATCTCCCTGCCATCTCCGAATTCGAGGGAGTAGCAAATATATTTTATCAAACATTAGGTGTCCTAAAATTAACGTGCTGTGAGGCGTTCCCCTACCATCATAACAGCCTTATCAGCCTTGTGTTATTTATCTTATTTACGGGACTGGAAGTCATTTGTCTGTACATTCTTGTGTTCACCAAAATAAAATATATATACCAAAAACACGAATAAACAGACTCCCACCAAAAAACTCTATTGGTCTGCATTCACGCTTTATTTAGAGAATTTTCAGCGCGTTACTTTCACACAAAAACAATGTTAAATAAGGCTCTGGTTCTCTAAAAATTCTCTAAATAAAGCGTGAATGCAGACCGATAGATTTTCTCGGTGGGAGTCCGTCTATTTGTGTTTTTGTGTTTTTAAAGTCAGGTGCTATGGTGGAGAGAGTGCATCTCATCTCCGACGTAACATCCAGTCGAGAGGGTTAAACTTGTTTTTATATTATTATTAACATAATAATTATTATTATAAAGGAAAATGTGTGGTGTTTTAATTTAAATGAATTATATGGGCCTATTCAATCATTTAAAAATATATTAGAATTTTTTTTATCTTGATTTTTTTTTTTCATCAATTGCTTGAAATTCCAGGCGACCCCAAGGTTGAAAAAGACTGCGCTAACAGCTACAGTGTGCTCTCCCGTCAGTCAAGTAAGCTGTGCCTTTGATAATGCACAACTCTTAATATTAATGTCCTCAAAACTTCTGAGTGAAAAAAAAAACATTAACTTTCGTGTGATGATAAAAAAAAAAAAAAGAAATAAACTATTTGGACTAAAATATTTTTATACTAGGTTCATTTTTGCTGTAAGAGTTTTTTTTAATTAAGGTATGTATATATCAAGTGGACACAGGAGAAACAGTAGATTTTAGCACTTCCACATTGTCTCGTATGCCTAGACCGCAGGTCTTGAGTCGAGGCTATGAGGAATCCAGAGAGAATCTGAGTGGAGCCGGGTGACAAAAATAATGATCATTTTATCCATTCCAGAATCGAATCTCTTCCTGGCTCTCTGTCCTGTCACAGTTCTGCTCCTTGGGTGCAGTATTTTTACACTCACTTTTCCTCTGCTGCTCTTCCTGTGGGACACGCCCACCTAATCAGGCAACACTGTGCACCTGAGCACCCAGCTGCAGCTCATCTTTAATCAAGCCTGCAGTTAAACCTCCCCTGTTCACTAGTTCTTTGCCAAAAGAGTGTGAAAGGGTCAAGTGAAGGAGGAAGAAAAAGGAGAGATGAAGTGGTAATTGTAAGGCTGAGATTGGGGCATTGTTCATTGAATAGCACATTAAAACTAGTTGGAAAACATGATACTGGATTATGTGAAGGATGTCAGGAGGAGGAAACTATAGAACATGTAATAAAGTGGTGCCAGAAGTGTGTGGAGCAAAGAGGGGTGATGAGGGACAGGCTGAGGAAATGTGGGGTGGAGGAGATTACACTGGGAGGATTATTGAGCAAGGAAGGAAGGGAGCAAAAGAAAATCCTGCTGAAGTATCTGAGGGAAACAGGTGTCTATAATAGGATTTAAGGAATATATGTGAGGTAGAGATGTGGATCAGGTATAGGTGTTTTTTTTTTTTCTCTCTCTCTCTGAGACACAGCTGAAGTGATCAGAGTCAAGAAGCAACGGAAGGTGGCGGTAATGCACCGAAGAAACGGTTGCCAACCGCCGTAAAACAAGAAGAAGAAGAAGAAGAAGTAGTTCTTTGCCAGATTGTTCTCAGATTCATGCAAGACTTTCCAGCACTCCTCCTGTTTTGGTTTTCCAGTTGTTATCTTCTTCCTGCCTTTGACCTGCCTTCTTTGCCCTGTTTTGACCATTTTGCCTTTCTGAACTGATGCCTAGTTTTGATCCTGCTGCCTTGCTGACTGTGCTCTCTGTCTGTTCTCTTATGGTACCGTTGCTTGGTTTGGAACTTTTATTACTGAAGTTTCTTCAATAAATAGACTTTGCTGCAGTTTTTTTTTTGTATGTGTGTGTGTGTGTGTGTGTGTGTGTGTGTGTGTGTGTGTGTGTGTGTGTGTGTGTGTGTTGCGTTTGGGTCCAAACACTGCCCGTTACATGCCCTGACATATTTTAAAATCCCAGAAAAAACAAAACAAAACACAAGAACAGCTGCTGTCAGTTGTCATTAAATGTGACATAAAGCCTTGTTCTTAACCTCTAATACAGGGATGTCAAACTCCTGCCATGCAGGGCCAAGAAGCTGCAGGTTTTCCTTCCAACCAAGAACTCCACCAGCTGATTTCACTTATTAGTCCCTGCTCTCTGCTTGAAGGTGAGGTAATCGGTGAAATCAGCTGGTGGGGTTCTTGGTTGGTAGGAAAACCTACAGCCTCTTGGCCCTCCACGGCACGAGTTTGACATCCCTGCTCTAATAACTAATGACAACAAAACTTTTCACAAAATAGAGGACTTAAATACCCCACAGCCCAAAGACATCTTCAAATCACCACAACAATTGGACGTGAGAAACATTTCTACGAGGTGTATTCATTTTTTCAAGTTTGAACACAGCCCATCTGAAATGACTGGGGAGACAGAGTTTTTGACCCATACAGCAGCCAGCTAGTATAACGTGTGCATGTTTATATATATATATATATATATATATATATATATATATATATATATATATATATATATATATATATATAAATATATATATATATATATATATATATATATATATATATATATATATATATATATATATATATATATATATATATATAAGGGCTGTCATTTTAACGCGTAGATTAATTAATTACACCGCAAGTTAACGCGTCATAAAAATTAATGCAGATTAGTCTGGATCCCAAACCCGCGAGGCGTTCAAAGACGCACTTACTTTCAAAATGTCTAGCATTGAAAAACCGTTTGTCCTATGTTAAAAAAGTGGTGTTCTCGTAGATAGCGCTGTTAAGGGGACTGCCGTCCACATCTCATTTATTCTCACGTCCTTTTTGAAAATCTGCAGAAAATCAACCATTTGCTCTAGCTCAATTCTGTAAAAAAAAACAGGTAATTTTTCACTCTCTACTGCATCAAACAAGCCCTGAATGATCGTAAAATGCCTTTCATTAAATCTAAAGAATTCTTTGAAAATTTGCTTCCATCTTCCTGGTGTCATGTTTCAGCTTGGGGCTGCTCTGCACCAATGAGCAACAGTTTGTGTGTTCAGAGCATGTAAAACTGAAAATACTTCACTTTTCTTTGATCCAAGACTTGAAAAAAGTGTTTTGTACATAGTTCCTCACAGTTTTTAGCCTTTAGCTCTGGTTCTCCTGGCCTCATAGAAGTATAGAAGTTCATATTGCAGTGGAAATTGAGTCCACATCGAGTAAAAATGTGAACAGAAGCAAAAAACGTCCTAAAAATCAAATCAACTTATCTTAGGTGCAGGACTGTGTAGATTTTGTAAAGATAGAATCATAAAACTTTTTTCATTTGTTCCTTATGCCTCAGGGTACCTCAAAATGTGTTGTATATATTCCCACCTTATTTTTAAATGTCTTTTGATGTAATTTTAATGTCCTGGAATTCAAATTCTTTATTTTGGGACCTTAAGCAGATATGAGATTAAAATGCGATTAATTAGATTAATTAATTACAAATCCTGTAAGTAATTAGATTAATTTTTTTAATCGCCTGACAGCACTTTATATATATATATATATATATATATATATATATATATATATATATATATATATATATATATATATATATATATATATAGTTCGTATATAAACATCAGCTAACCAGAAATAAATGAAGAAGAAAAAAACCTCACCAAATCAGTCACTTGAAGAACCATGATGACTGCTGAGTGAAAACCTGTCTTGTAGTGGAAAAGACTGTGGTAAACAATCTAAGTATCTCTTTTCTTCCAAAGGGAGGGAACACATAGTTTTCATGCAGATTACATCAAGCACATGAAAAGTTTCATGTCTAAACATCAGGTCAGCCAACACTAGAACAAAGCACAATGGGAAATGCATGAAAATAGAAATAAATGGAAATCTCACCATTTTGCTTTTTTAAAATGCCCAAAAATATGCTACACTTATCCCACTGACTTGCTTATTGTTTCTCACAAATTTCCGGGTTAAATCTTAGTTTGTTACCTTTCTCTTAAAATCTTTCATACTAATGATAACCACTGAAATATGTAACAATTAAATTCTGGAGCATTTAAAGGGACAGACATCTTCTGTTTACTTGCTCTCCCCAAGTCCTATTTGTATTGCATGCCTTGATCCAAAACACATCTCAACTGCAACGAATTTGCACCATGAAGTTTAACACCAAAGTGAAATAACGATCAAAACCTTAAAAAATTAAATGCAGCTTTTATTTTTTGTTACATGTATAAAAGTTCCTACTAAATACAAAGCTCAAAGTAAACAATAGTTCAATAATATATGTGTCAGATCCATTTTGACAAAACAGTATGGAGGCAACAGTTTGGATGGTGGTCAAAATAGCAAAACAGGTGTTTGGGGTTTGTAAAGGTGAGTACAGCTGAGGAAAAGTTTTTTACATTTTTGTCTCAAGCCCTGTTTTCACCAAGCAGTTGTAAGGGTATATCGCTTATGTATGCATGCTCTCATTGACAGTATTATACAGATGTGCTTTACTGACTTGGTTGTACAGATGTGCTCTTGTGTTGGTATGCATTGCAGGACACTTAAGGGTGGCTGGGGGCTCCTGGGGTAAAAGGATCTTTCCACAGTTTGCGTGCCTGCCTGTTAAACAGCTCTGTTTGTGAATTTCCACACCTGCTGACGTCAGGAAAGTGAACACAAAGGAGCAGTTCAAGGGAGTTTTAACACGATAAGACAAGAGATTAAAATCTGAAAACTGTTGTGAAATGCAGCTGCTGCTTCATCTTCATGGTTGAGGTTCTACCTTTTGTTCCAGGTATTCAAAATAAACCCCACGCCCTAGACCTAACCCTCATCAGAAATGAACACCCAAAGTTCAGATTCCAGTAGTGTTTCATTTGTTCATGCGTAGGTTATGACAGTGAGAGACTTTGATCACTATTGTTAAATCAGTGTTTGTACACATGGTTGTAGGCAAGTAGAAGATATTTGCAGTAAGTTACATGTAGTGTTAAATTCACTGATTACTTTTTGTGTATCTTTTTCTTATGGATTCTTAGGGGCTTAAGATGTTATACATGGTCTTGAAATATTATCACTTTAACATATTACCTGTTTATAATCCATAATTTACAATGGGATTATCAGTGCCCAAACTTTTCATTTAGAAATACTATTTCCCAGTGTCCCTGGTTGAGTCTGATTTTCCCCGGAAGAACTCAAATCCATACACAACACGTCAGACCATCTTAAAAGGGGCTTGCAGTCTTTGTGCTGTAAATGGATACTGAGAGATGCCTGATTTTGGTGCTGAACATCTCATACTAATCTGTGGGTTATGAACATGCGAGTATATAAAAGCTGTATACAAATCTGAACCTATTGCAGTAGAACTTAAAGCTGGTCCAGACCTGATCCAGCTCTAACTATAAGCTTTATCAAAAAGGAAAGTTTGAAGTCTACTCTTGAAAGTACAGACCGTGTCTGCCCCCCTTACCTCAACCAGTAGGGGACTCCAAAGAAGAGGAGCCTGATAACTAAAGGCTCCACTTGCCATGGCTCTCCTGAAGTGCAGTTCTGAGGGTCACCTGCAGGGGATGACCTGTCCAAGTTTCCTGTAAAGGAGACACTGGGAGGAACTTTGATTGCATTGTCCCTTTTGGCTTCTTTCAGGAGTGCTGGCGTCTGTGCTTGAGAGTCAACCAGTTGGCAACTAAATGACCATCTTTGTGACAGTAAAAACATTTCTTGTCCGACTTCCATATTGGAGGATGAAACACAGGTGCTACACACTTACCTACTGTGACGAGGGTTGAGGCTGAGGTTGTGACCAAACATGGACTCACTATGGAGGGTAAATATAAGTGCATCTGCATTGTAACAGAAAGATTTTATGTTCAAGTGAAACTACAGTGTTTATTTTTGAACTATTAACTAGTCCCATAAGTAGCTAATATGACGGCCTCCTGCCACTCGTGCCTGCTGCAGTTGTGTGTTTCCCCTTTTCTGTGTCTTGTGTGTCCTTGCAGGCCCTGTGGAAGGCGTCTGTGCACCTGGGTGGATCCCCCAGGTGCACAAGTTCTGGCTGGCCACACACTTCCTGAGTCGTCCTCTGCCAACACTACCAGGCTCGGTGTGGCCTGGCTGGGCACAGTCATTTCTTGCTTGCACTTTAGTTTCTCTTAATGATCTCTTTTGTTAGTTTAGTTGATTTTTGTTGAGTTGCAAATCTTTTGAATTTATATTTTTTTAATAAACTTATTCTTTTAATGATTTGAAACCGTACGTCTCAGTTCTTTTGTCATGGCCTAGAGCCAGGTTGTGATGCTAATCTTTAAAAAAACATTTAATAATCTGATGTTTGGTGAAAGGATTGAGATCATTGCATCATAAAAAATTGAACTGAGAGTCCTAAGGGTTTACAGTTGTAGTTAATCAGAAAATCATCATAAAAATCTTAATGTATCACACCTGGTTATTCCAAGAGACCCACATAAGGCTATGGACTTGTACAAACATTTGAAAGAAGTTGTTCTTGCTGCCCTGTGATCGGTTTGCCTTTCACAATAGAAACACCAGCCTGTTGCTAGAAAAAAATAGATAAATAATTAATTAAATAACTGAATAATAATAATAATTATTATAATTATTACAACAGTTTTAAAAAAAAATGCCTAGCAGCTGGTCCTGTGGCATGTTCACCACCTCCAGTGGGAATACCTCTGGTGGGGCTATGGTAAAGGCTAACTGAGGCCAGGAGCTGCAACTACTATGCAGACAAACAGTTTTACTTAGTTACTTAGATTGTGAGTGAAATTTCATTTCAATGGTTTGTACACAAACTTCAAAAGGACAAAGGACTACTTGGATCTGTTTGTGAAGCTCTTTAACATTTTAGATGTTTCAGAAACATGGATCGATGCAGAGAGAGGAACTTATTTGTGCTACAAGGTTACAATGTGTTTCATTTGCAATAATTTATACCAGTGTTACCCACTCCTGGTCCTGGGGGACCCCCCTGCCCTGCATGTTTTAGATGTTACCACACTCCAGCACACCTGATTCAAATGAATGGCTCATTATCAGGCTCCAGCAGAGCTTGACGACGAGCTGATCGTTTGAATCAGGTGTGTTGGAGTTGGGAACATAAAAAACATGCAGGGAAGGGGTACCCAGCGGCAGGGGTCCTCCAGGATCAGGGCCCTGTTCTACGAAGCAGGATTACTGCCTAGCGAGGTAGCTTTGAGGATAGGTTCCGGATTCCCTGTTCTACGACATGGGATCACTCCTCAGCGAGGCGAGTCTCCATGGCAACGTACGCTGAACGGCTAACCTGCTCCGGGGCAGGTTAGGTTCCAGATTGATCTCGACTATAAACTATAAACTATAAATGGGCAATAATAGTGTAAGATAACTCTCTTTTTTTATTTACACAAACTCTGAAAATAATCTTATAACCCCTCCCGTTTTTTTTAAACAACTAAATAGCACGCCTCCAAATCATTATAAACCAAAAAAATACAAAAACCCTTCACTCCAGGACGCTTCTTCACCGCTCGCGTCAGCGGGCGTCTCCGTCATTAAAAAAAACTAAAAAGAAGCACAAAATAACCCTCAAAACCTAGACTTCAAGAAACAGAAAATATCCCCAAAGAACCCTCTAACGAAAAACAAACTTTCATCACAATAAGTCCAATGTACACAAGTTTTTTTCCCTTGTTCTTAACCAAAAAAAAAAGTCCTCCTTCGCCTCCTGCCCCGAAGGTTTGGGCTCTTGAAAACAACGTCACAGAATAAAGGAAAAATAGCCCAGCAAGAAAAAAAAAGGATCGATCAAAATTAAAACTCTGGTATACCAGGAAAAAACTTTGAAAAAAGAAACAATAGCAACGACCTCACCCAGGTCCGGGAGGAATATCCACGACCACGCGCTCCTTTGTCCTTTCCGCGCGGGGACGTCCCCAACCAGAGGAAACAGCCTCCACAGTCGACACCGCAGCTTAACGTCTTTTGCATGTAATCACCAGTTTTCCAGTACTGTTCATTTATTGTTTTTTTTTTCCTTTTTTTTGTCTTTAACCCCAGTTAGTCCACAGTTCTCTGCACGTTCCTTCGGCCCGTTTCCCTCGGCACCTCCCGGTCCTCCACACACCCCTCTTCCCCCACGCCACATCCTCCCTTTTATCACCTTGGTTTCTAACATTATTTTTATTGCACTCCTCACCTACTATCAGTACAGGGACTTACATCAGCACCCCAAAATGAACTAAGCCTACCTTTTTTTTCTTTACTCAGTTCATTTATTTTTCTATCATTTCCACTCATTTTTTTCAGCACGGTGACCCTGTCACGATACTGTTGGTGACGCTGAAAGCCTCAGCAAAGCTACGGTGTCCAGAGAGTGTCGGCAGCCCTCACCGAGCTCCTGGATGGGTTTGTGGCATTCCCAGGCCACTTGCCCATCCAGGAAATCAAAGAAGGCTTTTGCAGGTAAGTCTGATCAACTATAAATCAAATAGGCCACATAATGTATTACAGGGAAAAATATAAATCTTTCAGCGCACGCTGTGTCATGACAGACACATTTTATGCAAACAGTGTGAAAACAGGGCGAGCATATATTTCACATGTTGCCTCATCAGAGCCAGTTTTAAAAACAATGGATCACAGTCATGTATTGCTTTTCCAACCACACTCTGCTCACTCAAAGCACTTTACAATGGTCGATTCATTTATAAATTGTGGCATGTACACTGTTGTATTAAATGAAGTCAGCTCCTGTCACAGGATTCGCGAGGGTCATAGGTGCCATCGACTGCACCCACGTGCGCATCACTGGGCCTTTGGAGATAACTGAGGGTGATTACGTGAATCACAGGTCATGCGTCATACATGCCATCTGCACATTCAGACAAACACATACATGCAGAGTCCCAAAAAATCTCCCCTGTGCCTGTGAGATTTGCACCAATTCATATTTTAAACCCTTTACAGCCTGAAAAACAAAATAAGTTTAGACAATCCTAATTGTAGGGATCTGAAAGGTTTATTTAACTTTGTAATTTAATCGATGATAATTCAATATTCCGCGAAACTTTAAACTTAATTTTGTAATTGCATTGGATATAGTTGGCTGATATCAGCTAAATTGGAACACTTTTTGGTAAATAGCTTCAGGCACTTAGAAAAAACAACATATTCTGTTCAAATGTGATTTTATGGCTAATAATGGTTGTTTTCTTAACATTTGTGTTTGAATTATGCAGTAAATGTATTTTTTTAGGCCCTACAGGTCTTGATAGATAGATAGATAGATAGATAGATAGATAGATAGATAGATAGATAGATAGATAGATAGATAGATAGATAGATAGATAAAATACTTTATTAATTCATATGATGAATGATAGGTCAGCTGTGTCAACTTTTTTACACTGGCAGAGTTCAGGTTAAAACAGTAACAACTACAGACCAATCAAATCTGGTGTTTCTTGTCAATTACAGTTGTGCCAACCATTTTAAACCATTTGCTGTCATTGGCTCTTAAAATCAGAGGGGGTGGGACATTTAAAGCTTAAATGGCCCAAGTTACCTGATGCCAGCCTAGGTGTTTTTGGCAATGGATGACACACATAACATTTTTGTCATTTATTTAAATGTAATATGTCTGGCATCATAGGGTTAAGACTCATTGTTCAGTCACACCAACTGCATGGGCATCAACCACTGTAGTGTCCTTTAGATCACTACTCACAGGACAGAGTGTGGAGTTTAATCAATGGAAGGTAAAAGTGCATCGCTGCCTTTCATCTGCAGCTGTCATATTATGTTTTTTTTGTTGTTGTTGTTGTTTCAGATGACCTGTGATCATAACTGCATCATCACCAGCCTGGATGCCAAGTTGCCTGGCTCTGTTCATGACTCTCGGACCTTCCGGGAGTCAATGCTGTCTCGAACATTGGAGCAGGGTAAGGCCCTTGCACTATGCACATCGTGTTTTGATGTTCAGACTACCTGTGACACTGACCATGATATCTCCCTTCATTCACAGGGTTTGTCTGTGGAGTGCTGGTTAGGGACAGAGGCTATCCCTGCCTGCCCTATCTTATGACCTCCTATCCTGACCCTGGTGCAGGGCCACAAACACAATTTAATGTGGCTCTCTCCCGCACCAGGGTCAGGATAGAGATGACCTTCAGGATCCTGAAGGCCCGCTTCAGCTGTTTGCGGAACCTTAGGGTGACCCCACGCCGAGCCTGCAGGATTGTTGCCGCATGTGTGGTTCTGCACAACGTAGCCACCATTCGGAAAGAGAGGGTCCCGCCTGCTGACCCACTCCCCCCCCGATGTCACTGATCCCAGCACCCTGGATCATCCAACTGGCAGGGCTGTGCGGCAGGCCATAACAGAACAATTTTTTTCATGACTTAAAAATTTACATTTACAAAGACAGGAGACAGATTTTGAGTTTTTTCAATTTTTTTTTATTCCAAATTCCCCAGGAATGTTTTTTTTTTCATGTTGACCCTTGGTCCTGACTCCTCCAGTCTCGTTCCTGGAATGGAGAGAACATTTTCAGTTAGAGTACTTTTCAAGTTGTGATATGACAGCTCTCTAACAAAAACATTAAACAGTACCTTCTTTTTGTCGAGCAGTTTCTCCACCTCGAGCTTGGTCTTCTTGATTAGGAGCTGCTTTAATTCGATGTCAAGCTCGAGGTGTCTTTTGTAAAGTGCCCTGACGTTGTCTGTTCCAGGCTGGGGACAAATAATGCTGTTGAAATCCTTTTACATTTACACATTGTCAGTGATCAAAGCTCAAAATCCAGGTTACGTCAATACCTCCCGTGCTCTCCTTAGCCTGGGGGTGGGGGGGGGGGGGGGGGGTCACACGCTCTGGGTGGGACATTAATATCTTCCTTGTGTCTTATGACAATGTAACAAAATAAATTACATCTTTTTCAATTACCACTCTGAATGATGTTCTTGTATTTGTTTCGCACCTGCTCCCAGGTGCGCTTTGTGCCACTTTGATTGGTGCTGAAACGAGAATCAGATTGAGAGTCACTACACAGTACATGACACTTCCCAAGGTAGTTAAAGGGAATGAAGAACTCTCATTGCCATAATAACATCTTCAATGCCAACACTTCTGTTCCATGACAATATAGGAATGAACAAATGAATAAATTAATCTAAGAAATAAATTAGGTATGGTGCATGTTACAGCAAAAGTGCATGGTGAACAGAGCTATTTCAGGATGATAATGGCACAAAAGATTTTTTTGCACTACACTTATGTATTTAGACAGTCGGCAATTTTCTGCCAGCACTCCTTCCGTGCTTTAGACGCAGCGATGGTGTTGCTTTAAACCTTTATAATATGTTTAGCCTCGTCATACTTCCTTAGGATCACCTCCTGCTCCTCCTGTGTAAAGTACACGGTCCTTCTTTCTCCTGACGCTCCAGACTGCTCCATGTTTGCGATTGGTCAGATCCAGCGGGCTCCGCCTTATATGCGTGCACGCGCTCATTGCCTAGCTGGATCCACTTATGAGGTTGATAACCAGCGTCGTAAAACCGTGTAGCGAGATCACCGGCTACCACGCTCAGTTCAGCGAGGTAGCTCCAAGGCTATCTCGCTAGGCTGAACTTGCTTTGTAGAACAGGGCCCTGGGTTGGGTAACACTGAGTTATACCATGCTTCTCTGTACAGTTGGAGACCATCTGTCAATCTTTGTACTTCATTGTTTTTTCACAGTGCCACAGTCATGCATGTGGGTCCCTTTTTGGTATGTTTGTCTTTCTCCTCACCCTCACATTGCTGGAGTGAGATGGAGGTTGGAGCTTTATAATGAGCCTTGTGCTATTTTCCAATGTTATTATGTTGCTTTCCACTCTACAAATATTGATATTGGCCTAAATAGACAAAAATTTACATGACTGTGATGTTTGTACGAGCCTTTTAAAAACTACCACATGTCAACTGTAAATACTTAGATACTTTTGGAAATAAAGAATCATATCTTGTAGATGATTTTAGTTTGAAGTTCTCATTCAAAATGAATCCAGAGAGGTTTGTTCCCACCAAGCATAAAACTGGTGTTACAGGTTACTTTCCTGCTGGCTTCCTGCAATGTGTGTGTCTTCTTTAGAGACTTCAGATTACTATCAGTTCAGATGCATGTCAATCCGTACTGTAGCAGCTTTTAAGGCTATCCTTACAGAAGAGCCATGGTGAAGTAAGTGAAGGAGTTTTACTGTTGTCTGACCAAAGCTCTGAGGATGAGATCCCTCTATCGCTGATAATACACCTTCTGTTACAACCCTTTCAGGGACTGATATAAATGATTAATGGCTCATTTATGGCCATTTATCTGTCATTAATTTTGTTACTAATATACAAAACATGCAAAGTGGGGGAATTTTTTTCTACTTAAACAAAGGCCTCACAGTATAAGCAGTTTATTTAAGTTAAATAAATAAATACAAATCTGTAATTACTAGGGCTGTCATTTTAACGTGTTAATAAGATTAATTAATTACACCACAAATTAACGCGTTATAAAAATTAACGCAGGTTAATCTGGATCCCAAACCCGCGAGGCGTTCAAAGACGCACGTATTTTCAAACCGTTTGTCCTACTTGGAAAAAGTGGTGTTCTCGTTAGATTTTCAAATTTCCGATGGTCCCTGAATGTATCACACCTGACGAGCCACACCTGACTAGCCACATGCTTTGAACTGAGGGGAAGAGAGAGCGCTTTTAAGGGGACTGCCGTCCACATCTCGTTTATTCATACGTCCTTTTTCAAACTCTACAGAAAATCAACTGTTTGCTCTAGTTCAATTCTGTAAAAAACAGATAATTCTACACTCCATACTGCATTAAAAAAGTCCTGAATGATCAATAAATGTCATGTATTTAAATCTAAAGAATTCTTTGAAAATTTCCTTCCATCTTCCTGGTGTCATGTTTCAGCTTGGGGCTGCTCTGCACCAATGAGCAACAGTTTGTGTGTTCAGAGCATGTTAAACTGAAAATACTTCACTTTTCTTTGATCCAAGACTCAAATTAAGTGTTATGTACGTAGTTCCTCAAAGTTTTTAGCCTTTAGCTCTGGTTCTCCTGGCCTCATAGAAGTATAGAAGTTCATATTGCAGTAAAAATTGAGTCCACATCGAGTAAAAATGTGACAGAAGCAAAAAACGTCCTAAAAATCAAATCAGCTTATCTTAGGTGCAGGACTGTGTAGATTTTGTAAAGATAGAACCATAACACTTTTTTCATGTGTTCCTTATGCATCAGGGTACCTAAAAATGTGTTGTATATATTCCCACCTTATTTTTAAATGTTTTTTAATGTCTTTTAATGTCTTTTAATGTCCTGGAATTCAAATTCTTTATTTTGGGACCTTAGGCAGACATGAGATTAAAATGCGATTAATTAGATTAATTAATTACAAATCCTGTAATTAATTAGATCATTTTTTTAATTGCCTGACAGCACTAGTAATAACCTTTGTGAAATCTGTTTGTCATCAGATCTGGAGAAATAAAAACATTGTCGAGTGGAAAGCCAGTAAAAATTGTAAAACCTTTGTGTAAGAATTTTCTAATACAGAAAGAGAGGTGTACCAGTTGATGGTTTCTCCAGTGAACAGAAATGTGGCCCAACATCAAGAACAGACTTCATAAACACTGGAAAATGCCGCAGACTTGGGCACATCAAATGTAGCTTTAGAAACTGGCATGAACAGTATGCAACGTTTGGGAGGATCAAAGCTAACCCTAGACAGATGAAATATAAGCTGATGGAGCTTTATGAAGCTCATAAAGCAGAGCAGAGCTACAGATTCTCTGATAATCTGTTCATCATCACACGCAACACCTCTGATGTCAAATATTACCTTTTCATTCATGTTTTATTTTTAAGAAACATGTGTAAGAAAAATGCATTAAAGAACTTGAACGCACAAGTATAATTATGACACTAGATATATAACTAGACTGAGTTATAAAAAAGAAAGTGGTGTGGAGACTCTCATGTTAATGTATTCAGCACTGTTTATGGACACTCCACCTCATATTATACAAGTAACCTGTTGACCATTATCAAACTCTGTTCTGAGTCATGGGTAGGAGCTATAAGTATAACAATCATCCAGTATTGCTCCACATGTATGTGCAACAGGCAGTCTAGTAAAGCCTGTTTCAGCATTGAAGGTTCCTTTGATTTGTTTGGTGCAAAGAACCCTGTGCAATAACATGACAAAGTTTCCAGCGTTGGTTGGTCGGCATTCTTGATGTTTGTCTGCAGCTGGTTGAAAGTGTTCTGCTCTTTCTGTGACAGAACTACAGAGTCTGTTTCCAGCATTTCAGCCACCTTCTTTTTTGTTGCTTTTGTGTCGGGCTGTGAGAAAAACAGTCTATTGTGTATTTTGGCTCTTGTAGACATGCTTCGTCAGCCTTTGTTTCAATGACTAACTTTGTGACCTGCTCAGAGGGGAGGCAACGTGAACCCATTCATGGGAACATATCAAGCAAATCTTTTTCACTCTCCTCCAACGAACCTTGAAGTGCCTTTCAGAGAGCATTCCTCTCACCATCAGATCAGAACTGGAGGAAAGCTGACATCAGCACCTTATTATCTACTGAATCAATGCCAGGGATACAGACCAAAATGAGAGCTTTTGACAGGCTCACAGGAATCACACCATAGTCTATAAGTCCCTTTGCCCGAATCCTTCCTGCCTGCCACTGAGCTCCTGAAGAGTCAGGTCTCAGTCTGTGCACTTGCTCCTCCTCCTTCCCTTCACATTGTTCCAGGAATTGCTGCCAGAAAGCTGTGTATACTTCTCTTGAAACCCCATCACAGTCAACAGCCACCTCATTTTTAACTCCATCCTTAATCCCGTATTAACTACTTTTGTGTCCTTGAAAACATCCAGAAGATTTTCCACAATCTTAACTCTGTGAATGTGTGCCATCCTTGTCTCTTTGGGATTTTGTGGTCCCTCACCTGAAGAGGGTGACAGAGATGCCTGCAGTCTCACCACCCAATGGCATATTTATTACTGGAACCTGAAACAACATGTAGCACGTCAGGTTTCAACTGTTTCTGACCATCACACAAGTGGAAACACTAGTGTGGAGTACTGACTTGTCAGTTACTAGACTGCCTAGGCATCCCTGCAGCTTCAAATCTCCACTGTGCAGGATTTAGGTGAGTCTAAAGTCATAATATGGCAGACATGTAATATAAATTTGTGTGTAATTTGTGTGTTTTCATTTGTATATAGTCACCTGAGAATAAAATGGTTTGAATGCGAGTTACTGTGGTTGAATGGCTGGCAGAAGATAATGGTGCTGGGAAATCAAAACCTGGTGAGGCAGGCTGATATGGACTCTGTGATGTCACATCACCTGCCACCGAGTGATGCAGTGGATTTGAGCGTTCTGCTGCTTGTGGCGTGTAGTTTGGCACTGGACTTGCCACAGCTGAAGTCACATTGGTGGGGATACTAAGCTGTTTGTGTTGATCAGACTGAGGTTTTTGTAAGGCTGTAAAAGAAAGCAATTTATATAAAAAATAACACTGAGTGTAGGTTTATTGGGACAAAATTCATGTAAAGTTAAATCTTCAACACAACAAAGTCTGGAAAAGTGAAGGGATCTGAATACTTTCTAAAATGGTTGTATATAGTGACGCAATGTATTTTGGTAATTTTGGTGTAAAACTACCGTGATATACAATTTTGTGCGATATCGTTTTATCTAAAAAAAAAAAAAAAGGAAAATGTGATGGCCAGAGCCACACAGGGGTAACTCAGCTCCACTCTCACTTCACTCCTCAGTTATTTAACAACACTTTCCCTTTTTCTTGGCAATAAACCACTCAGACATATTAGGTTGCTTTGAAATCAGTTTATTTCAGTATTTAAACTTACATTGTGTCAGTGCGCTTATAGTCACGTGACCATTACAGCTGCTGCTTCGCCTGCCACTGGGGCGCCAAACTGTGTTTAAAAGGAAGTGCATCTGGAATGATGTGTTTCTGCCAAAAGAATCAATGATCTTTAGAGGAAATATTGTTGCCAGTAAATTTAGGATTCGTTGGAATGGAGACAGGCAGAAAAAGAAAGTATTCCGCAATGTGGGACCACTTTGATCTTATTTTGGGAAATAAGGTATTTAATTTCATGTCCTTGATTCATCCAGTTCCTCTCGTTTTCCACTGGATCTATCAGGAATCAAATCTATATCAAATTGACTCTTTGTTTAAATCATTTTTTTAATTTTCTGCAGGTTAAATGCTGGATTTGTTCCACGGAATTGTCTTATTTAGATAAAAGTACTACGTCAGTGCTGAGGCATTATAGAGCCAAACATGAAAACCAAGAGGCCACTCTGAGTGTAAACATAGGCATACAGACAATTTACAACTTCCTTATGGTCGCATTATTGATAATGAACAGATAGAATCTTTTCATTATTTCATTTTGCACCATCTAGCTTCCAGGAAGTACGCACTTGATCAAGCTGTATTAAAGGTCCCATATCCTGCTACTTTTCTGCAGTTTAATATGGATCATTGATGTCTTCATGAAATGGTAGTAACATGTTTTGTAACATGTAACAAGTAACATGTTAGCTGGCACATTGCCTTGATAAATGAACTCTAGCTGGAACTATGTGGCTGTTTAAAGCCAAAAACAAAGCAGTGATAGCTGCCTTACTTTGGCATTCTTCTCCCTCTGCTGGAGAGAAATCTCCAGCAGTGGGGAGGGGAGTGGGCGGGGAGGGGGTTTGGGTTATCTGCTCCAGACTACCAATCAGGTCAGACTTGCTCCTCATTGGTCAAAAAAGGGAATCACTGACATCAGGAAATCCCCAAAATCCAAACAGCTCGTTTTAAGTCCCAGGCCCAGGGACAGCCCCAGGACTCAAGGGGGCACAGACCTGCTTCCCCACCGATACCAAAGACAGCACCCAGGGCCCAGAGCAGTGGTCCCCCCTGCAGATCGCACCCGCCCTCCCCGACCACCCGTCCGCCCGGCCCCAAGCCACCCCCACCCCCAGCACCCAGCCACCCCCACACTCCCTGCGGCAGGCCGGAGGCCCCAAGCCACCCAAGAGCCAGCCCCCCCAGGACCAGACCCCTCCCCAGAGGGGAGGCCACGAACCACAGCCAGGCCAGGTGGGCCAAGATGTGGACATGTAGCGGTGGGATGGAGGTCACGGCCCGTCCCCCAGAAATCCAAGGCCATGGGAGGCCTTGGAGACCACTGCCCAAGCAACAGGGTACCCCCCCCCCGGCAACCTGCACAGGACAGCACCCCACAGGGAGCCCGCCATGCCGAGGCCCCTAGCGAGCAACAGACCGAAGGATCATGCACCGCAGCCCATCAAGGGGTACGGGAGCCAGCCTGGCCTACCCGCCCCCCAGGGCCCGCGCCAGACCCCCACCCGCAGCTCCCGGAGCCCAGCTGCACCACGGAAGCCACCGGCGCCACCCGCCCCCCACAAAGTCATGACCAGAGAGGCCCAACCCCCACAGCCGCACCAAGCCTATGCCCGTGACAAACCCTATACCACCACCACCCCCCCCCCCCCACACACACACTATTCTGTAACCTGGTCCCAGACAGGCTACATTGTCCCTATACCATGAATAGTGCAGCTAAGTGTAATGTGGTGCATTTAAACTGGGGAAGAACAGGTCGATTGGGGGTTCACCAACCCCCCCTCTCCCTGCCTAGCCCAAAAAAGTGGATGTTGTGTTGTATTTAAATCTAAAGAATTCTTTGAAACTTTCCTTCCATCTCGCTGGTGTCATGTTTCAGCGTGGGGCTGCTCTGCACTAAAGAGCAACAGTTTGTGTGTTCAAAGCTTGTAAAAATGAAAATATTTCGCTCTTCTTTGATCCAAGACTTAAATAATGTGCTTTTTACCTGGTTATTCACAGTTTTCTTTTTTTTTTTTTAAAGTAAATATTCAAATTCCCCCTTTCTTCTTTGAATAGTTTCTTGCATTCTGGTTCTATTATATTTTTGAGACATTGTTGGATTACATCTGGCTTTAGCCCTGGTTCTCCTGACCTCATAGAGGTGCAGAAGTTCATATTGCAGTGAAAAATGAGTCCACAGTGAGTAAAAATGTGACAGAAACAAAAGCCTGCTTAAAATTCAAATCAGCTTATCTAAGGTGCAGGAATGTGAAGATTATGTAAAGAGAGAACCACACCACTTTTTTCCCTGTGTTGCTTATGTCTCAAGGTACCTAAAAGTGTCTTGTACATACTCCCACCTTATTTTTTTTTATCTATCAGAAAAAAAAAAACATTGTTCGTGCATCTTTTTTCAATGAATTACAGCTTTTAATTTTGTTACACTACATAAAGACATAATTAAGTTACATCATCCTATAGCCACAGTTGTTTTGACTCTTTAGAGGTGCTGCACTTCATTTTACTGAGAAAAATTACTGGCCTGAGGCATGCCCCTGTGACCGAACTCCCGCGAGACTGAGCGAGATTCAACATGGCAGCCCGCTGCTAGACAAACAGTAAACAAACTTTTTGATTCCCCCTTTTTCGCTTCTTTTTCCACACACCGATCGACTCCCTTTTATACCTCTGACTACTTCTGATTTCTGCCTCACTGGAACGGATGTCGGACCTGGTCCAACTGGAAGACTTCATCCAAGATAAGTACGACAATCTCTGCAACATGAGTCGCTCACAAAAATCTAAGAAGCCCCATACACAGGACTCACCCTGTACATCTACTGACTCTTCGCCGGTCACAGCACCACAAACGTGCTGCTTCACTGAGGTGAGTGAAATACTTCTCTCGGTCGATAGTAAGTTCACTAACCTGGATGTGGGAATCGACATAATCGGCTCTCCACCAAGAATTCCAACACCTCTGCCACAGTCTGGAATTCACACAGAACCAGATAGAGAAAATAACTCAGGAAAATAAGGACCTGCAAAACTCGGTAGAGGTCGACCGATATGGGTTTTTTGGGGGCCGATGCCGATGCTTTCCAAATTTGGGCAGCTGATGCCGATGTGCATAGCATATTTTTCCAATTTGATATTCAGGCCGATTGTTAAATAAATATATATTTATCACATTTTTGTGAAATGCAGCAATTTCTGAGCAACTAAAAGAAACCTATTACAACAAGTCATGTCCACCAACACGGTTGAACACGTACAAGTAAAGTCAACTTAGACCACGCTAATTTCTTACTGCTAAAACTTATCACAAAGTAGCATTTGAAGTTAACAACATGCTGCAGACTGGAGAGCCATAGAGCCACAAAAACGTTAAAATGTTCAACAAATCTTCCCATTATTCATTGTAGATGCAACAGGTGCAGGCTTTTACACAGCCTGGATTCCACCGAGCACACTCCACTCTGACATAGATGAATGTTATCCAGCGTGCCACAGGGGTCCTTTCTTGAGGGGCAGCTTTAGCTGCCCACACATGTGCCTGATCAAAAATTGCGTCATTTTATACAACGGATCAAAAATCGGCTTTTTAAAAGAAAATACGGCCGATAGCCGATAGAGACAAATGTCCAAATATCGGCCTACCTCTAAAACTCGGTGTCCACCACTGCGACTGAGCTCGTAACAGTCCAGACACAACTAGCAACTGTTATTGCCGAAAAGAAACAGATGAGAGAGAGCATTCTGGACCTGCACGCTCGTAGTATGAGAGACAATCTTGTTTTTTCTGGAATCCCTGAGTCGCCCAGTGACGAACCCGAGAAGCTGGTTAAGGACTTCATGGTCAGACGCCTCAAACTTTCACCGGAGACCGTCAACAACATCACCTTTCATCGGGTGCGCAGCATGGGACAGAAGCGTGCGGACGCCACTCGATCCCGGCCCATCGTCGCGAAATTTGAACATTTTAAACAAAAAGAACTTGTCCAACGACAAGGCAGGCAGCTGAGAGGGACGGACTACGGACTCAATGACCAGTATCCACCTGAGATCGTCCACAGACGTAAGGTACTTCTCTCAATTCGCAAACAGAAGATCAGTGAAGGTAAGAGAGCGGCCCTATCTGTTGATAAACTGTACATTGATGGTGAGTTGATTAAAGATAGGGACATCACCCCCTGGCTGTTCTGAATCTTAGCCTACCAACTCACCAGAGGTAATAAACAAAATATTAAAAAAAATTTACGCAAACCTTTACTCATCTACAAACGAACCAAGACAGGAAGACATTGATTTATTTCGCAACAACATTGAACTTCCAGAGATTGTTCCAGAACAATCCAAAGCTTTAGATCGGGGGCGTCGGTGGCGCAGTTGGAGAATGAGCTTGGTCGGTGATCGGAAGGTTGCAGGTTCTGGGCGACACATGGCGATGTGTCCTTGGGCAAGACACTTAACCCCTAGTTGCTCCCACTGCTGCGTCAGTGGTGTGTGAATGGGTATGAAAGGGCGTGACTGTGTTAGATGTACTGATGGATAGCTATCATAGTAAAAATTGAATCCATCAGTGTGTGAATGTGAGTGCGAATGGGTGTGGATGGGTAAGTGTGACCTGTGGTGTAAAGCAGCTTTGAGTAGTCCATGACAAGAAACGCGCTGTATAAGCTCAAGTCCATTTACCATTTTACCATACTCCAATAACAGAAACAGAACTTTCTGCAGCCCTACACCTTATGCCAAATGACAAAGCACCAGGTCTGGATGGCTTCCCCGATTAATTCTATAAACACTTTTGGCCTATTCTATCCCCTCTCTTCATGAGAGCAATAACTGAAATAAAATTTAAGTCTAGATTTCCAACACACATGAATACAGCTCAAATTCCACTCATCCAGAAACCTAATAAAGATCCAACCCTCCCATCAAACTATCCTCCCATCTCTTTAATCAGTGTAGATATAAAAATCATCAGTAAAGCTCTAGCACACAGGATAGAAAAAAAATAACTCCTTCTATAATCCACCACAGTCAGACTGGTTTTATCAAAGGTAGACAGTCATCCAGTAACACTCGTAGATTATTCAACTTAATCCATTACTCATCATTACAGCAGGTGGATACCATCATAGCAACATTAGATGCAGAAAAAGCTTTTGACAGAGTAAACTGGAAAACTCTCTTTAGTATTCTAAAAACACTTGGCTCCAGGGATTCATTTATTCACTGGATTAAGATTCTGTACACTGCCTCTTCAGCTATTGTCACCACTAATGGACTAACCTCACAGAGCTTCACACTGCATAGGGGGACAAGGCAGGGATGCCCACTCTCTCCTTTACTATTCAACCTCTTTATAGAGCCTTTGGCAGCAGCTATACGACAGAATGATCGCATCAAGGGAATTCAAGCATCCAAGGTTCAACATAAGATTAGTCTGTATGCGGACGACATTTTACTGTTTCTACAACACCCTCGCTCGTCTCTGCAGGAAACAGTGAATCTTATTGAATCATTCTCCAAGATTTCAGATTACTCAATAAACTGGAACAAATCCTCTATTCTCCCACTACACAAGACCAGATGGGATGCAACATGTCATTCATCACCTATTCCCTTATGTTCAGGCCACATCACTTACTTGGGCATTAATATTTCCTCCAAGCTGTCAGAGCTGATCGCACTGAATTTCACTCCCTTGTTTAAAAATATAGAGAGAGACCTCCTGCGTTGGATGAACTTACTACTGTCCAGATTAGGAAGAATTGCAACCATGAAAATGACTGTACTTCCAAAAATAAACTACCTTTTTTCAATGATTCCAATTCATCCAACCCTTCCTTGGTTCAAGGCTCTAGATTCAATGTTCAGTAAATTCTATTGGAAAAACAAAACACCAAGGGTCCAACTTACAACTCTGCAAAAACCAAAATTGCAAGGCGGCTTAGATGCTCCACACATCCACCACTACTCTTTGGCAAATCAACTACAGTACATTTACAAATGGACACACCTAGTTCAATCAGATGTCACCTGGTTAGATATAGAACAAACAATCTGTGAAGACATACCTATTTCAGACCTCCCATTCCTTAGTCAAACCATCAAGCACCACCCTTGTTTTAAAGCAGGAACTCTTGCCTCAACACTCATAGCCTGGTGGAGATTACACAAAATAAACTCTGACCTTGCACCTTCCAATTTAACTCCAATCTGGCCACCGGACACAGTGCTCAGCTTTAAAGATAAGGCAGACAAGGGGAAAAAAAAAAAATTACAGAGAGAAATGAAGTTATACATGATTATTTTGCATTGATACCAATTGCAACAAAGTTGCCACTTGAATAAAAAAAATAAATGCAGTAGACCTTTTAAATACTTTAAAAGGATAAGATAAAGGAATAAGGTAAAGATGTTTATAAATTGTTCTACAATTTAATGACTGGCGCAGCAGAAATAATTGTGATATGATAGAGGCATTTTCCATCATGAAATCTGTGCCCTAAAACTTTTTTTTTCTTCACAGCAAAAAAAAAAAAAAAAAGAAAGACAGAAAAACCAGCATGAGTGAGTGCCCCTAAAATACACAAAACCCAACAAATGACACTATGCAATGTCACTAGCATCAGTCTTACACACACACACACACACACACACACATACACATACACACACACACACACACACACACACACACACACACACACACACACACACACACACACACACCGACACACTGGTGACCTGATAATTTCTTCATTGAGTAAAATAAACTGCAAAATCTTTCTAACTTTACTGTATTGATATGTTTGTTTCAGAATGGCACTTTCAAGTCTGCTGAAAACAAAAATGGAAACGCCATATTCAAGACTCCCACCACTGCATATCACAGTTTTGAAGATGGCAGATCAGCCGCAGGTCTTGTTTTGCCACCATTCCCTCTTGTTGACCTCAGGTCTGCTAGGGCAATGTAAACTTGGTCCCAGTTGAGGCTGAGGTTTCTGAGGTGAGGCAAAACACTGCTGTACTATTTTAGCCATTTCCAATGTAAAGCTAGGCTTGCAGAAAAAAACAACAACTTATAACTCTGTGTTTGTCTTCACAACATCTTTTCAGCTGACGTCTTTCAAGAAAATTGTTATGGGGAAGGAGAAGCTTCCCTTTCGTAAAATTTCTGTGAAACAAGTGAGTAATTTTATTGTTCATTTATTTATTTCCTTGGATGTCATAACCCATTGGGGCTGAAAATACAAGCCTTCACAAAAGCCTACCCCCAAAACAACAACAAACAAAAAAAACAAGAAAAAAAAGAAAGAAAACATCTTAAAAATAGTCAACTGATTTGTGATGCAAACATTGCATTCTCTTGAAGGATGGGCAGGAGACTGTTGTTTGTGTGTGGAGGGAAGCTGCTGTGCTGGAGGTCGGTGTGCTCGGCTCTAGGATTAAAATTACCCATCTAAAGCCCAAAATGACGAGCTATGGATTACAGCTTCATAGCAAATCATATACAGTGACTGAGGTGGGTCATTTGGTTGCTGCTTTATCACTGACTTTGATTCTCAGAGGTGACGCAGCATGCTAACAGAAAAAAAAATGCCTGACTTAACCACAAAATCTCTTGGTTTACACCCATGACATACTTCACAGAAGAATTAGGTTAGAATAATGAGTGACAAGGAAAGTATTTAGCCCTCCTGTTCTACTGATGTTGTTTCCTCTTTTCACAGGAGGACAAAAAGGAGAATGTCATTGAGACAGGCTTATGGAGTGGCTGAAGTAGAGGGCGTTCCAGGGACCCTGGAACTCCTTCTTGATGATGACAGAAGGGTCAGTATTTCAGAGAGCCTCTGGATTTCGGTGAGAGACTTATGGAGGCACCACCAGTAAAGGTCCACTTGGTCCTTTCAGAAAACCGAGTCCTCGAAATTGATGTTGTTGTGTAGAGTTCACTTTTCTTTTTTTTATGTTACATTTGTTCGTAGTTTGTTGTGTTTTGTGAAAAAAAAAAGTTTTACTTTGCTTTGTTTCTGTTACTGAATTGTTCTGTTCATTCAATTTCAATTTGGTGTTTTAAGAGTAAATTACTCTGTCAAAAAGAATCCCAGTGTGTTTTCTTACTGCACAGAAAGTAGCCTACATTTCTTGTGCTGACTTTCAGTCACCAGGTCACATGAGGCAGGTGCTTTGGCTGGCAGAACACATTAATAATGCTAACATGAGCTGCCTACAACTGTCTAAATCAGAGGTGTCAAACGTATTTTATTTCCAGGGACACATACATCCTAATCTGATTTCATAGTAGGGTTGACTAGTAAAATCATAGCACAGTTACCTATAAATAACAAAACCAAGTTTTTCCATTGGTTCTCCACATTTTTAGCAGTTATTGTGAAAACAAATGGACTCCTCACACCTTACAACTATTGACTGCACTATTAAAGAAGCTGTTTGTATAGATTGCATGCACTATGTACACTAATAGGTGGCGCCTGTGAGTCAGAAACATAACTCTCAGAAGTCAGTTTGTAGAGTAAATGTAACGTATACTATGTGTGAATAGAGGTGATCCCATAGTGTAATGCAGGGGTGGCCAACCAGTCAGAGACCAAGAGCCACAAAAATAACCGTGGTACTACAGAGAGCCACGTCACACACTGGGTCTTACAAACACACTTCCTCTCACACATAAACAAAATGACATAAAATGAAAATCAATACATTTCCAATTTTCAAAGCGAGATTAACTGTGTTTGTGTGTTTTAATTCGTACAAGAGAAGAGAAACTGAAATTTAAGTATTAATCTGTACACCCAAATATTGATCAATACTGATCCCAACATTGGCATCAATATTTTAGATTGATCGACACATGGCTACTAATATATTTATAGATTTTTATAAATGGATCGCCACATGTGGCTCGCGAGCTGCAGGTTGGCCATCCCTGGCATAGCCTCAGTCTAGTGGCCTGATGCTCTGGGTTGGAGCCCCATGAACCCACTTTTTTCCATCATGCCTTGGAACCAGCAGGTAATTGCACATTCTTAACCACTGTGTGGATAATACAATAGAATAGGAGAGATGCGCTTATTCTCTTTGTCCGCAGTTCTGCGACACCGCTGTCTTTATAGCTGTCACAACGGAGAAAGTTGGACACAATTGCGGACGCCAAGAGGCGGGGGGTTCTGAAAGTTACCCCAAAAGGATAACCACTAAGATCATGAAGATCACAGGGAAGGGGAAAAAGGTGAAATAATAATGAGCTGAGTCTAACAGGCTCCTTAAACAGAGACTAAGCTCAGGAAAACAAGAAACAAAACCACTACTGCCAAACAGAAAACACTGAAGGTGGCCAGAAATGCCTAACACAAAAAGATGAGTATGAAACAAGACCCAGAGACCACTGCCACAATGAAGATGCTGCTTAAAACCCGAAATAGGCACAGGGGAGTGTAGGGCGTTTGACTAAAACACAGTACACCAGAAACACTGAAGAACACTTGAAAACACGGAAACTCTCAGGGAATGAAGAGCAACTGCTCACTCCCTCTGAAGGTGAGACAATGAGCCAGAGTCAGAAGCTGGAGCCACTGCACATATAAAAGCTTCCCCCAGCTGCTCCAAATCAGGAGCAATCAGGCACACACACACACACACCTGACCCTGCCCTGAGGCGATTGCCTCAGAGACTTAGGTGGGCTTTACACTAGTACGAATTTCTATGACTCCAGTAAAATAAACTATCAATCCGGTGATATTGAGACATGGAGACGGGTATTTGTCCATGACTCCGCATCTTTTTTGAAAACGGGTCTGCAGGTGGATATCTGTGTATATATCTTCATGCTGTATTTGGTATAAACAGATAAGTCCGGAAAAGACGGTGACCTCATAGCACCAATCCTACTCCCCGCCTCCAACTCATGTTGTCACACACAACAACAACAACAATGGCGGCAGGCAGACAGATTCTGATATTGTTCCAGCAGCTATAAAATATTGCTTTGACTATTATATCAACATTTTCTCAGAGAGCATGAACAACACCAGCTACAGCAACAACAACAAGTGCTCATGCAGAGACACAGCATGTTACGCGTGCATGAGCACTTGTTGATGTGGAATCCGCCTCAGACCAGAACCAGACGGGCAACCCGACGACAGTTTTGCGTTGTCATGTAAATGCACAAGTCTATGTACAATATGATGTGTAAACAGCGATACATGTTTTGATGCGGACGCCAAGACGATACAGGGCCGTGTGAGGAGGGCCTCAGAGAGGCCAAACTGAGTATCCTTACAATAGCGGGGGCCATGCTTTCCCTTCTACCTCCAAATTCATGCCACGGGCCAGATAAGACCTCCTGGTGGGCCGGGTTTTTGCCCCACTGGGCCATATGTCTAACATCCTTGATATACAGTGTCCTGTCGCATCTTTTCTGAGAAGTAGAACATATATACACACAATGCTGAACATATGTTGTGCATTTATATAAGCTATAATGACTCTAATCCAATATACACCATAATACAATGGTGCAACGGCACAGCTTTTTGTTTGACTGCAGCGACCGGGGTTTACAACTGATCATTCTGCTTTTCCCTTTCTACCATGCTTTTGAACCTGCAGGTAACTGCACATTTAAAACTGTGTGAATGATACATAACCAAGTTGTCACAAAAGTCCCCACAACCTCCCACAGGCGATAGATGATTCACTGTAATATCCTCATTCAATTCATCAATTAAATGACACAGGGACAACTCACAACAACATGAAACTCATTTCCCTAGACACCAAAGCCTTCTGAAAGCTGCATCTGAAGAGTAGAGTACCAAAGCTTTAAACAGGTCCTCGCGAGCACAGTTTACCAGTCAGACCGTCATAACTCCCCGCCTTTGCTCCGAGGCAATAAAAATTAGATTTACTTTGATTAGGGAGCAAAAAGTTACATCAAATAATCAACGTTTCTACTATGAAGGAGTAGTAGTTTTATTGAAATCTCGGTTTTTTTTTTCTTTGAGATCAGCACCCGCGCTCTCGTTTTCATTCAAGTTAAACCTGTAACGTCTGTTGTTTGCATTCAAGTTAAACCTGTAACGTCTGTTGTTTGCATTTGCCATTTCAGAACTGAAATGAATCTTTATTCTACAGATATATATTATGTTCTACACCATATAGAATAATGAAATCTGGGCTACTGCAGTGTCTGCTGTGGCATGGGCATACGGGTTACATTGAGGTTAGCAATGACTTTTTTACTGACGGTGACAAGGGACATTGATAACTGTGCATTTTAAAGACTTCAGCACCATCTCTAAAGTCCTCCATTATGAGGTTATATTTGTGCCACCAGAAACTGAATTTGAATTAAAATATTGAATTTGAAAAGCATGATGTGTAATAGAATTTAACGTTTTAAGAATGATTTTTTTAATTGAATTTGATATTGTATGTATTCTGTCCCCTTAGTTCATAACGGTCTGAACTTTGTGGCAGGTAGCTAAACAGGTGTGATGGATCTTGAAAGATTGAAATCAAGACTCGGACGTTGAAGTAAAGTTGAGGCTTTTCACTTGTGTGTCGTCGTACAGATTTCCTCACAAGGTTATTCCACATACGATCTGTGAAACTGAAAGAAATATACAATACTAAAAATATTCACAATGCAAAAATAATATAAACTGGTAGTTTCTAACTGAGATGAACATAGAGCATAGCTGCACACATTGCAAAAAGTTTTTAAGCAAAATCCCTTAAATTTCTCCTGTCAAAAACTTAACATCAAAATATACCTCTATATATGTACGGATATATCAAAACAGTAAACTGAACCTACAAACAAAGCTTTCCTGCGGGTCAACACAGCCGGATGCAGTGGATTGTGACACTGTGTTCTCCTGTGCCTGATCTCAAACGAAAACTGAGCTACAGACAAGTCATGTGACATGTCTCAGCCAATTAGAAGAGAGCAAATCAAGCTGCACCTCCCTTCATGAACAAAGTCCATTACAGTATGTTACCTATAAAAATTCAACTATTTATATACTTTAAATTCAAAAGCACAGAATTCAATTTCAATTCACAAAAATCAGATTCAGTTTTTCAATTCAATTACAGTTCAGAGCGGCACGACCATTATGTCATCTTGTGTCCGTAGGGAGACTAATCGAGCAGAGATTCACAGACACCCTCTACACATCCGCAGACTCTTCTGTGTTGTGTCTAGCTGTACTCCTCTTCCCCTGAGCGGGACGGTTGTGAGTTCAACAATGGCTGAACAATCAGGTTTGAAATCACATACACATGAGATCGACTGGAAGCCGGTACCGCCTCTCGACCAATGACAGCTGGGATAGGCTCCAGCACCTGCCCCCCAACACTGTAAGGAATGGCAGGTATAGAAATGAATGGAATCACATACACGCCCCTTTCGTCAGAGCAAAACATCCAGCGTAATATTTTGAACAAATAATAATCAATTTATAAGCACTTCTCACAAATTTTAAATCAGCCGTATGCATAGTATTGTTCAACTTATATTTGTAAAAATGCTGCCACAGTGGTATTTTGGTGGTATCTGTCTGACTTAACGCTGATTTGGAGAAGACGTCACTCCCAGTTCCTTCTTCCCAGTTCTGAGGCTAATGGAACACATCACCGCAGGAGAGTCCACGGACGTGTAGCTGGTGTCTGTGAATCTGCTCAATTAGTTTCCCTTACAGGCACAAGATGACGTAATGGTCATGCCACTCTGAACTGAAGTTGAATTGTAAAACTGAATCTGCCTTTTGTAAATTGAAACTGAATTCTGTGTTTTTGAATTTAGCATATAAAAAGAGAATTTTCATAGGCAAAATACAATTTTGAACTCAATTAAAAAAAATAATTCAATTAAAAAATTAATTCATTTTCAAAACATTAAATTCCATTACGCATCATGCTTTTCAAATTCAATATTTAAATTTAAATTCAGTTCCTGGTGGCACAAATATAACCTCATACCCCATCCATCTTCTAACCCTTGTATAAATCCACAGCTCCTTAACTTCATCTTCAGACGCTGGGCTCTAATTTTGTGGCGCAGCGCAGGGGGCGCAAGCCTGGCGCAGTGCTAATTTCGTGCTGCGCACCGCCTTGCACTGCCAATTTGCCAATTTGGTTGACCGTCTGCGCGGAGATGGGTGTGTCAGCGCGCCAGGGGGAGTTGTCAGAAGATTCATGTTGGCGCAGTGACAATTTCATGCCAAAAAAAGAGCGCTGAAAGCTCGCCAGCTCCAACCTAGTCTATTCCCAGCGTAAAGCTCAGCGCACATGTGCGCAGCTGTAATTTGGTGACAGGCGCACATGTGCGCACATGTTAACAAAGCCCATCTGATGTCGGATTAAAGCGTTTAATTGAAATCAGTTGGAGCAGTGATGTAAACTAACGACTTCATATCTCTCAGCCAACCACAAACAGCCACATCATCCCAGACAGAGTATATTCGGCTTCTCTTATCTCGTGAAATTCAAAAGAAAAAAAATACTGCTTGCTGAATAACGGTAAGACACTCAGATTTGTGTTAAGGATTTACCTGTGATTGCCAAAATCTGGATTAATCTTTATTCTGAACGTGATCTAAATAGATGGAGTACTTAATTGCTTTGAGGATGAGGAGGAGGAGGAGGTACCGGGAGAGGATCTATCACCAAAGGCTTTGCTATTTGGCGATGACAGACCTGGAATGCAGGTGGATCACAAGCATGATAAATCTATTTGCCCACGTGAGTGTTTAAATTTAACTGTCCCTTCATTTCACACCTATTCATGACACAGGAACAAATTACATCTGTCCCGCGAGGTGGTTGGCAGGGTGACGCGCATCGTGGCCTCAGACGCGCACCCAGGTGGCCCGTGTGCTCTCCCAGGTGCTGTGAAAGTGACAGCGGCTCTGACCTTTTTCGCCACCGGATCATTCCAGCACACTGTGGCCACAGTGGCAGGAATCAGTCAGACCACTGTTGGTTCGGCCATACATGTAGTGACCTCTAGTCTAGTCCGACATGCAAATGAGCACATCATTTTCCCATCAACACCCGACAGGCAGCTGGAAACGAAGCGAAGTTTCTTGTCAAAATGTAAATTCCCCGGGACACTAGGTGCCATCGATTGCACGCACATGCAGGTGCGCACACCCGATACCCAAGCCATCAG
Organism: Halichoeres trimaculatus; assembly: GCF_033239565.1. NCBI lineage: Eukaryota > Metazoa > Chordata > Actinopteri > Labriformes > Labridae > Halichoeres > Halichoeres trimaculatus. The sequence continues at coordinate 2,696,666 of NW_027437187.1, read as the reverse complement.
TTATGTGAACCGTAAGGGAGTACACTCCATTAATATCCAGGTAATCTGTGACTCAAATTGCCTGGTGACAAATGTGTATGCTAATTTTCCAGGGTCTACCCATGACTCATTTATCCTGGCGAATTCTGTCATCCCTACAGTCTTTCAGGGGGACACTCCTCTGGATGGGCTGCTAGGTGACAATGGATATCCACTTAAAACGTGGTTGATAACGCCATGCATCACACCAACAACAAGAAGGCAGTGCGTTTTTAACGTTGTTTTCAGCCGTGCCAGGTCAGTCATTGAACGTACTTTTGGAATGCTGAAAATGTGTTTAAGATGTCTGGACCGTACAGGTGGTACATTATCATACAGCCCTCAGTGTCAGTGCATTCTTTGTCGCATGTTGCGTGCTACACAACATAGCATCACGCTGTGGATGCCACTTAGACCTCACAGAAGAGACATTACAGGACTTAAGACGGAGAGAGGCTGAACTGCATGTGCCGTGTCAGCAGGGAGAGCAGCGGAGCGCATGTGACATCAGAGACCACCTGGCTACACAGCTCTGTCCTTAAATGTGAGTGTATGCATGTGTTGGCCACAAGGTGCTCATTAACATTAAAGACACACAAAATCATCAATGACATTTTATTTAGGTTTGTCCTCGTCCTCTCCCCCTTCCTCTTCCTCCTCCTCCTCGCGCGCCTGTGGGGGACATACGGGTGAGTCCTCCCCTTGGAGGTCCTTGGCCTTAGTGGCCACCTGCTACGGCCGGGGGGCTCGGATGTCATTTGTGCCAGGAGACGATCAACTGCATCCGCCAGCCTTCCGAGGCTGGATTCAACAGAGGACATGTGGACAACCAGGCCCCGGAGGCTGGTCTCCATGCCTTCCAGTGTGGAAGCTAGTCCTCCCAGTTGCCTCTCCAGCATGTGGAACCCCCTCTGCTGGATGTGAAGGAAGGCCTGGTCCATGTTACCCCTGCGGGCCCGTCTCTGCCCACAACTATGGCCCGCGGGTTCCTCCCGTACCTCCGCAGGCTGCGGGTCTCCCATCTCCGCCCCCACCACCTCTTCCTCCTCCTCCCCCTCCTGCTGCCTGTTTGTATCTATTAAAATTGAAGCAGAAGCTGGTTATGTTGGCAATAAAGAGTTGATCAAATGCATTCACGTCTTTGGTGTTTTAGAGTAGGAGTTAAATGCAAAAAAAATCACGAATCAATAGGGTAAATAAAGTTTATTCTTAAAAATGTGCTATTTCAGCACAGGTGCTTCTGATTTCATTACACAATTTATTCACGTTGTGATCCAACCACACAACTCATCTTTATGATGTGGGGTTTAAATATAAGTCACTAAATGTGAGTGTCTTTTTTAGTAGAAAAAAGTGTTTGCCTTACCCGTATATCCTACCTCTATACCACCAAAGCCCTCTATACTAATTGCGGGTCGGGTCGAGGACGCGATGTCCTCTGCAGATGTCAGGGCATGGCTGGTGGAGGGGCTGCCCCCCATGGCCACCATGTGCCTCCTTTGGTCGCTCAGCTTTCTTTTGCCCTGTCTCCTTACATCATTGAACCGCTTTTTACACTGAGCGGCGGTTCTCAGAATATCTGGGCAAACCTGATTAACAGTATTTGTAACCTCATCCCAGGCTGTTTTTGCATCATCAGCCCGTGGAGGTCTATTGACAGTACCAAATATTCTGGTACTGTGAGCTTGAACCTCCCGGACCAATACATCAGTTTCCTCCTGTGAGAAGTTAGGCCGCCTGAAGCTCCTGCTGCTGCTGCTGTCGTCCTCCATCGTACGTTGAAATAGTCACTGCGCCTCGCCCGCAGCGCATTTAAAGGCGAGGAGAGGCGCTAATTTGATTGGTAGACACAGCACTCGGCTGTGTTAAACCCACTCACAGCTTTTCTCCTCCTCTCTGCCATTTGCGCGGAGGGAGGCGTGGATGCGCAGCTCTGCGCTCATCTGCGCCTGCACTGCGCCTCTCTTGGCACTGCAGGAAACTTGCAAAGTGCGCCGGTCATGCCCTGTGCGCACGGCGAAGGCCGGCGCAGGGTAGGTGCCCTTTGTGTCAGAGACCAAATGCATGCAGCACTTCATCTTCCCACGCACCACCAAAAACACGGGGGTGTCACATTATAAGATGCTGTCCTGGAAGTACAGTATGTGTGTAAGTGTGGGTATGTGTGTGGAACTACTGTGAAGAGGTCAAATGAAAGCCAGACCAAGGGATGGACCAGAGCGGTAGAGGCTTATCCATCATTAAAAAAAGCCAGAACAATCAAGTACATAGTTTTATTCTGAAAAATCACGTCAGTGTCAGTGTTGGGGGATATAAACAACACAGAGACAATTCAACAGACAACGTATGTTTTATTTTGATGTTCTGGTATTTAAATAAAAACTTCTTCAAAATAATTTCATTTGACACATTTCATTTGCAGCTGTGTTAAATTGGAAAGATAAAATATGACAAAGAACATCAAAGAACGTTAGATATTTAACGCCAGGAGAAAACAATAGCGTTGATTTTGGCCGCGCAAGTTTACAATAACACTATTAGAATTTGTTAATTATGACCATGTAGTCTAGCTTGTAAGCTTATTCGGAGGAGAAATGTATTTTATTTATTTTAAGCATTTTTGAAGCCGTGGTTTGTGTATTTTGCCGCAGCTTCTTCCTGGTTGTCATGGAGATGACGTAAGTAGTCCGCTTCGTTTGCCTGCTCAAAATTCAAAGACTTTGCTCGCTCCCTCTTGTTAATGTGCACGAACTGAAGTTGGAAACAACTACTGATATACTTAACATAATTTTATCTGTCTGCTGTGAAAAATATTCCTCCTTACGCAGCGGGGATCAGTGAATAACACGTTTTTTAACTTCGGCCCATCGCCTATTTGTTATGGGGGAACTCCTTCCTTCCTGCTTTGGTGGGAAAGTTTAAGAAAGCATTGCCAAATGTCCTGGTACTTTGACTGGACTGATTCCCAGTCAACATTTTATGGGCACTTTGCTGTCTTGTAGTCGAGAGTCTCCCCAACAAGCAACTGAACTTCATTGTTCATCCGGACAAAACTCCGGATTCTCTCACGTTTAGCATCCATTGTATAATTTTTCTTCTTTTCCCTTCTCTGTTTGTATTCATGAACAGCTGGCTAGACTTCCTCCAGTCTGTGGATGAACAGGAAGTGGTCCCATGGGGGTGTGTCTCTAGAGTTCAGTATCACCAACTAGAGGCCTGGCATGCATTCTACAAAGTTTTCAGTCCCTCAGCTTTTGGGTGTAGACACAGATTTTTTTCAGTGCGTTTTAACATTTTTGTTTGAAACGTCATGTAAACAGGGAATTAGACCAGACCAGTGTTACCCAATCCTGGTCCTGGGGACCCCCTGCCCTGCATGTTTTGGATGTTACCCCACTCCAGCACACCTGATTCAAATGAATGGCTCGTTATCAGGCTCCAGCAGAGCTCGATGACGAGCTGATCATTTGAATCAGGTGTGTTGGAGTCGGGAACATAAAAAAGATGCAGGGCAGGGGGGTCCTACAAAGGCAAAGAGCAGTAACTACACAGACAGTGGAACTGAGAAAAATGCCTCTAAAGTTTTTGAGTCAGTCAGAAAAATCTGTTGTTGGTAAATCAGTGTAAATGTATACATTTGATGCCTTTCCTAAAGATAACTTTTTATGTACAAGAACAGTCCCTATGATGTGACTCATGACTCCAAAAATGCAGATACTGCTTTCTACCGTTGGAACTAGGGTTGCGAACTTTGAGGCAGAGAGATACGGAACAGGACAGGATGGGACTGGACGTGACGGAAAGGGGACGGGACGGGACGGGGGGGTCTCACTACACAGCACAGCGGCAGGGGGGCGCCAGTCTCTCGCTACTATACAGTCTATGCTCTTTACACAGTACAGCGCACACGCACTGTCTATGACAGGGACTGGGTCACACGACCTGTAGCACAGCCATGGAAGGCAGCCAGATACACAATGCATGGCGCACAGAGAGAAAAAATGTATGCATCTTGCCTTTACCTATGAGGCCGGGACAAACAACGTCCCGTACGGGACGCGGCTCTTTTGGCTCAAATACGGGACGTACTGGCTAGTACGGGACAGTTGGATACCCTAGTTGGAACACCTGTAGCAACTCTATAGCTTTTACAAAGCCGAAGTGCAGTATCTACCATGCAAATATGTTGATATTTTAACCCTGTCCTCTATTGTTTAGAACAAAATTGCTTTTACCCATTTTTCAAGTTGTTGATGGTTTAAAGCTATTATCACATTTCCTCTTCTTTTTCAATGTGTTTTCTTGTTAACAAATTAATATAAGATGGTAAAGAAAGAATTGTAACGATAGCTATAATTTTTATCACAGACAATGCACTTGTATGTATATATATATATATATATATATATATATATATATATATATATATATATATATATATATATATATATATACACACACACACACATATGTGTGTGTGTGTGTGTGTGTGTGTGTGTGTGTGTGTGTGTGTGTACATATATAGATATAGGTAGATATGATAGGTAGGTAGCTAGATAGAGTTCTATGAAATGTGAAAAAGACATTCACTCTTTTGTTTATTAAAGTTTATCATAATAATCCCTTTACCTCCACCATGTTCATCATTTTACAAAAATAGAAAAAATGCTGCTATAGGCTGGCTTGAATTTAAAGTATGTCTTTAATATACAATGTTTAGGATAACATTTCATTTCAGTCATATATTCAAAAAATGTAAATACAATGTAAGTACATCTGCATTACCCAAAAAGGCAGATCTGTTCAGATAAAAAAATATGAAAACTTAGGCAAATGAAGCATTTGGGGATGTAACAGCAACAATAACAGCAGTTAAACATTTTAACTACAAGGCAATGCAGCATTTCATTTATTCATATACTTCAGAAAATGTAAATACAAAGAAGACTTTTCTTACCCAACAGGGCAGATCTGTTAACTCATAACTTACTCACTCATAATAAGCATACTATATATATATATATATATATATATATATATATATATATATATATATATATATATATATAGTATTTGGGAGTGAGACAAAATTTAAAACTCAGGCAAATGAAGCATTTGCGGATGTAGCAGCAGGAATAACAATAACAGTTTATCATTCAAGGCTACATCGCAAGGATGTGATGGGTTAATTCACTTAAATATCCAGACTGTGTGCTCCTGTGTATGTGTTTGTCTGTTCATCATTTTTGGTTTTTATTTTTGTGTATTTCTGCCAGAATTTTATTTACTCTTCCTCTGACAGGTTCTCCCAGAACTGACGGCGGTTGGGAGGCATTAATGGACAGAGCTTGGAAATGATATCTGATTTTTTTCTGCTTCTCGATCCTTTATTTCCAGGTCACAGTATGACAGGAAACTCAAGGGTCACCTTTTTCATGAGGAACTCTAGTTGGGTGAACTCCTCTTGGTCATGTGTGAGTTTGTAGAACAAGTCCCTCGACCCCCTCCTCAGCTGAATCACTGCCATTTGGGAAAGATTTGGTGCCTTCTTCAGCTTAGCCATTGAGTGGCCAGCCTTCCATGCCAAGATGTTTTCACTTTTTAACTGAACCACATTAACTTTTCCAGAGTTGGAGGATGCAATGACTCAGCTGAAATCCTCAAAATCTAGCACAGCAGGCTGCTTCTTCATTTCTTTTTCCACTCCATGGTGGAAGCTGTCTGCACTCATAAAGGTGTGGCCTGGTTCAAAGTACTTCAGAGTCACATCCTCAAGTGCTGTTGTAGGGCCATTCACAACAGTTGCCAAGGTTGAGAGGAAGCACCAGTTCTTGTTTTGGGCCGTACAGTTGTCAGCTCAGTAAACAATATGTTGGACGTCACGCTCCTGCTGCAATGCACTGTCATAAGCTGATGCTACCTCCTCTGCCTTTCTCCCAGCTATTCCTTTGTGGCATATTACAGAAATACTGTTCCGTTTTGTTGGGGACTTTTTTCCAACAGCAGCAAAGGTTTCATGGAAAGCAGCGATTTGTTCAGTAAAGACTGTTGTCTTCACCCCAGGCATGTGAGGCAGCATGATGATCCTCTGGAGGTGAGCACTGTGGATAGAGAGGTCATCATGTGCCCACTTTATAATGATATCTCCCTCTCTCAGCTCTCCTCTTGTGTTACTCCCACTTTTGGCAGGTAAGACAGAAGGGAGTCTGATCACGATCTCCAGTGCAGAAATTTGTTGCACTCTTTTGTGTCTCTTCTTGGTGCTCAGCTTTCATGTGAACATCTTGTTTTAAGCAGGCCTCACACTCCTCTTCACCCAACTTTGTGAAACTTATATTTTTTCTCTTTCACTGCCTCGCGGTATGTTTCATAAGAGCATTTTGGAGCATCACTTGCCTTGTAGTGATGATACATCATCTGTATGTTTACATCACTTGGCAAGTATCTGTGGTTTGGGGCGTGCTCACGTCTGCAGAGGCTAATTGTTGGGTTGAAAGATTCAATGTGATCAGATTGGGGACATTTTGATTTTATTTACAGGTGCATGTCTACCTCTGCGGTCTTAGTGTTAGAGAAGATGAGGTTGTATTTTTTAAAACAGTGACAATGAGTCTGTCATTTTTTGGATAATAACCTAAAGTTGAAAGAAAAAAAAATTGCAGACTTTCTGGGATTTGCCAAGGTTGTCAGTGAGGTGATATGTGAGTGATCTCATTCGTCTGTTGGGACCACGTATGGTGAACCGCTTCTTCTGATTCTGGGAAATCGTGCAAAATGAAGGTTTTTTTTGTCTCTGTATGGCATGGTCTGGTAAGCATCAAATATTTGTTTTTCTTCGGTCTTCCTCAATCTTCTCACAACATTTCTGTCTACACATAATTCCACAGGGTTTTCCCATCGGTGAAGTTTTGCTTTTGTGCTGATTTTCAGCTGGAGGCTCTTCTGGAGGATTAAGACCATAACCATCAAACTTGTCATCATCATACTCAGGAACATACGAGGCATCCCTTTCATAATAACTCTCTTCCACTCCAGAAATCTCCCCATCAATGCCACAGTCATACAGTATCACTTGGCCCTCATCCTGACTTTTCCAAGGAGCATTCATTTAGTCATGGTCTTCCAATTGCTCAAGACTGACTATCCACTCTCTTGTGTAGCTCTCCTGAAAATCAGATTGCAGTGAGTCAAATAACTCCACCAGAGACACTGAACCTTCTTTTGTATCCATTACTTTTGCTGAAGTACCTCCCTCATCTTGCACTGCAAAACATTAAATATATATATATATCAAAGATATATACATTTATAGATTTATTATTTGTTTATCTATCTATCTATCGAGATAGAAAGATAGATATCCCCATACCTTTAAAAGTGGATTTTCTATCTGACCTGGCAGACATGTTATCACTGCCTCTTCCGTATGGTCTACTGTATTTACTTTTAATTTATCTATTTATGTATCTGTTTATTTGTCTATCTAATTATTTATTCATCTATGTGTTTATCTATCTATTTTTTTATCTATATATCTATGTATTTATCTATCAATCAATCTATCAATCTATTTATTTATCCATCTATTTATTTATATGTCTATCTATCTATCTATCTATCTATCTATCTATCTATCTATCTATCTATCTATGTATTTATTTATCTATGTATTTATTTATCTATCTATTTTTTCATCTATATATCTATGTATTTATCTATCAATCAATCAATCTATCTATCTATTTATCTATTTATTCATCTATTTATTTATCAAGATAGATAGATAGATAGATAGATAGATAGATAGATAGATAGATAGATAGATAGATAGATAGATAGAGACCTTTAAAAGTAGGTTTTCTATCTGACATGGTAACCTATCATTGCTGCTACCATAAGGTCTGCTGTAACTTTGTTTTGAGATCAGACTGGACCGATGATCTTTTAATCTTTGTGGCTGCACCAAGGATTTATCGATATGGACTGTTATTCACCACTTCGGAATAATATTAATTCCTCGGTATGGGGCTAATGGAGAGATGTCACATTACAGAAACTTTAAACAGACTAAAAGAATTAACGGGACTAAATGGGCTGGATATTGACTTCAAGGAAGCAGGTAGGCTGAAATCATGAATGAATGTCCGTCTGACTGACTGTGATTTACATATGTTAGCGTCTTTGAAGCTAAACAGAGGCTAATTGTTTACGAAGTTACGGCGCTGCTCATAGTTTGGCTTGCCCTCTTTCTTACCAATCTCAGGATATTTGGGTTTCAACGCGAGCTCAACCATCCGCTTCCCCCAAGATTGTGCCATGAGTGATGGTTGATCTTTATATTGTCCTCAAAATATTTTAATAACAAATTACCAAGACAGAAGTGGCATAAATGAACGAACCAGAAAAAAGTCGCAGCGCGGCAAGTGGAGTTACTGCTGTTTGGCTTTGTACAGTAGTGTGTTACGGTGTTGCAGCATATTTGCGTTTCAACGCAAGCTCAACCATCCGCTTCCCCCAAGATAGTGCCATGAGTGATGGTTGATCTTTATATTGTCCTCAATATATTCTAATAACAAATTACCAAGCCAGAGGTGGCATAAATGAAAGAACTGGAAAAAAAGTTGCAGCGCAGTATGTGAAGTTACTGCTTTCTGGCTTTGTTTTTGTTTAAATTTTGTGGTTGCTGCAATTTTTACATCCATTTATTTCTGAAACGGTATATAGTTTAATCAGGAAAGGTTGACAGAAGATAAAGGGAATGTCACAGAGTAAATTTTACATCTTAACTCAATTTTGACCAAATATGTAGTTAGTGCTCTTTGCCTCAGTAGGGCAGAGGGGTCCTCCAGGACCAGGATTGGGTAACATTGGACTAGACTGATGAAGAAACAGTGCCAATCATGGCAGCAACTCAGTGGTTTACTACTGGGATTATAACCCACAACCATCTCTAGGGTTTACAGAGAATGGTCCCACAAAGAGAAAATTTCCAGTGAGTGGCAGTCCTATGGGTCAAAATGCCTTGTTGATGCCAGAGGTCAGGGGAGAATGGACAGACTGGTTGGAGCTGATAGAAAGGCAACAGTAACTCAAATAACCACTGGTTACAACCGAGGTTTACAGAAGAGCATCTCTGAACACACAACACGTCCAACTTTGAGGCAGATGGACTACAGCAGCAGAAGACCACACCGGGTGACCCTCCTGTTAACTAAGAACAGGAAACTGAGGCTACAATTCACACAGCAACACCAAAACTGGACAATAGAAGATTGGAAAAACGTTGCCTGGTCTGATGAGTCTGGATTTCTGCTCCACATTCAGATGGTAGGGTCAGAATTTGGCATCAACAACATGAAAGCATGGATCCATCCTGCCTTGTATCAACGGTTCAGGCTGCTGCTGCTGGTGTAATGGTGTGGGGGATATTTTCTTGGCTGACTTCGGGCCCCCTCACTACCAACAGAGCCTGGTTTAAAGCCGGGCTTAAACTGTATGTATTTAAATCATTTGACTCAGCTCCATCTCAAACAAGGGCTGGGTGATATGGCATTTTATCCATACCTTGATATTTTTAGGCCATGTCTGGGTATACGATATATATCATGATATTTTGACTTAGCTTTGTGATGTTGTTTTGATGCATACAATCGAACCACAATGGCAAAACTCTGGCCCTCATTTATCAAACGTGCGTACGCCTGAAAAATGGGTGCACGCTCCTTTTCATGCATAGATCGGCATTTATCAATCTGAACGTGGGCATTGGATACGCTCAAATCCCACACCAGGTCTGAGTTTGTGAACGCAAGTTTCATGTCAGTGGAGAGCACAGTGCAGCGAGGGAAGGAGAGTTATTCGATCAGATGAGCGCAAAACATTTTCAGACAGAAAAACTGAAGTTCTTGGATTAATATTTAGATCCTTGAATCAGATATGACACCAAGAATGTTTCTAACATTTCACTCTTCTCCCACCAATCTATGAAATACTCAGCTATGAAAGAGCAGCACGGGCTGTCAGCTGATTTCTCCCCATAAAAAAATGTGGTTCCTTTATTAGTTTACTTTAAAAAAATAAAATAAAAATAGAGAGGTGGTTATCAGTTTTCAATATACTCCCATGTCCATGATTAAGTCCCCGCAGAGAACAGAGGACGCTGGATCAGACTTGTAGCCTGAATTTTTTAAAGGAAGCTGTATTGATTACAGGATTCACTGTGAAGATGATTATTTCACTCCTCATAATATTATCACATAAACGTGAACTGTGTGCAAAAAGTAGTGACTATTTCATAACAAAGGACATTAATTTACATGAGATCACAACCTATGTACTTGTGGTATGAATAATCATAAAACTCAGGTCTACCCCTGTGTAATTGTGCACGATGGACACACTTCAGCTCCACTCCCTCCTCAGTCTGTGACAGGTTCAGGCTGGAGTCTGCAGCTTGTTTCAGAGCTCAAACACATTTTAAAAGACAACTTTCCACGTTTCTGGACCTGAACAGAAACATTTTATAATATTGCGCTTCTAATAGTCAGACATCACAGATGAATTAATCATAGTATAAACGAAGGCTGTGTGAATTAAATGTTTAAAACTCTGCTTTATTTTACTTTGTCACATCCACACTGCTGAATCACTGCAGTGATTTCCTTGCAGGTGAGTTTTTTCTGATTCACTCTACTTTTCCGACTGCAATGCAATCTGGCGTCATTTCCTCTCTACCTCTGTTGCTATGGCGTTGTCTATCATTGCATACCCACCAAAAGCGTTGAGAGCAAATGTATTTGCGTGTCAAGTGAAATCGCGCCGTGCTTGACACTCGAGTTTTGACACTCGAGTTTTGACCCCGGTACAAATATGCAAAAAACGCTCACCGCTTGCCGCGGCTTCGATGCACACTACGGGTACGGGAGGACCAGCGATGGTGGAATCCTGGCCAACTCTGCCTTTGGTCGGGCCCTCCGCTCTGGCACCCTCCAGCTGCCTGCTGACCATCTGCTGCCTGGAGCTGACCACAGGGGACCCTAGCCGCACGTCTTTGTTGCTGATGAGGCTTTTCCACTCCGGAGAAAACTTATGAGGCCATTCCCAGGGCGCACCCTTGCCAGAGACCAAAGGGTATTCAACTGCCACCTGTCACGGCACGGCTGGTGGTTGAGTGTGCCTTTGGTATCCTGGCATCTCAGTGGCGGCTGTACGGGCGTGCTATGGAGGTCCAGCCAGATGTCGCAGAGAAGTGCGTCAAGGCAACATGCGTGCTCCACAACTTCCTGCGGATGTTGACCACTACGCCTGCAGTGAGGGGCATCGGTCCAGGTGGAGATGTGGAGATGCTGCCAGGTCTTGGCAGAGTTGCAGCCAGCAACTAAGGACGAGAGGCCATCAGGATGCGGGAGACCTTCTCGTCCTACTTCTCTGTAGAGGGAGCAGTCCAGTGGCAGGCCAACATTTAGTGCATGAGCACACTTTCAACAGCTCTTTTCAGAGCCACCCAAACATCCTAAAGAGCAAACGTCCTGCAGTATCACTACTCTGTGACAGTGTCACCAAAAACGAAGATCTGATTTAATGAGGGAAGTATTATTGAGAATGAAATGAATGAAAATGTGATTAATGAAATTAATGAAAGGTTTTCAGTACTATGAAAATAAATCCCTGTTCAAACAAATGTAAGATAGGATGGGGTACCTGTTGCAATGTTTTATGAGTGGTTTATGGTTAGGAAAAAGAGAAAATAAAGGACGAAATTATGAAAGGAGGCCGTGGCGTCAGGGATGGGGCAGAGAGGAGGTTGAGAGGGAAAAGGACAATGAAACAGGCGTGCCTGTAGAAAGGGTCTGGAAAACCATAAAAAAGTAATAAATCGGCGATACCGATCCAATACCGATACTTAGTGTAAATACATGTAATGGGTCTGGTAAATCTAAAGAAAAAATAATCAGCGCATTTCAAATCATTCCACTAACTTGAATTTGCCAGTACAGTATTTCATTAAATGAATAAATGTCCCGATGATTTCACAAGTTTGTCAATACCTACATTTTGAATTATTTATTCAACAGTTAAAGAAAATCAGATGGGTTGTTAATTTATAATGGGTATATTTTATAGATTAAATGTTATCTTTTATTTATGTTTTCTAGAAGATAGTTTTCTTAACTCAACATGACTGTTTTATTGCAACTGTTCTTTACTGACACCTGTTGTTTGTAATCCACTTCAAATAATAAATTCCTTAGGGAACCTTACCTGAATTAATCCAGGCTGTTTTGCCTATGTGAGATTATCTCCTTGACTCATGTATTATTACTCTAAATGAACTCATGCAGTTATTTATTGAAGCATGTATTTATTTTGTGGCTTATTTCATAGACATATCTATTAATTGGAACAATAGCAACAGTGCTTAGCAACACTTAAAGCCCCACATTTTCTCCCTCTGTACCATGGGCGGAGCTAGAGGGGGGGCCGGGGTAGCACTGGACCCCCCTGAAATCTGATTGGACCCCCCAGGTGCCACCCCAGATGTTTGACATATCGCAGCACCGTACGTCTTGTCTGAAGCTGCCAGTTGCATTTTTAAATCAGTGAAGCCTATTGACTGCTGTCCCTCCTGTACAGTAGTTGGCGCTATGCACCACAAAGCGTTGCAATCCACGTTCATTAGGAGAAGAAGAAGAATCGCCACTGAAGCAGAGGAAGATTTGAATCTGATTCGAACTGAAGACCGTTATCTTTGCTGGAGACAGGAGATCAACAAATTGTTGAAAAAGGAGACGAAGGAAACCTTTCGTGGACAGTGAAATCCTTGTCGTAAAGTAAGTTAAACGCTGGTGTCCTGATGAGTCACTGTTTAAAATAACTTTTGTAGATAGATTTTTGTTGTTGTTGCTACAAGCAGAGAGCCACGACATCAAGCAAACGTTAACGTTACATTTCATGGCGTCTAGCTTCCTACAGCCGCTCAATATTAACGTCTACATTTTATTCATTTGGGTCGCTATTTTTATACGATTTTACGTGTTTCTCCAATGATTCTAGAGATATAAAACTGGAGAATTAGCCAGTTAGCTGTTTCATGCTCCGTTGCCTTAAATGAAACGTAACGTGAACACGGTAGTTAGCCTGCTGTCAACTAGCTGTAAAGTCTGAATATTAAACATTGGTCTACGTTTTTTTATTTACACTGACATTTTTTAGGCTTGAAATAGGGATTTAATAACATTGTGTGATCATAAGTGATGCTAGGAGTAACGTTAACAAGACTGGCTTATTTTTTCATAGGGTCAGTTGAGAATGAAAAGGCAGGGGGAGAAGATTTATGACCTCTTTGTAAAGAGAACCAAGTCAGGAAAAGATGAGGCAGGCAGACAGCCAGAATTCAGGTCTGCTAGCAGCTCCCATCCTGGGACGAGTCAGGAGGAGAGAGAATCTGATGCTCACAGCCCATCATCACCAGGTCAGAGCATAGAAGCAGTCACATGCTCACTTCAATAGTAATTTTAAGTTTCAGGGTTCCTACGCTAGTATGGAAAGTATGGAATTTGATTTTCTACATTTCCAGGTCTGTAGTATGGAAAAAAGAAAAAAAAAAAGTATGGAAATATATTTATCTTAATACTTATCTGGGTTATCTTGAGATGTTTGGGTTAATTATTTTGCATACACCTATCTACAATCTCCTGGAAATAATTCAGTGACATAATGGGATACAAATTCAGAATAATGATAACAAATGATTTGCATGATGAATTGCATAATCTATTCACATGATACACATCTTATTACTCAAATGTCACAAATGATTTCTGACTTTGTTACTGAGAAGTCTGGGAATTAGGGTCTGGAAATTTTAAATGTGTCGGAGTTATTTATTTATTTTGATATTTTGAAGTGTTGGTTACTGATGTGTGTTGTTTTTTTTTAATGGCGATTGTATGTTTATTTTGCTTACACTAATACTTTTATACAATGTAGTTCCATTGAGGGAGGACACAGAAGACAAAGGTGGCAGCTCCCTTCCTGGGACTAGTCCGGAGAGAGAATGCACAACACAGCAAAGCCCATCATCACCAGGTCAGAGCATAGACAGAAACAGTCACATGCTCAGTTCTGTAATTAAGCTTAGTTTTAGATATTTTTAAATGTTGGTCCTGATGAGTGTTGTTTTTTAATGGTGGTTGCCTTTTTTATTTTGATTACGCTTTACAATGTAGTTCCATCTAAGGAGGACACAGAGGCCTCTGAGGATGAGGATGCCAATGAGCAACAAGAGCCAGACCCAGAGCCAGCTGTCCCCAGCACGAATTTCACTCAGCCGAGAGGACCTGGTGGTAGGTCTACTTACCTGAAACTTGATAGCTAGCTGCAGTTATTTTCTAATAATCTTCTGGATCCCTTAATTGTGTTTTCATGACTGTTTTATTTGTATTCCAGATATTTCAAGATGCAAAGAGGAGGGACCAGTTCAGCCTTGTCTGACACATTTCCCCAGAACCCAGCATGGATCAAGGAAGAGGGCATTCTGCAGTGCCTGGTACAGAGCCAATTCTTGGCTTGAATACTCAATCCTGAAAGACTCTTCCTACTGCTTTGCCTGCAGACATTTCTCCTTGCCTAATGCACCAGACTCTGCCTTTTCCTCAGAGTCAGGCTTCTCCAATTGGAAGAAAGCGTTGTCAAAGGAGGCTGGGTTTAAACTCCACTCAAAATCAGAAATGCATGTCAATGCAATGTATGCATGGAATCAGTGTAAAAAGGCTACTGAGATGAACACAACCATGTTAAACTCTTTGAACATGAACCGACAAAAAAAAGTGGAGGAAAATCAACATTATGTGAAAACAATAGCAAATGTTTTTTCTGTTAACGGCAACTCAAAACATTGCACAAAGAGGCCATCGGGAGTCTGAGGACTCTCATAATAAGGGGAACTTTTTGGCCATACTGGATGAAATAGCAAAACACGATAAATTCATTGAAAAGAGGCTCGATGCATGTGGCAATGCAAAATACACAAGCCACCAAATTCAAAACGAAATCCTACAGGGTTTAGCTGAGATGGTCCAGACTGAAATTATCAAAGAAGTAAAAGAAAATGAAGTTTTCAGTGTGATTGCAGATGAGACAAAAGACCTCCAAAAAAAAGAACAAATGTCTATAGTCATAAGGTATTATTACAAAGGTGCCATTCATGAAAGTTTTCTGTGCTTCCAGGCAGCTGAAAGCCTTGATGCAGCAGGTCTCAGTCAATTGATTGTCAGCTGTCTAGAGAGGCATGGTCTGGACTACAGAAATAACCTTGTAGGACAAGGGTACGACGGTGCATCTGTCATGAGCGGTAAACATTCTGGAGTATCTGCAAGAATTCAAAACAATGCCAGATTTGCATTTTACGTTCACTGTAATGCGCATTGCTTGAATTTAGTTCTTGTTGATGCTACAAAAGCAGTGCCCGAGGTTGTTGATTTTTTTGCACTGCTGCAGCAGCTGTATAACTTTGTGTCTGGCTCATATGTGCATCTGAAGTGGCTTGCAGTTCAGAAAGAGCTGTATCCATCACAGCAGCCCAGGGAGCTACAGGCACTTACAGACACAAGGTGGGCCTGCAGATACACAGCGTGCCGTAATCTGAGAGACAGGCTGCCAGCAGTTCTTAGACTGTTGCAGGATCTTTCACTTGAAAGACACGGAGAAAGGTCAGTGGAGGCAAGGGGTCTTCTTTCTCAGATAGATCTGCAGTTCATGGGGCTTTTGGTTACCTTTTGTAAAGTGCTTGGTGATGCCAAATGTCTTTCTGACATGCTCCAGTCCAGCACTCTTGATCTAGCAAGGGCTGTGGATCTAGTGGGTGCCCTTACAGACACTTTCCAGGACTACAGAACTGAGAATTACTTTGATGAACTATGGAAAGAGGTTGAGGAGCTTGCTGAGCAGTGCAAAATCAGTGTACAAACACAACCTAAAAGACATTCTAGAATAAGCTCAAGATTTCTTGACTCACTGGTGATGAGCACTGTAGGACAGAGAAACTGTGATGATGAAGGCTTCCACAGATCACTCTTCTATCAAGTGATTGACTGTCTCATAACTGAGCTGAACAGGCGTTTTTCAAAAAAAAGTTGTGAGATCATGCAAGGTGTGCAGTCCCTGAACCCAAAAAGTGCAACTTTCTTAAGTGAGGAGCCTCTATTTGCCTTTGCACAGACCTTTGAGTCAGACCTCAGTGACCTCAAACATGAAGTTCACCAAACCAAGCGACTTCTAGACAGGAGAGTGAAAAGTGGATTAGACAGACCATCTACTTTGCTTGATTTCATTGTGTTTCTCGAGCCTTACAAAGAGGTTTTCCATGAGATATTCAGACTTTGCAAGATTGCTGTTGTTACTCCAGTCAGCACTGCTTCCTGTGAAAGAAGCTTCTCTGCTTTAAAACTGATTAAAACTCACCTCAGAACCACCATGGCTGATGACAGGTTAAGCCACCTTGGAACTCTCAGTATCGAGTCAAGAAGGGCACGTGCCCTCAACATGGATGACTTTGTGCAACGTTTTGCGATTTCTCACCATAACCGAAGGATCATGCTTTTCTGAACTTGTATAAGTGAGCTAGTGTCTCTGGTTATGACTAAGCTCTTCACTATGTTCTACCTAGACCAAGGATAGTTTAAGAGTCACACAGTACCCTTTGTCATGATGAAAACCTGCACACTGTGTGTGTGTGTGTGTGTGTGTGTGTGTGTGTGTGTGTGTGTGTGTGTGTGTGTGTGTGTGTTAGTGTGTGTGTGTGTGTGTGTGTGTGTGTGTGTGTGAGAGAGAGAGAGAGAGAGAGAGTGTGAGTATGAGAGAGAGAGATATTGTGTGAGTAACTATGAATGTGTTTTGTAAAAATGAGTTATTATGAATGAGTTATTGAAAAGTTGTTACCAAGTTGTGTTTTACATTTTCTGCATTCTTAAGATATTGATGGGGGGGGGGGGGGGGGGGGGGAATGTAACTATTAATTCACAATTTTTTTTTAAATTTGTTGTTTTTAATGCATTATTGAAAAATTGTTGCAAAGGTATGTTTCACAGTTTCTACATTGTTAATAAACTGCAAATTATATATTCATAAATCTCATCTCCTGTGAGCTTAGTATGTACATTTCAACATTTGACACTACGAATGCAATCAATAAGTCGAGAAACAAATTCAATGTTATAGTCTGTGGACCCCCTGAAATAGCCTTGGCCACCCCCTGGCCACCCCATGGATGAAAGTCTAGCTCCGCCACTGCTCTGTACCTGGATGGTGTCTGTCTGCAGCACTGAAGGATTTAGAGACGTGTGTCTCACCCTAGCAGCACCTGACGCTGACCTCTCCTCCTCCTCTGTCCCGCTCATCATAAATGCCTCGTATTCTTGGTCATGATTCAACCTGAGGTGTTTAATAAGGATCGCTGTGTTGCTACAATAGCTCCACACATGACTTCTTTTGCACTTTACCATTCTTTCCTGTGACAGCGTAAAGTGAGTGACAGGCTGAGCAGTGTACAGCGGCACTGACGCATTACGCACTTGTCTGGCGGAAGGAAAAGTAGTTCCAACAGAACGGCGTATCATTCAGATACGTCCTTAACAATTTGGTGACTCACTGTGTTTCTGTTAATGATTTACAGGACCTCAAATGACTGAAGTATCAAAAGTATCAATATTATGGTTTTAGAATCGATTTTAGAGCACAGAGAGCTGGTATTGGAAGTATCAATATTTCAATATTGATCCGCACATCACTAATAAACGTCCCGGAGGGTTGTAATGAGTGTGCCGATACATCCCTACGGATCCCCTCGGATTATCGCTTCCTGGGACCAAGAGTGTGTGCAAGGAACAGACCGACGTTTCTGTGGATTCAATTTTGTTCAAAAAGTGGTGAGATTGTTTTATTTTTGCAGTTTTCCTGGTATACCAGTGTTTATTGGTTGATCGATCACATTTTTGGGGGTTTGTTTTTTTTTTTTTCCTGTGTGGATTACTTTCGGGCTCGAAAGATTCCCTGCGGCTTCCGTTTGGAAATTGGACCAAAAAACTGTGTGAAAGACCATTTAAAAGGACTTGAAAAAGGACAAGCAGGGTAATTTCCATTAGAGGGGAATTTTTACATTATTTAGGATGGGAAAAGACTGTGTTTGGGGCATTATATGTGAGAATATTTGTGTTTGATTACCATTGCGCATCGGGTGCGCGGTAGAGGCTTCTGTACAGTTTGATTAATTGGTAAACTTTTTTTTTTTTTTTTTTTTTTTTTTTGGACACGGTCCTTTGAGAGTTCATTGGTTTCATTTGTTTAACATTTATTACTTGTGGAAACTAAAATAAGCTTTGTCGGCCGAATTAACCAGTTTCCTTTAAGTTTCTCCCCCTTGAGTGTTTAAACGCCGACTCGAAAAGGGTCGTGCCATTACAACACAGTCCCAGAAATAAAACTAAATGAAAGCATGAATGCCAGCACAGCATGTTTTATGCATTATATATATAGAAGATGTATTACAATTTAGGTTGTAGGCCTGTCACAATCAATAAATCATTTAATGAATGAACAAATTAATAAAAACAAGCTCATTAATTTTGCCAACCTTGATATATTGACAGGTATGTGCCTGTTTATTTTCCTCCTCCTCCTCCTCCTCCTCTCTACCAAACACACAGAGGGTGCCTGTGAATCTGTGCTGGATTAGTCTCCCTACAGACACAAGATGATGTCATGGTTGTGCCGCTCTGAATTGAAATTGAATTTTAAAACTGAATTTGCCTTTTGTGAATTGAAATTGAATTCTGTGTTTTTGAACGAAAATTATAAAAAGAGTTGAATTTTCAAAGGTGAAATACAATTTCAAATTCAAATAAAAAAAATTAATTCAATTTCAAAAATTAAATTCTATTATACACCATGCTTTTTCAAAATCAATATTATAATTCAAACTCAGTTTCTGATGGCACAAATTTAACCTCATACAGTGTGTACCCACTAAAAGCGTCACAAATTTTTCGCACATTGATGTTACATACAAAGTCATTTTTAAACCGTGATTTGACGCTGCGTCGGGGCGAGCATAAAGCGGCAAAATAAATCCAAAAAATCCAAATAAATCCTAAGAAAAATAAATCCATTTTTAAAACATTAAACTCCATTACACATCACGCTTTTTAAAATTCAATATTTTAATTCAAATTCAATACTTTAATTCAAATTCAGTTTCTGATGGCTTAAATATAACCGTATAGTTGTCCATTACCAGCATGAAGAAGTTCCCTTTTTTCCCGTAATGCCTCCCTCCATGTTGTAAATTCCTTGGGTTCGGCCAGCTGAACCTTGAATATTAAGGGGTGTGTTATGTAAATTACGCTTGTTTTCAGCCGCCACATATATCAACAGCTGATCAGGGGTAGCCTTGATTGGACCTGGTACGCACGTTTCTTAAATCACTCGTGAACGTTGCCTTAGGAGCGTTTTTACATGCAGATCTGCGCCAATTCCCAGGCAAGATTGATAAATGAGGGCCAATATGTGTATTGGTATTTATTGTGATTATTCATGAAGATTATCATGTTGATGTATGGACACATTGGACCTAAATTTGTTTAGGAAATATAACAAATAGTACATTTTAAACGCCAATGTACAAATTTAGCAAACAATAACATTAACTATTTGCATTAAAACAGGACATTTCCAGGTGTTTTTGCAGATTATACAGAATATTTGCCAGGAACTGCCTCATTGTTCTGAAAACAAAAACTACACTTCTCACTGAACACACTATTACACACGAACAAAGTAATCCAAACACATTAAAACGTTTTTAATTATTATTATTATTGTGATTCAGCTTTAGAATGTCTGACACTGTGATTTGCAAAATGTGCCATCGTGCTGTCAGCCAAAGGTGGCAACATTAGCAATATGTTTCACTACCTCCGAACCATGCCATACCAAGTATAAAGAAGCTAAAAATGCCAGTGGTTTTGCTGCAGCCGGCAGCTCCGCAAAAGGAGCGCACCTGAGAGCACAGCAAACGTCAATACCAGCCACACTCACTGCTGCTGTGCCATATGAGGGGAGCAGCAGGAAATGGAAAGACATCACTATGGCTGTTGCAAAGTATCTTGCCAGTGACATGGTGCCGATACAGACAGTGGGAAGGGATGGGTTCAAGAACTTGGTCTGTGTCTTGGACCCAAGATATCAGCTGCCTGGACGGAAACATTTCAGCCAAACGTGTCTGCCAGAACTCCACTTTTTGAGTTTGAGGAGAAAATATTAAATGACATCTGCCGCCTGCAAGCTGTTTCCGGAGAGAGGATCGCCAGCCCAGTTGTCTTAAGGTTCGTCTTTCTCTCCGCTGTTCTTCCTCCGCTTCTCCGTGAAGAACTCCAGGCGTTGCTCGCATTCCATAGGTGGCAAGACAGTGCAGGCGTCACACATGGTCATATCAGTTAGTGCGTGGCGAGCGTCTACCTCCCTCAGTCAAACTTGGCCTTGGCGATGGAGGTCTTTATGGAGGATGTAGCCGACACCACAACCAGAGCAGAGTCTGATGGATCAGAGATGTGTAGATGTCATAATCAAAGTCACTCGTCTTGATAAAAGTGTAGTGAAGTGTGGTGGGGTCTTCAGTGTAGGCTGCATGGCTGAAGAAAAAGTGGGAGCAGATCGCTGTTCACGCAGGTATGATATACCCAAGATGAGGACATGATAGGGGCCACTGCGTGGGAACAATGGTACGAAAGAAATCTTAAGGATTGCGCATGTGCGAGGGATAAACCCAAAAGCGATAGCTCTTAGAGGGCGAAGCCTATATGACATTTAACTCACAAATAGACCAAAACTGACCTTTGGGCATGTTGTAACTCCCAAAACTTCCCCTCTTTCTTAGCAACCATATAATTTTTCTGATTGGCTAATGAGATGCACTTTCGACCAATTGTGTTGTGTTTCCCTGTTGTTTTTTGATCTTGCTGGCACTTTCAGCACCCTGCCAAAAAGCACCTTTGACTGTTTCATCCTACACCAAACCCCTGACAGCACTCAGGAAACAGGTTTTCTTTATTTTTTAAAGTCCGTGTAAAGCAGAAATAAATTTATGTTATTAGTTTGTCACAGCAAAGAAACATGTGTCATTGACCAGTGAGCCAAATTTGAAAGATCAAAAAAATGGTTAAGTATGTAAAATTAGGTCTCAAAATCCTGGAAAGAGCCACGCTGCATGACTCTTCATCCAGGCCTTGAGCCAGTCTGCCTCAACATCTACTCCCTGCAGAATGCCCAGAACATTAATCAGGCAGACCATGGGCCACTGGAGGCAAAGGAACAATCTGTGTAAGTCAGATTTTTTTTTTTTTTGTATTGATCTTAAATATTCATAAATCACTGTGCTGTTGATCAAATTACATTTCATTTTAAAGACCAGTAAGGTTTAGCATCTGAGAATGAACTTGCACTGTCTGTACAATCATTTTAGTGATGTTGACTAATGTATATAGCATATTCTATATACACTCCAAGCACACAAGTGCTGGTTGACTAACTATTTGAATCCCTCATCTTCTCAGCCATATATCCACCCTCATGTAGAACAGATTGCTGGCAATAATATCTTACTCATTCTGGAGCTGTTTTTTTCACATTGGTTTTTAAACATATTAAATCAAACATGTTTTTTTAAAGGTACAGACAAACAAAAAGCAAGTACATACAATAAAACAGTGTCAGTAGATTTTGTTGGTATGATTTAAATAAGAGAATGGAGCCCTTATAGCTGTACAGTGAGCAATGATGGAATATAATGAAAAATCAAAACAGTTAAGCCAAGAGTGACCTGCCAACACCTTTGGACACAGCCTTGAGTTTTTAACAAACACATGATTCAACATTTTTAATCACTAGATGATTATTCTCTCTGAAAATGTAGCTGTGTGGTCATGGATTGGCCATGGAAAACTGCTGTCCATTTTCTTGTCCATCCATTCAGCTAACATGATGCAAAAGATGATAGTATGATGAATGAAACATATCTTGACGTCCCAAACTGTAAGACATGACAAAAAAGTGGCTATAAACCTTTAAGACAACTGTTTCTATGTCCACTGACAGCTGTTCTCATGCATGTTTATAGGCACTGTGTGCAACATGGGCTGGGCAATTTGCTTTCAAAATGCAACTGTTGTCACTCTATGATAACTGGTAAACGGAGTGATGCTTGCCATAATAGACACTGGCATTGTCAGCAGCATATGATGTGATAGATTCTGTTTTAAGACCATATTAGGTCACATTTGGCACATTAGTTGCTATCATTTCTGTCTTTGTTCTTCCACAATGCATTTTCTTCGCAGTGTTTGAATCACTAAACATGGCACAGGTCAACTTATTACTGCAGTCCATGCTGTTGTGGGACAGTGTATAGAGTAGACCTAAAAGGTAGGCAAATGCAGTCGGTGGGTCAGGCAGATCTGTGCCGACGATGTTCTCTTCTAGAACAACAGCAATGTTGTTGATCATTTGAAACGCAGTAGGGGCACCATCATCAACAACAACAGTGAGGACACCCATCTTCACACCAACAGTCTGCCTATCATCCCCATCAGAATCCTGTTGGAAAAATTTGAGCCAAACTAAATAATTACGTATCAACTGCCTTGCTAATAACAATGGAAAACTCTCTCTCTCTCTCTCTCTCTCTCTCTCTCTATATATATATATATATATATATATATATATATATATATATATTGGTTGCTAGGCGCTGCCCAAGTAGCTGCCTGTTGCAGCAGCTCTCTCGTCTGTGTCCGTTTCTTGTAATTTTTTCGTCTCTTTTTCGTCATCTTTGTATTTGGAGTGGATCATCACTTTGTATGGTTCATTGTCGGTCACGGACACCAAACTTTTTGTGGCTTCGGCGATATTTTTACTACTTTTCTCCTGTGTTTGTCTGGAGATCCTACATGTAACCATGGCTGCATTGTTTACTTGTGAAATTAGCTGTTAGCAGCCTGTAGCATGTCAATGCTAACTAGTGTAGGGCTTGATGATTTCCCTCGAGCTGAGGAGGAGGGGGTGAGGACGAAGTGCTGGTTCTCGGATGTGAGCTGGGAGGTGACGACGTGGACCTGCCCTTCCATCCATCGTTGTTGGGAACGTGGGATCTCGCTCCGGGGGATGGATAAGCTAGCTGTGCTAATCCAGCGGCATCATGCTGTTCACGGACGTGGCTGACGGAGCAGACATCGGACGCCGCGACACATCGGAGGAGCTTCGCCTGCTGTGAGCAGACAGGATCCAGGAGATAGAGACTGAACAGACTGCTGGGGAGGTGGAGACTGGCTGGGCTGGAGAGTGGTGGACAAGTGGTGGGCGGGATGTCGTCATCTAATTTCTTATGGACATTTTTGCACTTTCTATACTCTTTCTTACTTTTGTTTTCTTAAATGCTGCAGTGACTCCTGAATTTCCCCTCGGGGATAAATAAAGTATTTTCTATTCTTTTCTATTATATATATATATATATATATATATATATATATATATATATATATATATATACTGACCCTCAGTAGCTTGAGTAACAATCTATACGTTTTGAAAAGCGCTGCATATTGTTGTTGAACACAGACGCTTCTTTCTATTTCGTTTTCTGACTTGCTTGTGTGGAGGTAAGCAGTAAAACCCAGATCAGATTGTTAAGTTGTTTTCCTGGACATATGAACACTGGAACGGACTGAGTTGTGATGGAGGGGGGAAAGGGTGAAAAACTGGAACTGGACTAGGAATGGATTCTGACACTGGGGACTGTTGTTTTCACATATTGCACAATACACGGCCTGAAAAATGAATTGGATCGTGTTTCTCATTATTTTGGCTAAGTTGAGTTGCTGTGTGCATCTTGTTTATGTTTTGTATGGTTTGACAGCATTTTTGCCAGTCAGATGTGACTCTGACTGGCACCCCAGCTTTTACTACACCGTCAAACCCGCTACAACTGTTGCTGTTGACAAGTGTTCTTTTGGACAGTTTTGTGGACACAGTCCATTTCTCCACAAAGCGGTCTGTTTGACATCCAGTGTCCCTTGTGTCTTTCTTCACAACAACACACTGGCACGCTGCCTCTCTTGTGGTTGGAGGAGGCTTTGCCAAAACAGACAACAGCAAAAGTTACAAGTCTTATAAATCATAGCATCATGAGCTGACATCACAAGTGTTTTTCACAGAACAATAAGGCAACAAACATATGTGATATTCTGGCATTACTATTGATGTAGCTTTACAAAAGCATTTTGTTAAAATGAGCAGACTTCTGCAGCAGTGAATGTAATAGCTACATACATTTTCCCTGGCTCTGCCGCTGTCCCTCTCCTTCCTGCTCTCTATCATGAAAGTGTCCCTGAGGCTCTTCCATCTTTTACGACAAAACTCCACAGAGGAAAACACAGTCGGACTCAGTGATGACCTGTGCAGGCAAATCCAGTTGGAAACAAATATTTACAGAACTTACCTTCAAAACCTGTCTCCTCAGCGGTTTTCACCCAAGCCTTCTCCTTTTTGTTGCGGTCTCTGTGGAGTAGCTACACACATCGTATCATATTACTCTGGATTTTGACACACCACACAGATTTTTTTCTCCTCCATCTTTCAGCGGGGTTGGAGCTGGAGCAGGTGGTGGGAGCATCACATCAAATCAATGACGTTGAGAAGGGGAAGTCATCGCTGATTGGCTACCGCGGCACAACCTCATGTGAATTTGCTTTTAAAGTTCAATATTTTTAACTAGAGCGTTGAGGCATTTGACACCCCACTCAGTGGCGGACTGGGACTGAAAATCAGCCCTGGACTTTAACTCGGTCCAGCCCATGACAACGGGACGCGTAACACCGCTACCCCCCCCCCCCCCCCCCCCCCCGTCGTCGTCGGACAGAACGTGTGCTGTCGGGTGGGCCGGTCGTACCGGCCCACTGAGGCAGCGGCCCACCGGGAAACCTCCCGGTGCTCCCGATGGCCAGTCCGCCCTTGCCCCAAACACACCGACACTCCAACCCGGCATCCAGGGTGAATCTGCGTCCAAACGCTTCGTTGCATTGACTTTGTATGTAATTTCGACGCCAATTTGCGTCATGTGTGGCCATACCATTATAGGTGGTGCAGCTAAATCAACCAACTGGCTACCGGATGAACACACACCCACCATTAACAACATCTGAATAAAATGTATTTGCTAGAATACCCCTCAGGCTCATTTGTTATGCATGTTGTGTTCTTCAACTCTGAAATCATAGCATGCCATGGTCTATCTGTGCAATGAGAAACACTCGTAACATTAGCTGACTCAATCCCCAGCTATCTGCTCTCGTAGGTACGGAGACTGAAGAGACCTCCGCCACAGGGAGTGATCTGATCTCTGTTAAAAACAGGCTGGATTCAAGGATTAATAGAGGAATGACATATAAATGTGAGGAAGCTGCTGGGTAAAGCTCTTTCATTAAAGAGCTTTTTCTTAGTAAACTTTGGAGCCACCGCACAGGATGTACAGAGGAGTAAACTGCTTTGTTTGGAGGAGATAATGGATTTACTCACAGTGGGCTAATGAGTGATCTTGATGCCATTTGGAGGAAGGATAAAAGCTTTTGATCTAGGTGTGGCCTGCCCTCTTCCTCTACAAGGCAGTGATGTGTGAAGTCAGAATCTTGCAGAGAGTCTCAGGGACAGGGATCCTTAGTGACTGGAGACGTTCCTCCTGGAGTCATGATGTTTGCAGGGTTCCTCTTTCTGCTCCTCCTCACAGGTAATCTGCTCTCCTTTCTGATGCATGCTGCTGTGGAGCTCTCCACTTTTACTCCAACTATTCACAACAATTCATGCAGAGTGGATTTCATGAAGCAAAGTGTTGATGGTGTGTCAGTGAGCTGTGAGCTCTGTGAGCAGGAAAAGCGTTGATTGTTGAAAGGAGGGGATGCATATGCAAAGATAGAATCTACAATCAGAAGCTGAGCGTGCTTTCTGTGTCAGGTGGAAGCAGCTCCAGTCACACTCAGCCTCCTTACTATCAGTACTTCTCTGGGAAAGGTAAGTCCCTCTGTTTATTTGTTTGTTAAAGTAATTTATAAATGAAGGTTATTGTTTAAATGTTATTGTATAAATTAATAAGACTGTATCATTGTTTCATGTAGTTTTGTACACATTCTGAGTTTTTGGTGAATTCTTGTTACATTTAGCTCGTTTGACCAAACACTGGAGCTGAATGAAGGAAAACTTGATATTCAGACATTGTCTTGGAATTATTGCCACAAGCTGCTCTTCTTTTTAACCTTCCTCTTGACTCAGGGCACAGTTCTGTTCACACACTCTGCCATGCTGAGCTGGAGAAGAAATCACTTGTTAGGCAAGGATGTCAGACTCATTTTTACTGAAGGCTGCATCAGCATCATGGTCTCCCTCAAAGGGCCAGATGTAACTGAAAAACAGTATAAAATGTAGCTAAATGTAATGAAAAGTAAATGCAAGTACTGATTCAAAAATGCTCCCTCTGAAAAAGACTTTGCAGTGTGGGAAATTTCTTCAGCCACAGTAAAGCTAGCTTTCACTGCCATGTTGTTTTTGGTTCTTGAACACATCCTGCTAAGATTGCAGTTTGATTTTAAATCTATTTGTCATTTTTCTTGAAGGCTCACTTTGGCGTACTTAGCTGTTTTTGGGTTGGTTTAATGTTCTGTTTTCTTCTTCTGTCAAAGCCACATCGCTGCTTTATGGTTTTAAGTCTGTGGAAGTAGATCTCAAACTTTGTATTTAGCCAGGCCATCAATCATTGAACAAGTCCAGAGACACACAGAGCCCCTATCTGTTAAAAAATAAAAAACAAACAAAAAAAAAAAACAGATGTTTGACTTTCTAAAATATGGATCCCTTTAAGGGACATGGGCAGAAAAAATAAATATATGTATATGTATGTATATATGTATCAAAAAGCAGACGTAGATTGTTCTCTTTGACAACCGCAGCGACCTCAAAAACATACTATTTTTATCTCCTTGAAGCACAAACATACAGTGGGGGAAATAAGTACTGAACGCCTCAACTTTTTCTCATCACATTTATTTCCAAAGATGCAATTCAAACAAAATTTCTACCAGACATTGGTATTAACTCAAATAACCCACACATGACATGGCAATCATGACATTTAATCAGGTTAACTTCTATTGTTGATTTTTTTATTTTTTCTAAATTAAATTTTTTTAGGCAGCCCTTTAACTCCAATTTTTATGTTAAAACAACAAGTTACATTTAACAATGCACTGTTTCTTGAAAGACAGGTACAGAAGGTTTTTACTTTAAGCAGAATAAAACAATATAATTACCTGTAATTTTGTAAGTAGTTAATATCAGGAAATGTTTTCTGTGAAGTTCATCCGATAATCACCCTTTTGTTGCTGGAAGTTGTAAAAGCACATTCAAGTTTCATATTTGAGTTTCATTTGTTTTATGTTGTGTGTTGTGAGCAGTTTTATTTTGAAATGATTGTTTTTATTTTGAAATTGCCTATGCTTTGGTGCAGTGGGTGGGGCACACAGAGAGAGACAAGGAGTGAAGATGATGATGACCTCCAGCAGACAGATGCAGCCAAATAGTTTTTACGTTTTTTTTTTTTTTTTCTGGATTAAGCTGCAAATGAACCAGTAGAAAGACAGCTTTTTGTGTCTCCGTTGCTTGGAGGGAATTGCAGTTGTGTCAAAGTCAGTGGTCTCCTCCGGCTCTGCACGCAGACCCTGTCCCAAGCAGAGCTGACACACAGACGGGCCTGTTTCTCAGACTCATATTGATCTGAAGCAGAGATGGCTGTGTTTATAATGTTTAGGGTAAAACCAGTTTACAGAAATATTTTATTCAAACCAGTTGCAGAAACATGAAGCAACTGGTCACCAGTCTACAGTCAGATTTAATGACTGCTTCCTTTACAGGGAAAATACTATGTTGACAATGTCTTGTTTTCTCCGTAGGTGATATGCCAGATTATTGTACTTATGCTAACATGATAAACCACTTAAATCTAACGGACAGAGTCAAGTTTTACCTGGCCAGGCCAACCAAAAATAACTGGAGGCCCACAAACGTAACACTGCTTATATATCTCTACAGCATTCTAGACGTGGTAAGTGTTTTTAACCCTTACTGTTCTGTTTTCTTCTTCTGTCAAAGCCACATCACTGCTTTATGGTTTTATGTCTGTGGGAGTAGAGCTCAAACTCTGCAGTTAGTCTGGGCCATCAACCAGTGAGCACGTCCAGAGACTCACAGAGCCCCTATCTGTTAAAAAACAAACAAACAAACAAAAAAAACCCAGATGCTTGACTTTCTTAAATATGGTTCCCCAAAGGGACATGGGCAGAAAAATTTTAAAAATACATATATTTTTCTGGTGTGCACGAGACACCAGGTGTTCAACAGAAACTACCCAGGACTTCAGCCCTATTTGCAAAGGGTAAGTCTACCTGAGGACCTCTGATAATAAAAAAAATCCATACAGAGCACAGACAGCTAGACCATGTCATGAAGCACAGACAACCAGTCCATTTCATTAAGCACAGACATCCAGTCTGTGCCATGAGCAGAGCACAGACAGCTGGTCTGTACCCTGGAGGACTGATCAACAGTCAGTGCCATGTGAAGTACAGACAACCTATCCCCCCATGCGACCACTCAATGTTCAGCAGGGTCCCATATCCACTGTGTTGCCTCCTCACTCACTGTTAAAAAACATCATCACAACACAAATTAATGTCTAATGGTAAATTGCACTTAAATAGTCAATGAAATCCAACAAAACTTCTTTTTTAATTAAACATTACTTAGAAGATTTTATTTTAAAAATTTCTGGGTTAACAGTGCAGATCAAAGAACGGTTCATTGTAAAAACGTAACAATCATTGCTACCATGAGTTAGGAGGGAACAGCATTGATGGGCTACCTTGTGTCTCAGAAGTATTTGGATGATGGTGTCTGCTTCTTGACATTTCATCTTATGGAATTGTCCATAAAAAGACCAGAGCAGTGTTTGCAGTATGGTTTTGGTTCGTGCCCCTGTTCTTCAGAGGTTCCATCAGATTCTCTGAATCTCTGTTTTATATCATGTTGTGTAGATCAGTGTTTCCTGATCCTGGTCCTGGGACCCCCTGCCCTGCATGTTTTTTATGTTCCCCACTCCAGCACACCTGATTCAAACGATCAGCTCGTCATCAAGCTCTGCTGGAGCCTGATAACGAGCCATTCATTTGAATCAGGTGTGCTGGAGTGGGGTAACATCCAAAACATGCAGGGCAGGGGTCCTCCAGGACCAGGGGGGTATTCCACGAAGCTGGCTAAAGAAGGCTGGGCTATCGCCGGTAAGCGTGGCTTGAATAAGCTGCCACTTCAATCTTAGCTGCAAGTCGTTCCACTAACGAGGCTCAGCTGATTTTCAGAGACGCTTATTCAAGCCAGGCTGACCCAAGCTGTGGCTAAGCGCGCGTCCAGGGTAGATAAAAAGCCCCAACGTGTCGATTGTCGAAATGACCAAATCATGTCAAAACCGAGAGCGGGGACGCTTCCCTCAGCGGAGAAAAAACTCCTCATGGAGTCGTATGATGACTACAAGGTGAAAATCACATAAATGGGTAACACGGTGGCAATAATTAAAGCCTGAGACACTGCTGGTTCAAGAATGTCATGCTTATGTGTCAAATCAACACTGACTGTTTCTGCTGAGTTTGATGACCTTTTTTCTTCTCACTCTGAAGCTCCTCACACTGCTGTGGCCCAGAGGAGATTGATCTTGATTAAATTAAAGCTGTTCATATATATAGGCCTATATACTTCATGGGGTGATGTTTCATCAAACACAGACTAAAACAGCAGAAAAAGACATGTAGATGAGATGTCTTTTTTTTATTAGAGATGATTCAGCTGTCAGATGAGATGTGTCAGTGATACAGTGCCCTATATCTAAATAAGGGGAAGACATTAAGTTATCTCACCATGTGGAATCACCTTTACATTATCATCATGATCTGAATGGACTGCTGGTAAAAAGAAGGTATTTCTATGGAAAATTGTGGCTGTTGTCACCTTTTATATCATTAGACAATTTGTGCCTTTATTCTGTTATATGTTGACTGTACTTTGAGGGTGACAGAAGAAATTAAATCAGATATTTCAAATAGTTACCACTGGTGGGATCAAACCCACGCCGAAAGTAAAGTATGGATCACCGTGCGACTGTGCCCTACTCTCTAACCTGTTACGTCCCCGGCCTAGGGGTGCCCAGGACACAACATGCAGAGCCCTCTCTGCTTGCCCAACCCAACAAAGGCCAAAGAAACAGGTTTTAAATTAGGTCAGGAGGTTTATTTTCTAAACGTGAGCACAGCCCAAAACAACAAACAAAACGTTCCTACGAACCTAACCTTACCTGTGGAAAATAACCAATGAAAAACAAATGACACGTATCTTACCTAACTCAAATCTAACAAAAACAGGAGAAAAGTACCAATAAAAGAAAACGGGCTTCTCCCTCCTGAAAATTCGCCCTTTTGGCTTCACCAAAAATCTCACTTAGGCTCTACGAGGACAAACAGGCAGCACACGGCCCTTTGTTTGGCGTGGCAAGTCAGAGAGAGCAAGGGCGGGGCTTCCTCTGGCTTTTAAAGATGGAGACGCCTGATCCCTCCAATCGGAGCTCTCCCCCTCAAAACCCGTCCTCCAGCAGAGCACCAATCCCACCGACCATCCTCCATCTCCATCTGTTGGGCTCACACACTCACTCACACACAGGGAAGAGGTCTGCACAACTAACAAAACAAAACAAACAAATACATGGCTGAGAGTCATGACAAACCTCTCAACCACCGACTTTCCTGCATTGGGGACAGACAGTCTAGTATCTGACATGTCTTGACTCACGGTTATTCCAGTCTAGTATAACTGGGGCGGTTCACCTGTCAAAGGATCACCCAGGTGTTCTAAAGCGAGCTCAGGGAGGACGGAAACCTCCCGTGGAGCTGAAGGGCAAAAGCTTGATCTTGATTTTCAGTATGAATACGGACCGTGAAAGCGGAGCCTCACGATCCTTCTGACTTTTTGGGTTTTAAGCAGGTGTCAGAAAAGTTACCAAAAGGTCTCAGTTTATGTTTACGAACAAGAACATCATCTATTACAGTTATAGATTAATTTAATGTGACACCTGCAGTTCACGAGGCGTCTTTTAGAAGCCAGTCAGACCTTCTCTGAGACGCAGCTAAGGTAAGCCTGACGTTTAGCCTGACCAGGCTTGTCGCACTGGCTAATTTACCATGGTTACCAAGCCACGCTAGCCCTAAGCCTCGTTTGTGGAACCCAACTCTCGCTAAAGTTAGCGAGGCTAACCCAAATAAGCCAGGCTTTGAGCTAAGCCAGCTTCGTGGAATACCCCCCAGGATTGAGAAACACTGGTATAGAAGATGGAATCCTCTCTGGAGGCTCCTTTTTAGACACAGTCATGTGACTAACTTGTTGTTCTCCTGCTTCATCTGTGACATGACTCAGCCTTTTCAGAGGTTTTTGATGTTTATTAAAGCTGTTTCTGCCATTGATAATAACTGAACGTAGGTTTATCTGACCTTTGGTTGATCAGGACTTTTTCTCCTCTCACAGAAAGAAAAGGAACAGGAATTAGTTGCTTACTTTCGTATGATGAAGGTGAGTCATTCTTAGGCCTTATGGTTGACATATAAAAAAACACCTCTGTTAAAAGACAAAATTATGACTCAAGATTTTACATGTTGTTCTTTTTAGAGCTGGGAAAATGAATTCATCCAATGGGAAAAGAGAGATTTCTGTGGGACTGATGAGATTGTTGTTCCTGCTGAGCTGCTGTGGAAACCAGATTTAACCATTGAAGAGATGTGAGTTTGTCTTAATGTCCTCCACAGCAGAAAAAAGCTCTGTGTACTTGGCTTTTTGACCAAAATCTTTCAGTTTTTGTCATAAACCTTTGTTCTCCTTGAACACATGCACTGTGCTGGTAATATAAGACAGGTGCGGCTCTTTTCCCTGCAGCTCCTTGTTGACTGCATTAAGTTTCGCTTTGTCAAAAACACAGAATCAGTATTCCTCATCAGACAGTTCCTCGTGCTCCTCACTAACCCCAGTACCCTGAACCCCTGAGCCACCTCAGGCCAAATAGACATGCAGACTGTCCCCCCCTAGAGCCCAGGCGCCTCCAGAACATCACATTTTTGAAGATGCTTTTCAACCAGAAGTACCAAAAACATAAATGGCCCCTTTTCTGTCTGCATTTCCTCTGTGGCGTGTAGTCTCATGAAAGTTAAACAAACCAAACTGGTGCTGAGAAGCAATAAAAGGGACTGCATTACACACCCAGACCAGCAGAGGGCAGTAAGAGAGAGACAAAGGTCATACAACAAAGGTAACGCCATAGATGGAACAGACAGGCTGTCATGGTCCGGTGTGTCTCTACAGTTAGCCTGTAAGCATGGAGGAGATTCAGCCTGTGCTGGTTTTTATTCTGCTTTATTATAGATGGATCCATTGAATGAACCCTTGGACAGACAGAAGCTTTAGAGATAAAGAGGATTCAACAGGCCTGTAAGGATCCACTAAAGCAAGAATGTGGATTATCAAGCCAGAGCAGAGATCTACTGGTGTTTCAGTTCTAAAGGACCACCATTGAACTTGTAGGAAGATCTTATCTTGAAGCACTGGCTGCTGTTTATTTATAAAGTTTTGAATGGCAACATGCCACCATAACTCAGCACTTTATTGATCTGGTCAAATAATGAGTATTCCACACGTTCAACAGATTTACTGATGCTTGATGTTCCCCAGACTAAAACTGAATTCGGTAAAGCTGCTTTTAGTTCCTCTGCAGCATCCTCCTGGAACATCTTGCAACATACACTGAAGCTCAACAAAATGGTTTCTATTGGTCAGTTTAAAACTATGATTACCAACTACTGTACCTTTGAATGTAACTGCTTTTAATGTTGTGTTATAAATTGTTTATTGGATAGATAGATAGATAGATAGATAGATAGATAGATAGATAGATAGATAGATAGATAGATAGATAGATAGATAGATACTTTATTGATCCAAAAGGGAAATTCAATTATTCAGCTGCTCATTGACACACACACCACAGTCACAGCTGTTTTTGTTGTGCTATCGACATCATTATAAATTAGGGCTCTCCCTCAATGATTCCTGAAGATTTAATTAAAGGTTAAATGAAATGAAATGAAAAAATCTAGATGGCAGAGCTAAACTTAATGCTTTTATTTCATTTGATTATGTTCTAAGACTGTGCAGTACTTTCGTCAACCTTGGTTGTTTTTAAATGTGCTATATAAATAAACTTGATTGATTGATTGATTGATTGATTGATTGATTGATTGATTGATTGATTGATTGATTGATAATCTACTGGTGACACTTAATTTCACATCCAGAGTTTACCAAGATATGGGTCTGTACCAAGTCCCTCTGCACCAGTCCTCTCTCCACACTGTAAAAAGAAAACAGTTGGACCAACTCAAATTATTGCTTCAATTAGCCACACCTAAATTAAGTTATATGAAATGAAGTTAATAAGTTCAATCAACACAACAGATTGATTAGATTGAGCTTAAAAATTTGAATTTTCTTAAATCTACATTTTGCATTAGTCCAACGTAAAGTTTTCAGTTGTTTCAACTCAGTAATTTGCAAAACCCATTAATAAAATCTGACAAGGTGTTTTTATACTTAATTGCATTGTGACAAGTTTAGCTTATGTAAAATGATCTAGGAAAAATAATTGCACTTAAATAGCTTAGTAAATATAACTAATGGTCTTAAGATGAATTTACTCTATGTCTACTTGTACAGTTTACTTTACAGCCTGTTGTATTTGCTTGATTTTAACCGTGAGTGAGGAGGGAATGCAGTGGATATTAGACACCGCTGTATATTGAGATGTTAACCTGCCAAGGATACACGCTTTCTGTGTTCCACATGGCACGGACCTGCTGTCTGTGCCCTCTGGCATGGACCGTGTACCGTGTGTTTAATGCTTTATATGTTAAATGAGATGTGTTGATGAGTTACTACGGGGGTTAGGCAATTATAAGTTTTAACTTCAGCCTAAACCCTTTCGGTCAGCACTACCAAGTACATTGATCTGCATACGGTTATGTGTATGTTTGTATATGTGTGAGAATACATGTATGTGTGGGCGGATCTACATGTATTTATGTATATATTTAGATATGTTGGGACATATGTATATATATATGTAAATAAGTGTATTTGATTTGCAATGACCGGAAAATAAAAAAATAACTAACTAAGAATTATGATTAGAAATCGTAAACTGGATTTTGTTTTCAGTTAAATTAAATTTGCATCACTGAGAGATTATTTTAATTGGAGCCCTCACTGCCATGGGGCATGGGCAGCCAGACAGCCCATGCTGTGGAGCACAGACAACCAGCCAGCGCCAGGGACCACTGACAGCTAGAGTTGGTCCCACTACTTCCTTTTTTTTTAGTTGTAGCAATGCATAATTTCAAGTTGATATGATCCACAAAAATACAATGGAAACCTTAAAACCTTAAAATTTTAAGTTGGATTGATTAAAAAAATTACATCACTTCAATTGATTGAAGCTTTCCTTTTTACAGTGCATGTGTCCATGCTGCTGTCTGAGGTGTTAGGGCTCAATCTGTGCATTCAAAGTGTTTTTATTATTTTATCACTGAGATGAGCTCATGACTGATGACTGAAAATGTTGAAATTTTTCTCTGAATAAACACTCAGGTATCTATCTGTTCAACCTTTTGGGCTTCATTTCAAACAAAAACACAATGAGACTTTTTCATCAAATGATTCATCAGTTTGAATTCACAGCATGTTTTTAGAGTGACTTTTTTTTCTCTCTTTCAGAACAATCACAGATAAGCTCTTTAACACTCAGTATCTTGTGGTGAGGTCTGGAGGCTATACACAACAAAAGAGTGGCATGGTGCTAGTCAGCACCTGTAAGATGGATTTCTACAAATTTCCCTTTGACACTCAGATCTGCAACCTAACCTTCAAGTCAGTCCAACATCACTGTGAGTATGACTGTGAAAGTTTTTATTTTTCATGTTACATCACTGATTATTGGAACTTGAGTACTGAGAACCTCTGATGTTTATCCACTACCACGCATCACAGAGAATAATGGTTTGTCAACCAACATTGGGGAGTTAACCCCCCAAAAAACAGTTTGAAACCTAATATCATCACTTTGACGGTTGGTAAATAGCTCCCAGGTTTTTGAAACAGCAGTGAGTGGACAAAAGAGATCAGCAAGTGGACAGATATTAGGTGGACTGATGTTTTTAGAGGAGAAATCCAGTGTGTACCCAGAGAAGAACTTAATCACACAACTATCATGCTATGCTCATGACTGCTGGCGTAACAAGAGAGGTGAGAGATTGCGAAAGAAGGCTTCTTTAGTTAACACCAGTCGGGTTAAATCATCAAAATCAGGGAATCCTTTTAGGGTGAGGAAGCGCAGCTCAGCTGCAAACACACCTAACTTTTCCATGTTCTCGCACTTGCTCATTGAATTGAATCACGACTGCAGGAGTGTTGTTTCCAAAATGTCTGTCTAAGGCCTTGAATATAGCTTGTGGCTTTTCTAGGTCAGCTGTGGTCCCATCCAACAGTTGTCGTCTTGCCTCCCTTTCTAATGCAGAAATGTAGGGAACAGCTCTTTCAGCTGGGGACCAGCCATTGGGAGTTGCTAGCAGCTCAAACTTGGCGTAAAAAGTTTCCCAGGAGCTGGGGCCATCACACCATCTACTCTAGTGTTGTCAGGGCAGTGACATTGTCGTTGTCTGGGTGGCCGACATGAGGTCTGCGTGCATGTAGAGTGTTAACTGGACACTTTACACTTAAAAAATTATCTCACACGATGTATCTCTCTGCAGCCCCTGTATGCTTGGCCAGGGAGCGGTATTTGAGGACATGGTCACACAGGCAAACTGTACCGTGCTCTGAGTTGCTCTAAGTCATGCTACATGGCTCTGATTGGTTAAAGCTCTGTACAGTTGCTCCCATTACTTCCTCCTGTAGCCATTTCTAATACTCTCTGGAAAAAGGGGCAAAAATGAACAGATCCAGAACAGTTCACCAAAGTCAATGGGTCTGGAGTCCCTGGGGTTGTACAGGAGTTCTTAGTACCAAGACCAGCACTCTGTCTTTGTTAGAACTGGGAGGAAAGACTCACACTTTTCTCTTTCTTTCTCCAACACCAGGGGGACATATAGAGCTTCTTTCAGGTTTGACCAATGAACACATGTTACGCTTTACTCGTTACCACATGAAGGCTGAATCAGAGTGGCTTCTCGTGAATGTAACCACGGAAACTACAATAGCCCTGGATTTTAACATCCTCCCAAGTGTGCTGGTTTACACAGTGAGTATCAACAGTAGAAGTCCACACACAGACACTCACACTCTCTCTCTCTCTCTCTCTCTCACACACACACACACACACACACACACACACACACACACACACACACACACACACACACACACACACACACAACACACACACACACACACACACACACACACACACACACACACACACACACACACACACACACACACACACACACACATTTTCATAGATTTAATTGATTCATCTCTTCCAAGCAAGCAAGACTCTATTCATGTATTGGTTTCTATAGATGTAACAACATGGACCTGTATGCACACCCAGCCATTAGTGAGGAAAACGTACAGTTTATAACCAAAATGTACTCAAAAAAAAAACAAAAAAAAGATTAGGGGTATGAATGAGTCAGGTTGAGAGGCAAAAAGAGCATCTAGCCGATGTCCACACGTAGCCAGGTATTTTAAAAATGTCACGTGTTTGACTTTGTTCGATGGGGTTTTCCGGGAGGTTTGTCCTAATCACTATGTAATATGCACCTGTGTCGCGCCTATGGTGTAATGTGGGCCATTCCATAACAGAACATTAGAACTAATGGTCCCGTTTGTTTAATGACTGAACATGCACACACTAATATTGGTTTGAAATGGCCAAACTCTCCACACCCCTTGGTGAGTGTAGTTCAGTCTCTAAAGAGAGAGACAGTGAGCATTAAACAAAGACTTGGACTCTATGATAACCCATATGATACTAACCTGCAGATTGACCTGCTGATTGATTTGCAATAGGCTCAAAGACTGTTCAGCTTTGTGAACTGAAGTGTTGGAACAGGAAGACCAAACTGATCTGAACTATGATTTCACAGATGTCCATAAAGAGGCGTTCAGTCCTCTATGTGGCCAACTTCATCGTCCCCATCCTGTTCTTCCTGTGTCTGGACTTGGCCTCCTTCCTGATCTCAGAAAGTGGAGGTGAGAAGCTGAGCTTCAAGGTGACGGTGCTGCTGGCTGTCACAGTGATGCAGCTGATTCTGAATGATATTCTGCCTTCTTCTTCAGACAGGATCCCACTCATAGGTAAAGGAGTTCAGAGTCCTGCACTAACTGATGGATCTGTAGCAGCACCTGCTAACTCACTGTGAGCTCACTGATTGGTCTGCTCTTTCTCTCACTGCTTTCTTCTTTCAGCCATCTACTGTATCGGGGTTTTTACTCTGATGATGCTGAGCCTCTTGGAGACCATTTTGATGATGTACCTGATGGAAAGGGATGATGTGTCCCAGGATCAAGAGGCAGATGAAGACCAAAGCCTGGGTGAGGGCTGCAGGGACCAACCAGGTAAAGTCCAGAGTAGTCCATGTAGAATCAATTCAAGTTGTTGTCTCTTTCTTTCCACGTTTGTACTGAGAGAGTGCAGTTTAAACCGGAGTCAAGTTCCTTGTATTCTTGAAAATACTTGGCCAATAAAGGTGATTCTGATTCTGATTCTGATTCTGATTCAGGCTCTAACCTGTCCCATGATTCTTTGCAGACATGAACAAATCCATTCCTTGTGTGCGTGTCTTTGACCAGTCCCCTGCTGAGACGTCTCCTGAGCTGCTGCCAGAGGTTAAAGAGGTCAGGTCTGTTTTTCTGTCAAACTGCTCTGATCCTTCTCTGCTCCATGTTCTCTTTATCCCATAGATCCAGAGCCCCTAGAACAAACCCTGACTCAGCTTTAGCTGACAGAAAGAGAGCAGACGCAGAGGGCTTTGAACGCAGCTCTTGGCTTGTTGTTGTTGCCAACAGATGAAAGTTTCCACATTTTGCTCATGAAGCTCATTTCCAATCAGGGTTAAATCATTTGGAGCGTAACTGTCTGAGTCATCTGAAAGCCTCAGAAAGGCTGAGTTTACTCTTTTTCACTTTGTTCAACACCTCCCCCCATCAGCAGTTTCAGACAGAGTATTAGGTCCACTGTTGACCTTAATCTCAATGACTCCTCTGACTCCATCTTCTTCTACTTCCTCTAACCACTCCAATATGCTGTGGTATGTTTTTTCAGGGAAGCAGCAGCCAGCTGACCCAGAAGATCCAAGACTCAGAGAATCTGTGCATCGAGCTGAGAGAGGTTTTGAAGACAGTGGCTGTGCTTCTCAGCAGAAAGAAGGAAGAAAAGCAGACCGGCTATTGGACCAGAAAGACCAAAAAACTGAACCGGATTTACTTCATTTTCTACCTTATAGCTGCCAGTGTGTTCTTGGGGACTGTGTTTTCAGTTTGGCTCCATGAAGACCGCCATAACATCTAAAGAGTGAAGGCAACAGTGCAGAGAGTCATAAGCCTTGTTTCCACCAAGCGGTCTGGTTTGATTCGTCTGGGTTCGTCACTCATTTTGTGGCGTTTCCTCTGACTAATCCCGGGACGGAACCCCAAATAACCGAGACAAACCGTTCCACTTTTTGGGACCCTTCTGTTGGGGTACTAGACTAAAACTGATGTGATCCCAGAAGTTGGAGCTACAGCACTATCGACCGTTGGTTGGTCAAAAGAATCCTCACTTACCATGCGACAGCAACTGCTGTATTTCTCCTGGTGGCACACAGCCTTCTCTAAAACAAAGCTGATTGTTCTTTGTAACAAAGAGTAGTGCTGCACGATTTGGGGAAAAGGTACGATTTGCGATTAGGGGACAATATTGCGATTGCGATTGTGCTTGCAATTTAATAAAAAAAAAAGTTGTGTCATGATGAGTCTACAGACTTGCTTGGTTATCATGGAGAAAAATCTGAATTGCATGTGCTGACATTGCGATTGCAATTGCGATAACCTCTTTTGCGATTACGTAATTGCATGTGCTGACATTGTGATTGCGATTGCAATTGCGAGTTGCGATAATCGTGCAGCCCTAACAAAGAGCCACATTACAACCACAAAGAACACGAACTGCTGGATTTCTTCCATCATTGCTCTTTGTTTACTGTGTCACGTTTTGCCTCTTCATTGGATTTAATAGTGGGGTACTCTGTGTTGCACCGCTATGGAGCCAGGCTAATGTGTAACTGTTACTCCTATTGGCACGCGGCTTACACGCTGCCTACCACGAGGAGGCATGGTTGGGTGTGGAAATGCAAACAGAATCGGTCTTAACTGAGCCAACCTGTACCAAACCGTACTGATCTAAACCAGATTGAAACCAACCTGCTTGGTGGAAACAGGGCAACAGAGTCCAGATGCTCAACAGGTCAGCTTTAAAGGCTTGATTTGGATGAGCAGTGCCGCTTCCTTAAAGGCCCTGTGAGGACTTTAGAACTGATCCCAAAACAGTCTCACTCTTTTGTATTTTCCTGTTGGTCCTTCAGGAGTTCAACATTGTTTCCTCCGAAATTTCTAAATGATATTTTTCAGTATCTGTGTCCTTCTTCAGGTTTTCCCCAGAGAACACAAATTTATGTACCATATGTAGACCAAAAGTCCCTTTGATGACCAACAAATGCACACACCGACAAGAGCCACGTCTTTACCACAGTGGGTAAGGGTACTCATGGGAAACAGAGTCTATTTTGGAAAAACATGGTTGATTCTGGCCACAGATGTTACTGTAATCAGCCCCAATCAGATAGTCCTCACGGAGCCCTCCCACTGAGCAAAGAGACAATCAAAGGACATCCTTTCAGCGTCATCTTTGGATGTCTTACTTTGGATGTCTTACTTTGGATGTCTTACTTCAGATGTCTTACTTTGGATGTCTTACTTTGGTCTCCTGGAGGTGCAGACTGTTCCTCCAGACGATGGCTTTTTCTGACCTTTTTATTTTAGAACGTCTATTTATGACGTCCACAGAACCGGTACAAGAGCCACCCACTGCACAAGAAGACAAACAAAGGACGTACTCCAAAGTTAAACTCATTTTAAACCAAGAACAGGTTCACTTAGCAGACACTTTTTGCCATTTTTTTTTATGCATGCCAGGACTTGAACCACTGTCCCTCTGGTTCCAAAGCCCAGTCCCTATGGACTGAGCCACTGTCTCTACTGAAACCACTGCAGCCATGTCTGTCAAACTGTAGTCCAGTTTCTGAAGGTGGCAGATTGTCCCTGTTCATTTTCCTGTAGCTTCAT
This sequence comes from Halichoeres trimaculatus, assembly GCF_033239565.1. Lineage (NCBI taxonomy): Eukaryota > Metazoa > Chordata > Actinopteri > Labriformes > Labridae > Halichoeres > Halichoeres trimaculatus. Next base: position 2,656,043 of record NW_027437187.1, on the reverse strand, counting down.
TTGATTTTCTCAGCAGCAGATGGTAACTGTAAATAGACAAAAGTGTTATCAGTTCCACTTCAAAGCTGCTGCTGAGCCAAATGAAGCTACAGGAAAATTAACCTCAACAGTAAAACACATCACCATTTTAGAGTGGAAAACAGGAAATGGAAACAAACAAAATATTATTTGATTCAAAACTAATGTTTTAAGCTAGACGTCTAGAGAATGTCCTCTGAACGTCTGTTTGCACAGTGGGCTTACTCACTTTCTGCCACTCAGACGTCCACTTCAGATGTTGAACAACACATTGACGTTCAAGTGGGGTCATGGTTAGATGCCTAAACAGCAGACCTAACTTGAACGTTGTGTTGGTGTCAAGAATTGATCTTGGACCAACAGAGCAGGATATGTAAGTGCTCGGGGCCCTGAGCAAGAAGGGGGCCCCAGAGAGCTGACCAACTCTGGATCCCTACAGAGCACTGACAGTGAAGAGAGTTAGCAATGACCGTGTCAGCTGTGTACAACACCTTAACGGGGTCCCACCCACACCTCTTGCAGCAGTAGGTAGTAGTGCTACTACGTCTTGAGTGAGAGGGTTTTTCAAAATGAAGAGAAACTATCCTTCAGGAAGGCACAAACAAAAGAAAAAAACACGTGGAGCTAAAAAGACATAAGAGAAGTGGTCAGCAGCACAGATAACAGCCTCCAGAAGCTAATTTAGTTTGGAAAAGCTCAGTCTGTCCTGCTCCTGTTGAGTCCTGCAGATAAGGAACCCTGTGATCAACTTGATACTGAGCTAGCAGGCTAAAAACAAAAACAGTGAACTTGGACAATACTTTTCTTTAGCTATCAAATGAAAACTACGTCCAGCTAAACTTTTCTGTCAAGCTACATTCGAAATTTATAGGCAAGAAAGTTGGATCATATACTACCAGGGCCATGGATGGAAGTTACTGAATGTTGTGTGCCAGTGGTGCTTATATTTTATTCTCCATGTGTGTTCAGTAGGCTTTAAGCTTCTTAAACTGTGTTTATTTCTATCCTGTAAAATGTTGTGAATGTAAAAGTGGTCTCATAATGCAGGCTTCAGCACACACTTTAATCTTCTGGATTGGAACCATGTTAAATCATATTGCTCTGATTGAACTAACTAAATAATGAACTAGAAGGGAGTAGAAGAACAGTGTGTATATTGGGTGCAGGGAAAGGAATGAGATGTAGAGACAGGCAGTGCAAAGCAAAAAAAAAAAAAAAAAAAAAGGAAAAAGAAATCAGTCCACAAGGCAAAGGTACAAATCCAGCAGGCTAAATAAGGTAACAAGGGAAACCAGGCAGAGGGTCAAAACGCAAGGAGCTTAAAGTAAGAAGGCTGGATGTATCAACTAAGAAAACCGTGACAATCTAGCTGACAAATGGGGAAACACCAGTATAAGAAGGGAAGGGAAGTAAGTCAAACAAGACACAGGTGTAACACATCAGGGAGGGTCCTGGTGATCAGCGATGAGGGAGGTAGCTTGACAGGAACTGAAAAAGACAAGGGACATGGGTAAGCAAGAAGAGACAGGAAGTTCAAAAGTAATATAACGACAGATACTGATAGTGTATGAATGTATAGCTTATGTATGTTTCCTTAATGACAATATTATACAGATGTTCTGTACTAGCTTTGGTGTATAGAAGTGCTCATCGTGTTGGTATGCATTGCAAGAAGGGGGGGGGGGGGCGGGGGGGGATTCTATGGAGCACCCAGAGTAGGGAGTGACCATAAGTGAAGTTAATGCTTATGCCCAATGATATATTCTACTAACTCAATTTAGAAATGTACTTTTTAGTTTAGGTGTATGTTTAATTTAGTACTATCTGTAAGCTTATAAGGGTATAAGGGAGAGTCGAGGGGGCTCAGACTTCGTGAACTGACAGCACATGTTGTAGTCAGGACTGCGTAATTTGAACCCAGAGAACTCTGTAAATGCATTTTCTTGATCTATTGTGAATAAATTTGTGTTCGCCTGAGAACCAGGTCGCCTCCTGAACCTTCCTTAACTATCAATGAGAGGTGAGAGGAGTATGGAGTCAGATTAAAAAATGTCAAGGTATTTTGATCAGACAAATAGCACCTCATTTCCATCAAGTGTCACTTTCCAACTAGTGATGACACACCATGTTTATTTGTGAGGCAGAATTTATTTAGCAACATTTGAGAAGTGACTTAAAGAGATTAAAGGATATGGAGGAAAACAGGAAAAAATAAAGGTAGAAAACAAACATCTTTATTTTAGGAAGAAGCAGAAGCAGAAAGTGATCCTGCCTGGATTAGATTGGTGAGACATTTCACAATCTCTCATTGTGCAGCATAAACAGCAAGCCGCCATTTGTTAAGAAGTCTGAGCTACTGCAGCATCCGATCAGTGAGTGATATTCCATATAGCCTTCCCCAAAGCCTGCTCTTGTGTTTCCTTGATCATTGCTCCTTAGATCAGTCTCCCATCTCCTCTCTTCTCCTCTTCTCCTCTCATCGCTTTGGGACATCCTTCAATATTCATATTCAATATCAGAAAGTGCTTCCTGTGCATTGAAGGAGAGAGGGGGGACACCCCTTCACTACACATACACGTGCAAAACCAAGGGCCAAGGGTTTGAATTGGGATTGGCCCTACTTTCATGCTCCAGTGTAGAACAAAGAGGACTAATAAGAATTTGATTATTATCTTTAATAATTACACAGTAGACTTAATGGATTGCTATAGTTGTTGTGCGTATCCTGAGACACAGGACATTAGAAGACTTAGGAAATACTAAACTTCCCAATAAGTCATGTGACATTATTCACCTTTAAGCACTCACCTTAGCAACAGAGCCGCTGCCACTGTCCCTGTGTGCTGTCCCTGCCTTTGCCTCACTCTTAATCTCATCCACCCTCATCAGGAGACATGGAGATGCATGTGTGGCGCTGTGATGTGGATTAGAACATAATGATAGTTTGATTGTGAAGTGGCTGCGTGTAGAAAACCAGAAAAAACATGGTGTGGATTTTTTTTTTAAATAAAAATGGGAATTCCCCATAATTTTATTCATTTATTTAACCTTTATTTTACCAGGAATAATCCAATTAAGATGCAAAATCTCTTTTACAAGGGAGTCCTGGCCAAGACAGCAGCACAAGAAAGTTTCACACAGATGACAAGACAGATACAGTAGTCAGAAATAAATCAACAATACTAGAGTTCATTAATTAGCAGCGTTGGGCAGTAAAACAAGTCCACGGGCTCGTTAGATGATCCTTGATCGTGATTTGGTAACAGTCAAAGCAAACATGATGGTTCAGCTTCAGATGGCCTTGTAGCTCAGACCAAGATGAAGGAGCAAAAACACTAAAAGCTCTTTGACCAAAGACAGAGCGAGTATGAGGAACCACAAATAGAATTTGATTGTTTGACCTGAGGTTACAGCCAGGGATGACCTTAGGAGTCAGTAAAGGACACAAATAAGACAGCAGATCAGCCAGTATGGCCTTATAAAGAAAGGTATACCAATGACCCATTTTTCTGTTGTTTAGGGAAGACATTGCGATGTGTGCGAAATCTTGATCCCGAAACAAAGCGCAATGCAGCATGGGAAACTGAGTCCAGCATTTTTAGAGAGGCCGATGAAGCCTGCATATGAAGAATGTCACCAGAGTCAAGAACAGATAAAAAAAGTGGCTTGAACCATTTTTTTCTGAGCAACCATTGAAAAACATCTTTTGTTTCTGAAAACAAATCCCAACTTCACCCTCAGTTAGATGTAGATGGATTTAACTGACATCGGCCAGCTAAATACAAATGCTTGATATGTGGCAAGACATTAGCAAACAAACAACCAAAAAAATAATTAGTTCAGTGAGATTGTCAAAATATGTTGTCAAATTCAAGTGATGAGAAAAAATGATAGCATTTTGTATATAAAGCTAGCTTCACGTGTGTCCATATATCTTCTCTTTAATGTCCCCTGATATTATTTACTTGTGTGTTAAGATAGTGTAAGAAAACTAAGTTACAAACTGTAACTTATGTTAGCTGCCATGCTAAAACCACATCCATCAGGCTATCGCGCCAGGTAGAGCAGTTGGACAGTTGGTACAGATCCATGCTTCAGCTTCAGGTTCTTGGTGAATCCTGCTTTGTACTGGCCCTCGTTGAGAAAGCAGTCCATAGTGAAATGGTGAGCACACACATACAACATTTTAGGAGTTGTTGTGGGTGCATCTCCATCAAAAATAAAATTAATCCACTGCGTCTTTTAAACCTCAGATGATGGAGATAAAAAAAGACTTCTGTGCTCTTTTGTGCAGCCAACAACAGAGCAACCGCCGTGCTTTGCTTGTTCCTTTGTCATGTTTCTTACCAAAGCAGCCGAGCAGCCAAGGTGAAAAACGTGCTGCACTGAAGGGGCAGTGAAAGGGGCGGGCCTGGAGGAGTTACTTTTTTAGGTACGTGATGTCATGCAGGGCAGATCTCAACTCTGCGTGTTTGAGTACACATGTCCATAAAGCAAGCTTTGCCTGGAGCAAGCAAGAGAAGGAGACAGTAGAATTTTCTTATTTCGGGGGTTTTAGTAGCCAGGCTAGGGACGCAGATTACTGTTACAAACCAGTCTAAAGTGAATTTTGCATAAAATGGGACCTTAAAATGTTTTAATCCTGTTTTTGTTTCACGTTCAATATGTGGAATAAAGTTGAGCACGTCAAAGACGACGCCCAGATTTTTGATCTGATTTGAAGGATTTACAGACAGTGTCACTCACTTTGACACAAGTTTCCCTCCCTTTGCCTTAGAATCCATAATTCAAACCTCAGTCTTCTCCTGGTTAAGCTGTAGGAAGTATTTTTTCTGCCATCGAGGATTACATTTCTGAAATCCATTTAAAAAGAGCATTAATTGACCCTGTGTCATCAGGAGACATGGATATGTGCAGTTGTGTGTCATCAGCATAGCTGTGAAAAAGTTAAAACGTAAAAGGGCCCAAAATTGAGCCTCGGAGCACACCACCAGTAGGACAAGGACTGTCAGCTTATAATAGTCCAAGTTTCACCTGAGATCATGAACAGTTTTCAGTAGGGCGGTCTCTGTACTGTGGTTGGTCCTAAATCCAGATTGAAATTTCTCAAAAACAGAGAGCTGATAAAAATAAAAATAAAAATCCTTCACCTGAATATAAACAAGTTTTTCTAAAATGTAGCTTGAAAAATGAAAGTTGGACACTGGTCTGTAGTTATTAAGAACAACAGGATCCCCAGTGTTCTTCATCAGAAGAAGGAGTTCTAAGGGCAGCAGGAAAAGTCCCCATCTGAAGGGAACAAAAGCTCACCTTCAAAGAATCCATCAGAGGTTTCAAAAAGTGATGCGGGAACTGGGTCTTAAGACAGGTGGTTGGTTTGACTCTGGAGAAAACTCTAACAAGCATCTGAGCATCAACCAGGTAAAAACATGTTCCTCTGGTAAAAACACGTTTTCCAATGTTTTAAAAACAGTCTTTGATTGGATCAAATGGAGGATGCTATGAAACCAGTTTGACCCCTGAAGTGGTCTACAAAGTCTTTTCAAAGGGAGTCTGAGGGAGTGATCTGATCTCTGTTAAAAACAGGCTGGATTCAAGGATTAATAGAGGAATTACATATAAATGTGAGAAGCTGCTGGGTAAAGCTCTTCCATTAAAGAGCTTTTCTTGGTAAACATTGAAGCCACCGCACAGGATGTACAGAGGAGTAAACTGCTTTGTTTGGAGGAGATAATGGATTTACTCACAGTGGGCTAATGAGTGATCTTGATGCCATTTGGAGGAAGGATAAAAGCTTTTGATCTAGGTGTGGCCTGCTCTCTTCCTCTACAAGGCAGTGATGTGTGAAGTCAGAATCTTGCAGAGAGTCTGAGGGACAGGGATCCTTAGTGACTGGAGACGTTCCTCCTGAAGTCAGGATGTTTGCAGGGTTCCTCTTTCTGCTCCTCCTCACAGGTAAGCTGCTCTCTTCTCTCTGATGCATGCTGCTGTGGAGCTCTCCACTTTGATTCAGACTATTCACAACAATTCATGCAGAGTGGATTTGATGAAGCAAAGTGTTGATTGTGTGTCAGTGAGCTGTGAGCTCTGTGAGCAGGAAAAGCATTGATTGTTGAAAGGAAGGGATGCATATGCAAAGATAGAATCTACAATCAGAAGCTGAGCGTGCTTTCTGTGTCAGGTGGAAGCAGCTCCAGTCACACTCAGCCTCCTGACGCTGAAGGCCTGTACAACCAGAGCCACTTGGAGGGTATGTATGTTAAGGAGCAGAAGCCTATTGCTAAGCCAAAATAGACCAGAGTCTGGGACTGTCAGACTGGGTTCGGTTTCTGTCTGGGTGCTTGTTTTATGGTTTAGAGAGGAAGTCCTTCTCCTGATAAGCTTTAAGTGATTTGATACATAAACATAATAATAATGACAATGAAAAACTATAAACTTTTTTTCTGTGTCAGGTGGCAGTGCTGACAGTTACACAGAGCCTCCTGATGGTGGTCTTGTTGATGATCTGAGGAAGCGTAAGTATTGTTTGTTCGTGTTTACCTGATCTTTTTGTTAAATAGACCCAGAACCATGTACATGTCATATTTTGAAACTTAAATGGTTGCTTAAATGGTTCTCAGGCTTATAATGATCTGAAGCAGAGATGGCTATGTTGTTTAGAGTTGACAAAACTATTTTTTTCAAACCAGTAACAGAAACATGAAGCGACTGGTCACCAGTCTGCAGTCAGATTAAATGACTGCTTCCTTCACAGGGAAAATGCTGTGTTAATGACAATGTCTTGTTTTCTCTGTAGGTGATATGCCCGATCATTGTACTTATGCTAACATAGTAAACCACTTAAATTTAACGAACAAAGTTAAGTTTTACCAGACCAGGCCAACCAAAAATAACTGGAGGCCCACAATGGTAACACTGCTTATATATCTCTACAGCATTCTAGACGTGGTAAGTGTTTTTAACCCTTACTGTTCTGTTTTCTTCTTCTGCCAGAGTGATATCACTGCTTTGGATTGGATGGATTTACATAAGTCTGTGGAAGTAGATCTCAAACTCTGTATTTAGTCAGGCCATAGACCAGTGATCAAGTCCAGATTCTAGAGCTCACAGAGCCCCCATCTGTTAAAAACAGACTTTTTAGCTTTTTAAAGATATCCTTCAAGTTCAACACAGCACTCAGTCTTTCTGATATCGATCTGTTTTTCTTTCCTTCCTTTTGATTTCAACTACTTGTGAAGTATTTGAGAAAGACTTTTATTCATTCAATTCCCAAAAATGGAAAAAAGTGAATAAGCTTTTTCAGCCTTTTCAGAGGTTTGTTGTTGCTGATGGTTTTTTTAAGCTGTTGCTGGCATTGATAAAAACTAAATGTAGGTTTATCTGACCTTTGGTGCTTGATCAGGACTTTTTCTCCTCTCACAGAAAGAAAAAGAACAGGAATTAGTCGCATACTTTTGGAAAGAGATGGTGAGTTCACTCTGAAGACTATTTTTTGACATAAAAAACACCTCTCTGTTAAAAGAATAAATTATGACTCAAGATTTCACATGTTGTTCTTTTTAGATGTGGAAAAATGAATTCATCGAATGGGATCCTGAAGATTTCTGTTGGACTTTTGATATCATTATTCCTACTGAGCTGCTGTGGAAACCAGATTTAACCATTGAAGAGGTGTAAGTTTGTCTTAATGTTCCTACAGCAGAACAAGCTCTGTGCACTTGGCTTTCTAACCAAACTCTTTCAGTTTTTGTTATAAACCTTTGTTTTCCTTGAACACATGCACTGTGCTTGTAATAGGGGACAGGTGTCTGTGCTTTTCAACTAGAAGTACCAAAAACATAAATGGCCCCATTGTCTGTGTTTCCTCTGCAGCTTGTAGTCTTATGAAGATTTGAGCCTTATGTTGTGTCCGTTTCATGTTACACATCTTTGTGTTTACGGCTACAAATGACCAGTCCATTAAGACTCATCACGAAAACTAACTGTAATAATACAAATATTATAAATTTAAGTATTAGAATGTCTTTAATGAAATTAAGTTCCTGTGGTCATTACAAATTTTGAACTTGTATTTGTTATTTAAGGCCCCATTGATTTAATTCAAGTTCTAAAAACCATCATTTCTGTTTTACTTTGTGATAAGCAGTATTGTTTGTTTCATCTGGGTATTTTTTATTGTCAGACTATTATGAGTAAAATGACCAAGGACATTTACTTTGGAACTGTTTAATATTTTTAAACAGTCACATTAAATAACACCTGTATTGTGTTACCGGTAAAATCACATTGAAAAGAAATTCACATTATTTCAAAACCACTTTCTCATTACATGAAATAACAGCTAACCAGAACAATAATGTAATTATCATGAGTCTATCAGATATGATTTCCCTAATTAAAAAAAAAAAATAAATAAAAATAAAGAAGATTTTCTGTGGCTGTCGTCAGCAAGACAAACAAGCAATGATCAGAGAGATTTAGGAGAAGTGAATGGAGTGTCTACCACTCAGCTGTAAAACCAGGTCCAAACTTTACAGTATAGGAGCCTTTGGTCACTTTTAGGGGCAATCATAGACTGTCACAATTAGATTTTAGTTATAGATAAGTGCCAGGTCTGTGCAGTCTTCTTCTGACACTTCCTCCTCCAATCCATCCTCCCTGTCTGTTCCTTGTCTTCTCTCCTAAACACAAGTTTGGTGATCAAATCTACACTCACCGGCCACTTTATTGGGTAGACCTTGCCAGTACCGGGTTGGACCCTCTTTTGCCTTCAGAACTGCCTAAATCCTTGGTGGCATAGATTCAACAAGGTACTGGAAACATTCCTCAGAGAGTTTGCTCCATATTGACATGATAGCATCACACGGTTTCTGCAGATTTGTCGACTGAACATTTAGCCAAAGGTGCTCTATTGCAGTGGTTCCCAAACTTTTCAGGTCGCGCACCCCCTTTTACCCCCCCAACTTAGCTGACGCACCCCCAATGCCCAAAACATAAAAAGAGAAAAGGAAAGTAGGCTTTTATACTGTATATACACAGTATTGAGTTTAATACTGTTAACACAGAACAGAATTTACAATAATAGAACTAATGATCTCTCACATAAGAAACGGTGGGGAGAATAACAATAACAACAGAATAACGACAATAATAATATCTGAAAGTCAAGTAGGTTAGCGGGAGATGATAGAAGTAAAAAATTCAACAGTTATGGTCACAAATACTCTGTCACGACCAGTGAAAATAAAATATAGGCCCAAGTTCAACATTGAAAAGGGAACAAAAACATTTCGGAGACAACTGCAGCACTGGCGGCCGGATCCACAGAGAGAGTGAGTGCTGCAGGGGAGGAGGGAGAGAGAGCGTTATTGGCCTGGCGTGCCACTGAAATTAATCACATTTCTTTCGCTTATTTTATTTATTTATTTATTTTTATTTATTGAAACGTGCAATACTTGCCCACATTAATGTGAAGGGTGGGCCTGCATCTCTGCGCAAAGGTCTGTAAAGTTTGGCTCAATGGAGGACAGTTTAATGCGCAGATCCTTCTCGACAGCATGCAGTCTTTGGCGATGTTTTGTTTTCACAGCAGTGAGAGCGGAGAATCCTGCCTCGCAAAGATAGGTCGTTGCAAAAGGCAGTAAAACCTTCAAGGCTTGCTTTGCCAGGACCGGGTATGCTGTCATGACATCGGTCCAAAAGTCCACAAGTGGCTTGCGTCTGAATTGCAGCTGCAGCGCTCCATCGGATGATGCGTCAATCAGCTGTTCCTGCTGCTGAAGTGACAGCTGTGAGACAGGGAGGGAAACTTCAAAGGGGTTGCAAATCCACGCATGAGATGCATCCATGGGTGGGAAATATTTCCGTAGCTGCTCGGCAAGGTGGTTGAGATGTTCAGTTATAAGAGTTTGGACATGTTCGCCCATTTCAACGTCGTTTGCTTCCAAAAACGCATGAAGCGTGGGGAAGCACAAGACTGTATTTTGACTCACACATTGCGACCAGAAACGTAGCTTTTTTATCATAGCTTCGGTCTTGTCCTGAGTGTTGAACAGGGTAACACTGACCCCTTGAAGACTTAAATTCAGTTCGTTTAGAACAGAAAATATGTCAGCCAAATAGGCGAGCTTCTTCAGAAAATCCTCGTCATGCAGATTGGAGGACAGGTGAAACGGATTGTCTTCGAAAAATTGCTGAACTTCATGTCGCAGTTCAAAAAGCCTTGTCAACACTTTTCTTCGTGACAACCAACGCACTTCAGTGTGCAAAAGCGATGCTCTGTGTTCACTGCCCATTTCGTTACAAAGCAATGTGACCAGCCTTGAATTTAGCGGACGAGCTTTAATGAAGTTCACCAGTTTGACCGCGTCATTGAGAGTGCAAAGTAGATCCCCTGGCATGTTTTTGGCTGCGAGGGCCTCCCTGTGAATACTGCAGTGTAACCAAAGAATAGATGGACAGACTCTTCTGATGTGAGCCATCAGCCCCGTGTGCTTCCCTGTCATTGCCTTTGCACCATCCGTGCATATTCCCACGCAGCGCGTCCAGTCGATTTCATGGGACCTCATAAAATCATCAATTAACTTGAAGATTTCCTTTCCTGTTGCTCGGGTAGGGAGCGGCCGACAGAACAAAAAATCCTCCTTCACTGTGCCTTCAAACATGTATCGAATGTATACCAACAGATTTGCCAGATTTGCCACATCTGTGGACTCGTCTACCTGGATTGAATAAAACTCGCTTTTATTCACACGACTGACCAGTGTTGTGAGGATGTTTTCAGACATCGCATCAATGCGGCGTGACACAGTATTGTTGGACACCGGGATCGTGTCCAACATTTTTGCCTCTTTCTCTCCGATCATACATTGAACCATATCCTTTGCAACTGGCAAGCATACATCTTCTATGATTGTATGAGCGAGCCCTTTTTTTGCCACTCTGTAGCTGGCAAGATAAGAAGCCCGTAGAGCACTTTTTGAAGATCCACCGCATGCATGAAAGTGCAGTTGTTTTTTGCTGTTTTTTAATTCCTCCAGTTTAGCTCTGAAAAATGCAAGGGGTTTGTGACTTACAGGCAGATGTTTGGAACTGAGGTGGCGGCGTAGATATGAGGGCTTAAGACTGCTGTTGGACAGAACTTCACCGCACACCACACACTGTGGCTTTGGGTAGCCAACATCACCAGTCCATGTAAACCCCAGACCCAGATATGAGTCATCATATTTTCTCTTTCGAGTTGGAGTCTCACTGTGTTCTTTACCCCCTTGTAGCGATGAAGAGCCCCAGTGAGTTTTCTGTGTTCTGTGCTCCTCGCGTTCAGTTTCCCCTGTTTCATCATCATCACTCTCTTTCTCCTGCTCGATTTCTTCAGCCTCTGCACAGCTCTCACTTTTGGTTTCTTCTGTGGCCAGTGTACGAGATCCTCTTTCATTTTTCACAGATTTTACCACCGACAGACTCCCCGTTTTTAACCAGTTGTGCATTTTGGTACATTACCGTGGTTGCTATCACAACAAGCTAGCACTGGGAGAAAACCAAGTGCATTTTGGGTATATTTTTTAAAAAATTTAAATTGTTCACACAATGTTTTAATGAAAAACTAAAAATGATTTTCATGAATGAATTTAAATATTTAAACTTTTAACTCCCTTTAAAATGTGTTTAAATTATTTATTTATGTTATTTACTGATGCTCAGCTGCCATTACTCTTACGTCGCCCACCCCCTAGCGGTAGCTCGCGCACCACAGGGGGTGAGCGCACCACACTTTGGGAATCCCTGCTCTATTGGATTGAGATCTGGGGACTGTGGAGGTGGTTTCAGTACAGGGAACTCATTGTCATGTTGAAGAAAGCAGTCTGAGATGATTCCAGCTTTATGACATGGAGCGTTATCCTGCTGGAAGTAGTCATCAGAAGATGGGTACACTGTGCTCATAAAGGGATGGACATGGTCAGCAACAATACTCAGGTAGGCTGTGGACTTTAAACCATGCTCAGTTGGTACTAAGGGGTCCAAAGTGAGCCAAGAAAATATCCCCCACACCATTACACCAGCAGCAGCAGCCTGAACCGTTGATACAAGGCAGGATGGATCCATGCTTTCATGTTGTTGACGCCAAATTCTGACCCTACCATCTGAATGTGGAGCAGAAATCCAGACTCTTCAGACCAGAGTCTGTGTGAATTGTAGCCTCAGTTTCCTGTTCTTAGTTGACAGGAGGGTCACCTGGTGTGGTCTTCTGCTGCTGTAGCCCATCTGCCTCAAGGTTGGACGTGTTGTGCGTTCAGAGCTCCAGCTCCAACCAGTCTGTCCATTCTCCTCTGACCTCTGGCATCAACAAGGCATTTTGGCCCACAGAACTGCTGCTCACTGGATGTTTTCTCTTTTTGGGACCATTCTCTGTAAACCCTAGAGATGGTTGTGTGTGAAAATCCTAGCAGATCAGCAGTTTCTGAAATACTCAGACCAGCCCGTCTGGCACCAACAACCATGCCACGTTCAAAGTCACTTAAATCACCTTTCTTCTCCATTCTGATGCTCGCTTTGAACTGCAGCAGATCGTCTTGACCATGTCTACATGCCTAAATGCATTGAGTTGCTGTTATAAGTTATAACAACAGTTATAAACTGGGCATTGATCCTCATTTGTATTGATTTGATGATGGTTGTGTTCAGTATTGTGTTCTCCAAACTCACATCAAAAACTTCTTACTTCCAGATTTATGACCTGTTTCTGAAACATCCTCAGTGCCTGCTTTCACCTCCGTCTTTTCTCTCCTTAATCTCTGTTGTGTTTGTACAACATAGCGGCTCAGAAAGTAGTTCAGGTGTCTGGGAGGAGTGCATCTGTCCTCTCTCCATGAGTCCATGCTGCTGTCTGAGGTGTTAGGGCTCAGTCTGTGCCGTAAAAGTTTGCTTATTTTACCACCTGGATGAGCTCAGAGCTTCATTTGACTCAAAAGATGAAAAAGTTGAAATGTTTCTCTGAATATACACTCAGGTATCTATCTGTTCAAACTTTTGGGCTTCATTTCGAACAAAAACAACAATCCACAGCATGTTTTTAGCGTGACTTCTTTTTTTGTTTTCTTTCAGAACAACCACAGATAAGCTCTTTAACACTCAGTATCTCAGAGTGCAGTCTGATGGAGAAATATATCAAAGGAGTGGCATGGTGCTGGTCAGCACCTGTAAGATGGATTTCTACAGATTTCCCTTTGACACTCAGATCTGCAGCCTGACCTTCAAGTCAGTCCAACACCCCTGTGAGTATGACTTTGAATGTTTGTGTATTTTTAACATTAAATCACTGGTTTTTGTAATCAGGGACCAAACATGCTACACATTTGACTTTTTTTCTCATGTCTATTGCACTGCCTGGCCAAAAAAAGTCGCCATCTGGATTTAACCAAGCAAATAGGTACAAGCCTCCTATTGGATAATTACTGCATGGTTGAGTATCTTTCAGCTGGAAACAAGTTATTTAACCCCAACTGGTGCAATGAGCTGCTTCTCATTTCTTCAACAACCATGTAGAACGACACATCCTGTGATCATGGAAAAGATGTTGGTCTGTTTGAGAAGGGTCAAACCATTGGCATGCATCAAGCAGAGAAAACATCTAAGGAGACTGCAGAAACTACCAAAACTGGGTTAAGAACTGTCCGATGCATTATTAAAAACTGGAAGGATAGTGGGAACCCATCATCTTCAAGGAAGAAATGTGGCCGGAAGAAAAATCCTGAATGTTCGGTGATCACTCAAACGCTTGGTGAAATCAAATGGAAGAACAACAACTGTAGAACTCAGGGCTACGTTTGATAGAGAAAGTAAGAGCATTTCCACATTCACGCACAAGGAGGAGGGAAGGGATTGGACTGTGCAGCCTTAAGAAAAACACTAATAAGTGAGGCTAACCAGAAAAAAAGTCTTCAGTTTACTAGGGAGCATAAAGATTGGACTCGGGAGCAATGGAAGAAGGTCATGTGGTCTGATGAGTCCAGATGGACCCTGTTCCAGAGTGATGGGCCATCAGGGTAAGAAGAGAGGTAGATGAAGTGATCCCCCATCATGCCTAGTGCTTACTGTCCAAGCCTGTGGGGGCAGTGCTATGATCTGGGGTTGCTGCAGTTGGTCAGCTCTAGGTTCAGCAACAGTCTGTGCTCAAAGAATGAGGTCAGCTGACCACCTGAAGATACTGAATGACCAGGTTTTCTTCCCTGATGGCACGGCCATATTCCAAGATTACAATGCCAGGATTCATCAAGCTCAAAGTGCGAATGAGTGGTTCAGGGAGCACAGGACATTATTTTCACACATGGATTGGCCCCCACAGAGTCCAGACCTGAACCCCACTGAGAATCTTTGGGATGAGCTGGAGAAGGCTTTGCTCAACAGTCAGACTCTACCATCATCAATAAAAGCTCTTGGTAAAAAAATTGATGTAGCACTGGATAGAAACAAATCTTGTGACATTGCAGAAGCATGATTGAAACAATGCCACAGCGAATGCATGCCGTAATCAAAGCTGAAGGCAGTCCAACAAAATATAAGAGTAACCTTTTGGGGTTTTTTTTGGCCAGGCAGTGAATTTATTACAACAAACTGTTTGTTTGACCCTAAACTACGACTGTGTGGGACCTTTGGATGTATAGAAAACATTTCTTTCAGTCATTTCAGAGTTGGAGATATTTACATCTTTTCATAATCCTTATTTGACTCCAATTCATTTATTGTTTGTTATTTCTGTAAGGATAGAGCAGGATTAAGTTTAATGTCCTGGGTGTAATTGAATCATATTTATTGTAACACTTTTTAACCCTGTCAGCAACCAGCTGGCCTCCACCAGACAAAAGCTGAAAGAGTGACTCTTTTTTAGCCATGATCTGAGCGCTGAAGACATTTAGCTTTTTGTCTTATCCAGCTTTGCTGGCTCTATAACTACAGCCAAAATCTCTGATTTGATGGGTTGCATGTCATATTCTGCCCATTTGACAGATGCTTTACTTGGTGCACAAGGTTAGTGAATCAGGTTTTTAGTGCGCCATCAAGTCTGCACATTTTTTTCTACACGCAAACCTTTACCTTTACTTTCTACTGCAGCCATTACTAATCCCGTCTGGAAAAAGGGGCAAAAATGAACAGATCCAGAACAGTTCACCAAGGTCAATAGATCTGGAGTCCCTGGGCTTGTACAGGACTTCATGGTACCAAGACCAGGCGCCTTGTCTTTGTTAGAACTGGGAGGAAAGACTAACACTTCTCTTTCTTTCTCCAACCTCAGGGGATCATATGGAGCTTCTTTCAGTTAGGTCCAGTGAAGAAACATTCCTGCTTGCTCGTCACTTCATGAAGACTGAGTCAGAGTGGCTCCTCTTGAACGTAACTGTGAAAACTGACATGGTCAACAATTATTTAATCGATTGTAGCGTGCTGGTTTACACAGTGAGTATCAACAGTAGAAGTCTGGACACACACACTCACGCACCGTCTCTTCCAAACAGGCCAGACTCTATTCACATGTTGATACTGTTGACTGAACAACATGGACTGCTGCCGAGCATTAGCTTGTTGGTATCAACACACACCTATTTAGCTTTTCCACTAGTTTAGTCGTTCCAAACACTGATGTTGGTTTGAAATGGCCCAACTCTCCCCACTGCTCGGTGAGTTGAGTGAGAGAAACAGTGACCATTAAAGACTTTGACTCTATGATAGCTCGTATGATGCTAACCTGCTGATTGACCAGCTTATTGATTTGCAATAGTCTCAAAGACTGTTAGCTTTGTGAACTGAAGTGTTGGAACAAGAAGACCAAACTGATCTGAACCATGATTTCACAGATGACCATAAAGAGGCGTTCAGTCCTCTATGTGGCCAACTTCATCGTCCCCATCCTGTTCTTCCTGTGTCTGGACTTGGCCTCCTTCCTGATCTCAGAAAGTGGAGGTGAGAAGCTGAGCTTCAAGGTGACGGTGCTGCTGGCTGTCACAGTGATGCAGCTGATTCTGAATGATATTCTGCCTTCTTCTTCAGACAGGATCCCACTCATAGGTAAAGGAGTTCAGAGTCCTGCACTAACTGATGGATCTGTAGCAGCACCTGCTAACTCACTGTGAGCTCACTGATTGGTCTGCTCTTTCTATCACTGCTTTCTTCTTTCAGCCATCTACTGTATCGGGGTTTTTACTCTGATGATGCTGAGCCTCTTGGAGACCATTTTGATGATGTACCTGATGGAAAGGGATGATGTGTCCCAGGACCAAGAGGCAGATGAAGACCAAAACCTGGGTGAGGGCTCCAGGGACCAACCAGGTAAAGTCCAGAGTAGTCCCATGTCGAATCAATTCAAGTTGTTGTCTCTTTGTTCAGGCTCTAACCTTTCCCATGATTCTTTGCAGACATGAACAAATCCATTCCTTGTGTGCGTGTCTTTGACCAGTCCCCTGCTGAGACGTCTCCTGAGCTGCTGCCAGAGGTTAAAGAGGTCAGCATGAAGCTGTTTTTCTGTCAAACTGCTCTGATCCTTCTCTGCTCCATGTTCTCTTATCCCATAGATCCAGAGCCCCTAGAACAAACCCTGACTCAGCTTTAGTTGACAGATAGAGAGCAGACGCAGAGGGCTTTGAACGCAGCTCTTGGTTTGTTGTTGCCAACAGATGGAAGTTTGTATATTTTTCTTATGAAGCTCATTTCCAATCAGGGTTGAATCATTTAGAGTGTAAGTGTCTGAGTCATCTGAACGCTTCAGAAAGGCTGAGTTTACTCTTTCTCACTTCATTCATTTCCAGGGCAGCAGCAGCCAGCTGACCCAGGAGATCCAAGACTCAGAGAATCTGTGCATCGAGCTGAGGGAGGTTTTGAAGACAGTGGCTGTGCTTCTCAGCAGCAGGAAGGAAGAAAAGGAGCCCGGCTATTGGACCAGAAAGACCAAAACACTGAACCAGATTTACTTCGTTTTCTACCTTATAGCTGCCAGTGTGTTCTTGGGGATTGTGTTTTCAGTTTGGCTCCATGAAGACCGCCATAAAATCTAAAGAGTGAAGGCAACAGTGCAGAGAGGCATAAGCCCCGTTTCCACCAAGTGGTCCGGTTCAGTTTGTCTTGGTTTGTCACACATTTTGTGGTGACATGCCTTTCCTAGAGTGAGGTTCACTCCTGGTCATCTTGATCTGACAGTGTAATAAATTTGTGGGCTACTTTCCTAATACTGGCATGAAGAACAGACGGAGAAGAGGAGATCCAATGGCAGCTTCAGTCCAACATCTTTATTTGAAATTGACACAATGATGGCACACAGACAAAACCCTCCTCTCTCTAAACCGGATGTCCTAGCCTCCTTTATACTGGATTTATAAGCGGGGTACTCTATGCTGCACTGCTATGGCATCACCCCATTGTGTAACTGATGCACCTACCGGCATCTGGTTTACACGGCACCTAACACAACACAGGGACACGTTTGGGTGTGGAAATGCTAACAGGATTAGTCTTAACTGAGCCAACCTGTACCAAACTGTACTGATCTAAACCTGACTGCTTCGTGGAAACAGGGCTTTAGAGTCCAGATGTTCAGCAGGTCAGAGTTAAAGGCTTGATTTGGATGATTAGTCCTGCACCATAACGCCTTTGTGTGTGTGTGTGTGTGTGTGTGTGTGTGTGTGTGTGTGTGTGTGTGTGTGTGTTTGTGTGTGTGTGTGTGTGTGTGTGTGTGTGTGTGTGTGTGTGTGTGTGTGTGTGTTCGTGCCTTTGTGGTTTGTGGAAATATTTTGTCTGAATATACACAACACTACGAGGACATTTAGAATTGTGAGGACATAGTCAGAGTCCCCATAATTTAAACAATGCAAGAGTGTTTCTAAAGGTATAAAAAGCCACAATTCAAAGTTTCAGCACATGTCTTAATAGTCCACATTGGTGTATTGTCTTTGAGCCTCGGTCTCACTTGTAAAATAAATTCTGATCCCAATAAGGCTTTTAATATTAATTGAGGATTTAGATGGTTAAATAAAGGATTGTGTTATTCTAAGGGACTAATAACAATAATAATAATAATGATATTTAAAAAGTTAGGGGGAAAAAAAGAGAAAATATTAAAAATCGCATGGTTCATTATAGATTGCATGTTCTTAAATTGAGCAGAGGAAAGTAAAACCTATCTAGTCTTACCCCTAATTTTTAAGCACATTTTGTAACACTTGTATTGAAACTCATGTAATCTAATAAATATGAAAATATAGAAATAAACACATTCACATACTTTGGGTATTATAAACATCTACTTATCTATATCTGTATCAAAGAGAAAAAGAGATGACAGTGTCATTAAAGGTGCAATGCTTTTAGTTTTATAATAAAATGGAGATGCCACCCAAGTGGCTGCCTGCTGTAGCATCTTGTAGCATCCTGTAGTGTTGTTTTTTTCATCTTTTTTCTTCTCTTTTTAGTTCTCTTTGCCTTTGGAGCTTGTCATTACTTTTGATGCTATTTGTTGGCCACTGTCATCAAACTGGTTGCATTTGCAGTGGTGTTTTTCCTTGTTCCCCCCTCCTGTGCAGTGTTGTTTTTGGCAGTCATCTTGGTTTTATTCTTAGTCTTTTGGATTAAAATGTGTATTAGTCACAGTAACATTTTAGTCATGTCATATGTGATAGTTTTACTTCAGACAATGTAAAATCACAGTCTTTAAACAAACTAATTTAAGTCAATAAGTATCAGGCATAGTAATCAGGTTTGAATGTTTGTATCAAGTGTTGCAATTCATGAGACAAAAGTTGACCTTTTCACTTTTGCATAATAACCAGATTCCTTACTAGACTGATAGCTCAAGCTGAACATTCCCATTGATAGAGACGCAATGCAGCAGTGCTGTACTTCATTTATAAAAAGTAGATGCAATTTCCCACATTCTGGTGCATTATATTTCGTTTTTAGATTGAAAATTACCTCCCTGTTTCATTGTTTTTCCTTGGCGCTGGCATGGTCTACAGTTACTGACTTCTGTTATGCTCTGGTGTAACACGCAGAGGGCTAATATTAACAGAATTATTAGTTTTCATAATTTCATGGTAAACTTAATGCATTGCTATAGTTGTTTGACGTATACTAAGTCATGTAATATTTTTCTTAACTATGTTGCCTTAGCTTTTTAAGGAGCAATTAAAAAAATCAAGATTGTACAACAGCTTAACAGGACTGCTCTGCACCTTAAATATAGCTGCTAGCTATCCCTCTCCAGACACTGTCCCCACACCTTTTAGATGTCTGGGAGGTGGATAAGAGTTAAGTGTGGAAAGTTAGGAGTTAGTTGATTTTCTGCAGACCTCTCGACTAACTTTGTTCAAGATGGCTTGTTTTGAATAAAGTTTTTGGATTCAAACTGACTGAAATCCTTGGCTGACTGGACTCCGCATCTTCTTCCTCAATAGTCTAAGGTCAGGTATTATAAAAATTCAGTTAGGCAGAGGAATTCGAGGCCCGCTTGGACCAGGCTGGCAGGAAGCCCTAAGCACCAGAGAGCAGTTACAACAACTACTTGTCACTTTTCAGCATTCACCTCAGCAACAGAGCTGCTTCCACTGCCCCTGCATGCTGTCCCTGCCTCTGTCTAACTCTCAGTCTCTGCCACCTTTATCAGGAGACATTGGAGATGCATTGAGCATATTAATAATTAAAATAAGCTTAATGTAGACTTTTCATATGAAGATTTCTGTGATGTAGCTCAGTCATGTTATCAGCGTATCAATTACACAGGTCAAGTAGCAGCCTAATAATGATGCAGGTTACATTAGAAATGGGCCGCCTCCCTAAAACATGACTGAACAGTTGTTTACAAATTGCCAAATGTGTGTTGAGACCTGGAGTCTTTTTTAATGAACACCCTCAGAGGAATAACAATATGAGAGAAAAAGAAATTAGTAAAAAAAAAAAAAAAGAGACCCTTTATATGTTTAGAAGTACAGATTAAAGATAGAGTCGGAAATACTCAGTGGTGTAAATGTCTGAGCTGTGACTCAATGCCCACGAATGCTGAGTGTTACTGCTGTCACGAGTGGAACTTGGTCACAGACACTCTTCAGGATTTGTCTGAGGACACTGCTGGCTCTAAAGCCGTCTGTACAACTCATCACACAGATTTCCCTGCTCTTCTGAATTCTGGAGTGTCCTGTAACAACAACAACAACAACAACAACAACAGTCGTGGCAGCAGTAACACTCAGCATCTTGATGTCCAGTGTCTGTGGATGTTTCCTCTATATTTCTTTTAGTCCCCATCTGTAGCAGCTCTTCTTCTGTGTACTCTGGTTCATACAGGTATCTTTTTGGTTCCAAAGTGAATGGAACTTCATCGTCGCTGTCAGAGTCACTCATTTTGAATTTCCTACGCTGCCTCACAATCCTTAGAGTACAAACAAAAGAATTACGATACTTGATCAAACTTACACGAGGCTACAACCGGCGCCCGAAGCATAGCTTGTTTACATTCCCTACAGCTGAAAGGAAGAGGGGGGACGAAGCGCACTAGCGCTGCGCGGAAGGATACATGACCAGTTAGTTAAGTCCAGATAAATGTTTATATTTCTGAAGACTTAATGCCCTTTAAAATTATTGTACGTAGCACACTCATAAACTGTGGTATTACTTTTTGATTTTAGTTCTTGTAGGGCAGAGTAAATAGCCTTTAAATTTGGTACCGTCTGTCCCTGTTAGCGTCTATTTCCTCGTCACCATCGATTACAGTCTGTGTCTTACTAAGGGAGAGGAGACACCTTTCTGCTGTATCTAATGTCCTGAGCGCTCATACAACCCCACTTAAAAAAAATTGAACTGTCCCTTTAACTTCCCTCTATTCTTGTTCTTACAATGTAACAATTACAATCCTCATCATTCATCTGATTCTCTTGATTCGATTTTTTTTTCGTAAGTGTAGTTTTCTTTACTTTGGTTTAGTTTTTGAACTTATAATCTGTTTAAGGGCCTGCAACAAATCCCAGTGAGACATGAGTAGTTTTTTCTTTCTCTTTTTTTTTCTTGGTTTAATAAATCATAAAGAGACGGTTGGAAAAAAAAAAACTGTCAAAGCACCCACAGCGTGGTTAACCACATTTAACTTACCCTATTTTCTCTGATTCTCAATGTTCAACCTTTTCAGTGTTCACCATATGGCAGATAAAATGTCATGGTGTACTTTCTGCAGATGTGATTCTATCATTTGACACAAGAGATGTTTGTTTTACTGTCCTCTTGAAAAGGACAGACCTGGCAAAACACACGGTAAAGTGCTTTCCTTGGAACCGAAATCTGTACTTAAATGCCCTTCTGGCTGACAAACACACTAAACTGCCCCCTTGGCAGGCTGAAACATATGAAATTGCCCTCTTGAGTAAAAGAAATGTGTACTTAAGTGTTCTGTTTTTTTTTGGTTGTAGTTTCTTATTTTGGCCCTTGTCCCTCAAAAAGTCAGTGCACACCACTGCTGATGTCAAATATTTTCTTATGTCATCTTTAGATGCCCATATCCCTTCTGTATTTGATGATCTTCATCTGATGGAGGGACAACGGCAGACTTGTCCTCTGATTCCTTTTTATTGTAGGAAAATTGACAATCTTGATCATCCACAACATTGTTCTCTGTCTCTAAACTCTTTCCTCTGCAACACTATCCCAGTTTAAAATCTGTGGTAAAGCTTCTTCAGTTGGAAACATATCTGAGACAATTTTTGGTGTATTTGTCAAAGAGATGACATGAGAACATTGACGGAGACAAGGAAGAGAAAGTTCCTCCTCTAAACACATCTGGATCTCTGAGCCTGAATTTCTATTCATAGGCAGTCAAAATATAAATAATTGTGCCCTCAAAAAATAAAGTTCATCAAAGAAGCATTTTTATTTTGGATCCTAACAGCTACTTACACATATCAAAGTGTACGGGTCAAAATGACCTGCAACATTGTCTTTGGATATAAACTCTGCACAGACATCTCACTAAACACTAAAGTGCCAGATTTAACACACAGGTTCATGACTCTAGATAAGGAAAATTTAAAGAAGAAAAAGAAAGGATAACTGGTCAACATGAAAACAGATATGGGTCAAATTGAACCTTAACCTCTTAAGACACAGCATCCATATATTTGGACATTACATTTCTGCATCTCAGACCTATGATACTTCATTTTTAAAACTGACCTATTAGCCACATTTAAGGACACTACCCTAATCTACTTTTGGTGAAATCACAACATTACACCCATTTTAGTGAAAAAAAAAAACAAAAACAAAAAAACAACGTATACAAGTACAATAATGATTAAAGCTGCAAGCAGCGATGAACGGGCCCTCACCCTGTGCGCGCCCGTCGGAGCGTGTCCCAGCCGCCACATGTGCCCGCCCAATGCCTGCCAAACGGAGCATTTCCCAGCTGCCGCATGAGCAGCGAAATGTGGTTCAGCCAAAAGCCTTAGGTGTAGGCATGAGGGTCAAGCCCAAAACTTTTGATGCCTGTAGCTCAAAGGAGCTGGACGGGCTGCAGATTTGAGCCCCTGGGTGGCGCTATGGAGAATCAATGTAAGTGCAAGCAGTAATAGAAAAACTTTGCAGAACAGTAAACCATGAAAGTAATGCCAATTTATGAAAATGAATGCCTAGATGTGCGCTGATCAGTTTCATGACGTGATCAGGGTCCCAATGTCTTAGACCAGGTGTAAATGCAGACGCACCTGCCCTGCGCTGGCCTTGGCTGCCCGGACAGGGCAAGTGTATCTGTCTGCGGCTTGCAAGACGGAGGCGTGTCGTGTAGTGGGCGTGTCGTGTAGTGACGTAATGACTACCAACGGAAATCACGGAAAACCACATGAGACACTGTTAAAAGTTTATAAAACGGAAGAAGACAAAAAATGGATGTAAAAGCAAAAGGGTTAATATATGGGTGTATAACCTGTCTGTTCTCAGCTGTCAAAAATGAGCTGCAGAGTTTCTGTGATTTTTGCATGAAGGAAGTGTCATGCCAGTGGCCAATCAGGTTTGTTTATGTATTATTCTGTTGATGTGAGTGTGCTTTATTGTAGATTTTGTTCAATTTATTGATGATTAATGGTGTAATAAAATATTAATATACCAAAATGTGGCAGCACTTCATGACTTGATAGTTTTTGTTGAAAGGGCTGTAACACAATATGCAATTAATTATAATTTATGCATTTGTGACATTTGTGTCATAAAGATTAAACTTTGGATTGTTGCCAACCTTTGTATGTAGTACATCTATATACAAGGGTTGACACAAACTGTTACTTTTTTTGTGATCAAGTCTTTTACCTTGATCTTGGATACATATTGGTTTACAAAATGACAGTTTGATAATAATGATATATTTGAAATATATGTTGTTTACATAAAATTTAAAGAAGATAAGAAAATCATTGTAGTTCAATAACTATACAACTTATACCATGTAAAATTGGTCTTTATGGGCAAAGACTTTATTAATTTTCATGTGTAAACTGAAATCCTAGATAAATATTAAGGGAGAACTGTATACATTAACTACAGCAATTAAACATGTAAATAAAATGTAAATTGCTATACAGCTGTAACAGATATGATAGAAAAAGGCATCAAAATATGTGAACATTGACAATATTAGTTATGACAGCATGGATTAAGATTTTCAGAGGTTTAAAATAACGCTATTTGAAGAATTAGACTTAAAAGAACGGTATGAATAGATGAAAAACACTATGAACAGAATAAAAACAGTATGAACAGAATAAAAACAGTATGAAGAGGCACAACATGGATGAAAAACACGCTTCAAGTAAAAGTATTTCCTGTAATAAATGTGAAAACATTACTTTAACTGATTTAAATGAACACATGCACAAGTGGTAGTCAATTATTTACAGATTTAATATGTGTGTAAGAAAGCTGTCTGTATAAAAAGTTTCAAGTGTGGCAATGTTGCTGGCCCAGGCTAGGTGTTTGTTCACAGCCAGGATGACCAGGTCAAGGGGGGTCCAGACCAGCAGGTGGCAGCTTTGAGCAGCTGTAGGGTAAAGGTTGATCTGTATTTGGCGTTAGCAGTTGTGTGTCTGTGTGTCAGACTGAGGGAGCGAGTGACTGCATCCTTCTTTCGAAAGAAGTTGTTTTTTTTTTTTCTGCTGCCTTTAAGATGGTCCCAGATGTGGCTGACCATAGATATTTTACCCCCAGAATCCAGTCAGGTGAGATCATTCCATCAGGAGATCCACAATATACAGTCTATGTTTCCAACGTAAACAGGAGCGCGAAGGAGTTTGGACCCGGAAGTGGGTGAAACCTCCTTAATGACGTAGGACAACGGGATAACAAAAGAAACAGTACGGCTGAGTTTTTTTTAACTCCAAAGACCATGATTCTTTGCGTAGTGAACATGCGCAGTCCACAAATGAAAGATTCATTTTATGATACTGTTTGGATAGTGGTATATATGAGAAAATGTTGGAATTGAAACTGACCAACGCAGGGACGATTTAGGTTATTTTTAATGTCAAAAATGGCGTTTATTGTACTCGTCCATCAGGGCATTTTTTAGTATGGTAAATATAATGTAGTATTCAAATTCGAAGACGAGACTTTTGGACGTTGTGTGACGTCATCGAGAGTATGCACACAATAGCACGGTAAGCGTTTATAAGCTTGCGTAGTGACACTGTAAGATTACAGTTGCAGATCTTGAGAGGGTGAGTAGTAGACCATGCAAGGTTTTTGAGATGAGAGTGATTACCACCTTAAAATAGTGAGTGATACGTTCATTCATGCGTACAATTGGTGAAACATTACTTATGTCAATACGGTTTGTGAAATTATATAGCGCAATTTGTGGGTGTTTGGTGGGAACAATGTAGAGACTTGGTAACGGTCAATGACTTGATGAGATAGGTTGTACTTGTTTAAGAAAAGGTTGAGTGGAATTGTTTTTAAACTGACAAATAATAGGATGATACACGGTAACAATGATAAGTTTCATTAAAATGTAATGTAAATATATGATGAAGGCGTATAAAATTGATAGTTTTGAGAAAAGTGTTGCATGTTTTTTCTGATTATGGAAAAACAGTAAAGATAAGATATTCTTTATCTGTGAATAAATTAATTAGTAATGAACTTTTGTTATTACGCAGCGATAGTTATATAATGTTTTGACTTAGTTATAACCAAACGGGGCTGAGTAAGTAATGCAAAGTGATGAAAGAGACATGTAAATGTTTAATGGATGTGAAAGTCTGTAGTAGTTTATTTGTTGGTTTATTTGTTAATGTCTGAGTTTGACTGTATAAGTGATGGAAGTTGTCTGTTCGACATCAGACATCTGTTTCTGAAACTGATTGAAAAGAAGGTGAGCTAGGGCCGCCATTTGAAATAAGGTGGGGGTGTGTAGTACAAATGTGGGAGCACCAGCTTTGTGAGATGTATATGTCTTTGTGGGGATATTTTGTGTGTGACAGGGATAAGGAGAAAAGTAAATGTGCCAACGTATAAAGAAGGACATGATTGTATTGAGGTCGGGCCTGAGTGTCGTGGAAGGTGGTAGGAAGGCAATCACAGAGCAGTTCTTTTCCAACCAGGAATGTCTTTATTTACAGTGCGTTAAAACACGTGTTAACTTAACAAAAAAACAACAAAAGTTCAAACTGAAATAAAGCTAATGAACTCATAATTAAACTCAAAATAAGGCACGTGTTTGAGTCTGCACGGCCCCCTGCTCTCTCCCCCCTTAATTGCGATTGTCCCCCAGCTTTATAACCTGCCCACGTGCCGATTAGTTGCAGCTGAGTGGATGACCTGACTCACAGGGGAGTGCTTACAGCATCCTTGAAATTAACCCCAGAAACAAACTCTTAAATTTATCTTTAACTAATCTACTCAATTAAATAAGTCACCACAACGAAATCTCAAACCTTTAATAGAACAAAATGCATCAATTCAACCCAAAAAGAAATGAATCGCCACACAAGAAACCCCTGCAAATGGTTTGGCCGGGTGATGTCACTAATGACATCATGTCACTAATGACATGTCACTAATGACATCACCAACTCTATAAAAAGGCAGGAAGTGCAGGGCCATCCCTTTCTGTCAGCAGATCCATGAGGGGTACTAACAAAGAAACAAATAGTGATGGGTAGATGAGGCCTCGTGAAGTGTGTCGACACATTGCCAAACTGTATTGATACTGTGTTGATACTGTGAAAACTCTTACAGGCAACCTTGTAAACATACTCAACGGACACTGATATGATGGCCTAGTAAATACAATAATATAATTTAAATCATTGTATTTAATATTATATGATTTCATTTCTTCATTTAAGTTTGAAATATCTTTGATATTTGTAGATGCAGTCAATAAATAATGTGAACATGTGTCATAACGTGAAAATCTCAGTGAACGTGTTGTGAATGAGGATGCTTGTGGACTGGGAGTGTTTTATTTACAAATTTTTATTCAAAAAAATATTTTTTTCCAAAGTTTTGAAATTCAGTCTGTTCCTCTTTCTAGACACCACTTCCCCAGCTGTTGAAAACACTCGTTCACACGGCACGGATGAGGCTGGAGTGCAAAGAAATTGTAGTGAAAGCTGGTGTAAGTTTGGATATGTTGATTGTTGGTTTTTCCAGTACAACAAAGGATCCTGGGACCTCGCAATGTTGCTCTCTGCCAGGTATCTCTGCACCTCCTGGATGGCATCAGCTGTGGCATTTCTAGTCTGCCTGTCCACTTCGATATCTAACATTTGCCATAGGTTATCTAAAAAAACAGAGAGAAATTGGCATGTTAGTACATGATTTCCAAACAACAACAAAAAAATTATGCTGACTAACATGCCTGAAGTGGGTGCAGACAGCTGTTGGGTTGATGGTCCAGGCTGGGGCTCATTTGTGCGTTCAATTAAAGATGCACATTCGGACCGCTGTCTGCTGATGGCCTCATTGCATTTTGAGGAACTGCGGAACCCAAGTGATTTAAATCTGGGGTCTAGAAGTGTTGCGAGGGTCAACGCACTTGATGACTCCAGACCGGAAGCAGTGTCTGTGACTCGACGTTTCAGGTGTTCATGTAGGTGTATGGCTGTCTGTGTGCGCAAGGTAGAAGCATTACGCTCTAGTGCATGATAGAGCATTTTCATCATTGGGATGACCTTTGACCCCGACACTCGCCTCTCTTCAGACAACTCCACTGTAGCTTGATGGAAAGGAGCAAGCACAAGAAGTGTTTCTCCTATGATGGAATACTCATCAGCTGTAAGTGGAGTCAAATCTGTTTTTAGAGAGGCCAGAGACACCCACACTGGTTCCCTCTCATCATGCAGCCTTGACAGCATTTCATATGTGCTGTTCCATCTTGTTGGCACCTCATTGATAAGTTTCAGGGTTGGCCGTCCCATCTGTTGCTGCACTTGAGCAAGCTTCTCCTTGGCTGTAGTGCTTGATCTGAAGTAAGTGACAATGTGCCTAGCTTTGTGTCTGATGGATGTAAGTGTGGGGATCTGATCACATGATTTTCTAACAATTAAATTGAGACTATGTGCAATGCAAACTGAGTGCCGGATCTGGAGCTGTCTGGTGGATGCAATCATGTTTGGTGCAGCATCAGTCACAAGACACTTTACTTTATTGGTTATGGCCCAGTCCTCCATCATGCCCCTTTTGACTTGGGCCAAATTGTCAGCAGTGTGACTTTGTGGAAAGTATTGCACTCCTAACACAGATGTACACAACTGCAAATTGTCATTAATGTAGTGACAGGTAAGAGCCAAGTAAGCCTCCATGTTCACAGAAGTCCACATGTCAGCTGTTATACTCACTGCCACAGCTTGCTGTACTTCCCTTTTTACTCGTTCCCGTTCCTCCTCACACTTTTTGGCCACCATTTGTTTGATGGTCTGAAAATTACACAAAGTCAAACCATGAGCTAATCATTATATTTAAATTAAAGATTAAATAAACTGGATATATCAACTACTACTTAAGATAATTTCCACACAAACCTTTCTGGTTGGCAAAACATATGAGGGCTCAAGGACCTGAACCAGTTCCCTGAACCCTTCACTCTCCACAATGCTGAGGGGCTGGCAGTCCTTCAGGATAAGTTAAAAACAGCCTCATCAAGCATCTGCTTTCTGGGGGCTTGATGGTTAAAAAAGAAGTCAATAATAAATTAATAATAATTACTTATCAATAAAGCAACTGTGTGTACGTTTTAGAGTGGCTGTACACCTGAGTTTATCCCGGGTGTATCAGGGACTTCACCCTCATGCCTGGCCCTGTAATGCCTCAGCATTGAAGATGTGCTTTTATTTAAATAAGATAGTTCTGTCGAACAAATGCGACATTTAACCTGCAGAAAATAATATGAATAGTTAACTTAGAGTTACTTTGAAATTAATATGAATTCAGATAGATCAAGTGGAAACTCTGAGAGGAACAGGATAAAACAAGGATGTTAAAATAAATACCTTATTTTCCGTTATGACATCAAAATGGTCCCACACGCCGGAAACCTTCCTCTTTGATGGAGGCTGTGCCATAATTATTGACGGATTGTATGACGATCACGTCAGATCAGATCAGAAATTTGTTTGGCCGACACATCTGGTTGACAGATGTGCCTCCTTATAAAGACAGTTTGGCGCGTCAGTGTCAATTCAAAACAGTTCCAGTATCGGTCACGTGACCTTCTTGAAGCGATACGCGCACCGACACGGGGTTTGCTCTATGAGCTCGACGCATGCGCCGACGCATCAGTGTTGCCGGACCCATCACTAGAAACAAACAAAGGTCGGTATGAACAAAAAAACAAACTAATGAATACTGTGCACTTTAAACTAAATAAAGTGATTAGATCAACTAAAGACTGTGTGATTGCTTTAAATTACTTTGTACTGTGATGGAAAGTGTAACTTGCTGCTAACACAAACAAACCTGGGGTAGTAAGTGATGCAAAGTTACAAGGACAAAAGAAAAGTAAGGCAAAAATTAACAAATGTGCAAAGTAACTTTTAAGGAAACATTGCTTTTAAGTGACAAGTGGGTTTAATAAAGCAGGGGTCTCACCCACTTCATCACAATGATAAATAATGTGTTTAATGTGTTTGTTCGACATTAAACGCCTGGTTTTTAATGAGATTAGTGAATAGCGTGGGCTAGCGCCGCCATTTTAAATAAGGTGGGGGTTTGTAGTACAAATGTAGGAGCACGTCAGCTTTGTGAGCTGCATAAGTGTTTTGGGTTTTTTGTGTGTGACGGGAAAAGGAGAAAAGTACATGTGAAAAAGTATGTAGAAGGACTTTAATATAATGGAGTGTGTTTGTTCGACGTTAAACATCTGTTTTAAATCAGATTGGGGAAAAGGTGGGCTAGCGCCGCCATTTTAGAAAAGGAAGGGGTTTGTAGTACAAATGTAGGAGCATATCAGTTAAGCAAGGAGCACATGTGTTTGTGGGGATTTTTTTTGTGTGTGACATAGATAAGGGCAAATATGGATGTGACAAAGTATTTTCAAGGACACTATATATAATAGAATTTGTCTGTTTGACGTTAGATGTGTGTTTGTGAAACGGATTGGTGAAGAAGGTAGGCTATTGCTGCCATTTTGGAAGATGCAGGGTCTTTGTAGTACATTTTGTGGGCATAGCTGCTTTGTGAGCTGTGTATGTGTTTGTGAAATGATTTGTGTGTGTGTGTGTGTGTGTGTGTGTGTGTGTGTGTGTGTACAAGGACATATTGTGGTGCACTAAGGAGCCTTTGTTGAATATATTTTTTAAAAAGTGTTTTCTTCTTTAGCTACACTTTGATTTGAATGTAGATCCAGTTTAGCTGTTTTACAGTGATTTGTTTGGTCATCATGTGGCCTCAAAAAGCTAACGTAAACTTGAATTCATGCTATGTCTTAAAGAATGAGTAATAAGCAACATTGAAAGTGCCACAGTCGGGTTAATACCCTGATCACATTATTCTATTACTGTTAAGGTCACCACGAAGATGGAAGTATGCCAACCTATATGTAAAGTATTGGTCTGCATTGACGCTTTATTAACAGAATTTTCAGCGCGCTAAATAAGGCTCAAGTTCTCATCGTGGTGTAAAACGGCGCTACCTCCACTGCAGAGCCACAGCTGTGTACGAGGCGCTCGCCGCTTAGTGTATCAGTCTGCGCATGCGGCGTGCCAGTTGTAAAGAAACGCAGGTAGTCTGCCAGGACGAAGAGACACGATGAGAACTAGAGCCTTATATAGCTGTGTTTTTGTGTGAAAATAACGCTCTGAAAACTTAAGTAAAGCGTGAATGCAGACCGATATCAGACTTTTTTGGTGGGAGTACCTTTATTTGTGTTTTTGGTCAAGTAAAAATATGCCCCGTCTGAATGCATAGTAAACCGGCAGAGGAACAGAGAGGGGGTCTTTGGTGCGTGCGCCCTGGGCTTGTGCTGCAAAAAAACACTGCTGTAGGGGCAATTTCTGCCTTAAACCTATGTTTTCAATTAGATGGCAAGGTGGAAACATGTAGTGCAGGACACAGGGTAAAAGTTAATAACAGACAAGACAAAAGCTAAACCCTAGATTCAAACCCACGTCACATATGTAATGAGTTCGATCAGGAGTGCATTGTCTTATCCACTCACCCATCTGTGTTACAAGATCAAGTGTCCCAAAAAAATATATATATATAATAATGTAGAGTGGGACACCTGTGTGTAGAAAACCATAACAATTTTCCTTTGTTATGGTATCCGATTTTCACATGTTTTTTGTTACACTGCAAATTTAACAGGCTTTTGTGTTCTGCCAACTCCATACTAAATTGCAGCTACATTATTACAAAGTATAAATATGTGGTCCGTTATTCCTGGTGTTTCACTGGGCGTAACCGTTTTGATTTCCACCCGTATTTACAGTTTGCGTATGCCCCTAAACTTTTTGTGATTGGTGGGTTTCAGCTGGCTGGAAACTTTGAAAAGGTATTGTAATACGGTGAATTCCACCATAACTGGTACACTCAGAGCGAGCAAACACGTTTCAGCGAGTTAGCGACCCTATCTGAGCAGTTCAGTGATTTTTAAAACTTTTTCCTCCCTTTACATATCCCGTTTCCCTTTTCCTTCTTTTACCAATCTTGAGTTCCTTTGTATACTACTGTTCATTCATCGACCGACGCTTTGAACACAGTAAGTAACAAAAGTGCTTGAATAAGTACGATATAATGACTTTGTTAGTTTGAGTAAATGAGCTTTGTTGTAATGATAAAGGTTTAATGTTTTTCTGACGTATTTTCTTACCCGTGTTCGACTCAGTTAAGTTTCTGTGTGTA
Organism: Halichoeres trimaculatus; assembly: GCF_033239565.1. Lineage (NCBI taxonomy): Eukaryota > Metazoa > Chordata > Actinopteri > Labriformes > Labridae > Halichoeres > Halichoeres trimaculatus. The sequence goes on along the minus strand of NW_027437187.1, from coordinate 2,624,672 downwards.
CTGGATAGAGATAAATATTTGTAAACAGGAAATCCGTAAAACGATCGTCGAAGACCTGATTTTGCCAATGGCGCTCTGGGGTCTAGTTGTTTTGGATTGTTCTTTGCGTTGTATGTGTCGATTATGACCAACAAGTCCAATTGCTTGTGTACATTATTTCATAGATAGTAGGCAAACTTTGTTTAGCTTACGAGGTGCTGCGTTGCTGTAGAAATGATTTCGCTAAGAACAGTTCTTGTACAGTTGTAACTTCGTGGAGATGCTTTGCGACAAGTGATAGAGGTCGTCAAGTTTTGCTTTGCAGCCAAAGGTTTTTAGATAAACTTTGTAAGACAAAGCTGTCGTTTTCAAATATGAGAAGCATATGCTACAAAGATTGTAGGGGAAAGAGGCACTCTTTGTCTTTTGTTTCGTTATTGTGCTAGGTTTTCTTGAAATGAGGATGCAAAGTTTTTGTCAACAATGAGCTCATCTGTTTAGACTTAATGTTATCGTTGTTGGTGTTTGAAAAAAAAACCTTAGTTTTAAACCCCATAACTTCCATCCCCCAGCAATGCAAAACGCACTTTATTTCAAATGAATAGCGTTTACAAATGTTGAACCGTTTAAAGGCTGTGCGGCTTTATCGTGAGATTGTCACGTTTCCTAGGGTACCTGAATATATTACAAGTGATGTCAGTAATATTCTAAAACACTCTATGCTTCAGCAGAAAGTCCAGCGTGTTATTTACACGCCAAAAATTGTGGGCTGATTTGACGAATCCAGTGTATATTACTGGAGGAAGAAGTTTCAGCTTGTACATGTTTAAAATGATGACTTTATGTTATCTTAGCAGCTCCTCCGCTAGACAGATGTATAGATAATGTGGTTGTCAGGAGTGGCCTGTAAATATTACAACTTTTTTAAGGTGTCACAGAAAGCATTTTGCTGCACTGCATCTTTCGTTCAACCAGATTATGAGCCCAGCTCCGGCTATGATATTCAAAGTCTCAGTGACACGGATGACCCGTGCTGCCCCCATGTGTCCATTTAGTGGATTTCCTTGTGTGCATCTCTGTGGTTGTAATTCTAAATAAACCAGACATCATAAGAAGACATATCACATTAATGATAAACAAAATACTACTGTCAAAGGAAAAAGAAAAAAAAAAATCAAACATCAACAAAGTACTTATTTTGTGAGTATCACATTATGTGATGCACAACACATACACATGGTTTTATTTCAGGGTTAAATCTAAATAGCTAAGTTGATGGTTTGTTGTGGCACAGTTCTTAGATGACGCAGTAAAATAAATATATTTATATTTATGTTGATTGATTAATTACAATTCCTAAATGTTGTGCTGAGTAATATGCCTGTTAAATACAATAGTTGTAAAATTCTGCATTTTTGTACTTTACAGTTGCCTTCTGCAGAAAGTCATACCTTGGCACATTTTCGACACTTGGATTTGGTGCGTTTGTGAGGTATGTTATGTTGATGTTGTATATTCTTAGATGAGTTGGCCAAAAACAATGTTAAAATGTATGTTTTAAATACTCATATTCATTTATTTCCTTTGTCCCTTTATTAAATTAATCCAGAGATGCCTAGAACCAAATCCTTTAGGCATTCCCAGGCGGCAGCTAGTAGACTGGCAGAGCGACAGCCACTTGACATCACCCCCTTGTGGCGTCGTGCACGAGAAGAAGATGAAGCATGTATGTGGAAAATTATATTTCTTTGTTTTTGTTGAAGTTATTACTGTTGGTATATCTTAGAGATGTTGCCTTTACATTTGTCATCACTTTTGTGACTGAGTTGGGGGTATTTGATTTGTCTCTGATAGGTCCGGGCACTGGGTATCACCACCGAGTTCAGCACTGGCCAATTTCAGCTCTGACCAGGAAGAGTCACAAATTGGTCATTCCACCTGAGTCTCCTGACAAGGAGGTAAGATTAATATACAATCTAATTTTCAAACATGTATCGCTCTAAGTTGATTGAGCAGTAATTAAGCTCATACTTCTGTTGTTCTGCTGTTCCAGTTTGTCCTTCTGGTTAGTGACTCCCACCTGCGAGCCATCGTGGATGGGTTTGTGGAGATGCCAAAGGGACTGTTTTCCTTTGGCATCATGTTGACACCGGGGGCTGCTGCGCATGAGGAGAGGATCAAGATGATCCACGCTGAGGTTCCTCGCACTCCTGCAGCAGTGGTTCTTCTGGCACCGAGCAACAACCTGACGCACTCCAAGACCATCGAGAGTGCAAGTGCAGACTTCGCCATGCTTTTGTCTGCAGCCTTGGATCGTTGGGCCAATGTAAGATTTTTAGACATATTTTTTGGCAGAATATTGTATAATGTTGAAATGGAGATTAGTAAAGTTAGTCAGTACAATCCAAATGTTTATAAATTTGTTGTCGGATTTTTCAGGGTGCAAATGTTGAAATGAAGATTTGTAAAGTTAGTCAGTACAATACAAATGTTTATAAATTTGTTGTCTTATTTTTCAGGTTTCAGTGCTTGACTTTCCACCTCGAATCAGCACCAACAGGTCGAAACAGAAGACTCTCAGTGAAGACTTTCATTGTGTTGCAGCTAGAATGGGTAACGCTGTTTTTTTTTTTTTACCTGAATTTGCCATATTGTTTAACATGGGTGTGTAAATGGAAACACAATTGCATATGGTATTTCATACCTGCAATTTTTCACTTTTGAAGGTGTGAAGTACTTCCCAACGGTGGAAATTCCAACAGCTGTAGTTTTTGGCAATGTCCTGAGAGCTTTGAGTGATGAGCGGCCTGATGTTAATGCAGCTATATGTTGTAGTGTTGTGGCTGCTATCAAACACAAGATTTCACCGGTGTGTACATGGAGTAGCAGAGACTTGGATCAGGTCAGGTCAGAGGGCAGTGAGCTCTACAGTTTTATTGCTAAGGAAAGTCACAGTCTGGTAAAAAAAGACGAGTTCCCTATCGTATCGAGACTATCTCTCCACCCAGTTACATATTCCATGTACGGGACTGAGCCCTCGCAGGCCAGATGACGTGGATAATTATTTAAGACACACCACCTGTGGGAGGTGGCTGATTGCGCTACATAAGCACCTGTGTGTTGAGCGCAAATTGATCATTTTGATTCCACGCTGCGAGCAGGTTAGACGTGCGAGAGAACATTTTGAAAAAGGAAAACTGAGTTGCAGACAGTCTTGCCACTTACTTTTGTAAGAGAGAGGGAAGTTACCTCTCGGGGTGACTGTTTACCTAGCCTTAAAAAAAAAAAAAAAAAGACTGCGGTGTCTGGCGTATCACTCTGCCAAGGGGTTCACGCGCCGCTGACACCAAATCTTTGCTGAACCCGTGTGGGGCTTTCATTACTAACGGTTATTGCTGGTCTGGTCCGCATGACGTATCGCTCCGTGTCCGGGGTTCACGCGTCCCGGTGCAGGGGAAGCCGCTGTCCGTGCCAGTTGGCTTGTGTGTGTATTTGGAATTAGAGTCTTAGTCACTCTTTTCACTGATAGACACAGAGCGTACAACACACAACTATGTCTCAGCACGCACACACGTGTGAAGATTGCGGTGTGCAGATGCCCATTGAAGACGGGCATATGTAGTGTGTATTGTGTCTGGGGGAGGGGCACGCCTCTGTCGCCGGGGACAATCCCTCCTTGTGCATGAATTGTTTTATCATGCCCAGGCCGTCCCTCGAGGCTCGCGTTTGCGTCTTTAAGGGACAAAAACGAGACCACTCCTTCAGAGAGCATACTTCGACTAAGCGTCTCAGAGGGTTAGGGGCTGGTGCACAGACCCCTCCCCTTTTGCGTTGCACCTCAGAGCCTCATGAGCTGGAGGAAACGAGTGATATTGATGTTTTGGGCTCTTCAGACAGTGATCTCCCGGCTGGCCAGGAAGAGGCGTCATCTGTCTGTGATGAAGGAGAGCAGGGTAGTGCTGAGCTTCAGCTGAAAGCCTGGGAGGAATATGTATCTGGGTGGAGTGATAGTCTCGATATGATAGAGAACATTATGGTTACAGTATGTAACCATGGTTCTCTGAGTGAAGAGACTATCTATCCAGCTCGATTCCGCTCGGGGATTCGTTTTCATCAAAATTTTATCAATTTGCGCTCAACACACAGGTGTTTATGTAGCGCAATCAGCCACCTCCCACAGGTGGTGTGTCTGAAATAATTATCCACGTCACCTGGCCTGCATGGGCTCAGTCCCACGGGTGGAGAGATAGTCTCTTCACTCAGAGAACCATGGTTACGTTTTTTTCAGCTTGTTGAGAAGCACAGGGTTTTTAGCTGGACGTGGAGACTCGAGCTTGACTGTGCAGAGTACATTGCTGCTACGTCTAGTGGAGAGGATCTGTTGTATAACAGGATTCAGGGCCTTCTCAAGAGTAGTGGCATGTGTCTGTTTAGCACTGACAATGCCTGTACTGTCATCATTCAACACAACAACTATTTAGTGGTTGTTGACTGCGGCAGACGAGATAAATCTGGCTTTGCTCCCAGCTGTGGCAGATCTGTGGCTGTGTTTACCACATGCCTGAATGACCTGATGCTTCACATCAGAGGTCTACAAAAGTCGCTGAAAGGACAGTGTTATGCTGTCGTTGGCATGGATCTGTGTGAGCTGGATGGCGAGGTTGGTGTGCACAACTCCCCAGAGGTTGTAGATAGTGTTAGTGAGGTTAAGGACAGCAATGTTGAGGTTACAGACAGTGTAATTCAGGTTGAAGACAGAAAATTTGAGGTTGCAGACACTGTTGTTAAGGCTGCAGACAGTGAGGTAGAAATCCAAGTTGCAGCTGAAGTTCAGGGAAGCAGCTCTATCAGGCCTGCACATCAAGTAGGATCCGTGCAGGGAGCATTCCATCAGGGAGATGCTCGTTTTAAAAATGCAGGGAAACAGTGCATGGCCATAAGCCTCCTTAGTTTAGCTAAACACACAATTCAGAGTGTGTTTTCATGGCAGTCACACACCCTTGATGAGGTCCTTGTGTCAGGGGACAAGTTGTATTCCTCTTTAAGAGAGAAGAACTTGATCAGTGACACTACAAATCACTATCTCCTTGCTACAGAACTGCCCAGACAGCATGTTGTTTATGGTAGGACATTTGACTTTTTCTATGGTGACGTTGCAAGTGGAAATGTACATGTTAATGACAATCACTTAGCTGCAGCACACTTTGAAAGATGGATTGGCAGAGATGTTTTGTAATTATAACACATGTCTTTTGACAGTGTGTGCTAACACCTGTGCTATTATCCATTAATATGGGCAGTATGCACTTGTTGATTCTCATGCACGCAGTCCAGATGGTCTTGTAGATTCTATGGGAAAGAGTGTCGTTTTATATTTTAGCACTCTTGATGAGCTTTTCCATCACATACGTAGACTGACAAGAACAAGGACTAGAGATGAAACACCATTTGAGATTGCAGGTGTTTGTGTTACTGTGTCAAGTCCCATTATTAGGGATGGGTACCTTTCACATTTGAAACGATACGGTACCGATGCCCGATACCTGGCAACCGGTACCGGTACTCAATGGTACCACTTTACGGTACTTTTTTGTGATTATGTGGTAAAAAATATTAATTTGTTTAATAATAAAATATTACATTTTTTCAATTTAACATATTTATTCTTCAATATATAACCTTGCAATGCTGTGTTCATGTTCAGCATGGAAAATCGCCTACTCTTCCATTCCCTTACAGTCACAAAGATGCATTTAGGTGCCTAAACATGGTACCTTTTGGTTTTACGTGAATCGGTTCCCGGTACTTTGGACAGAATTTGGTTGGTACCTATAAAAGTACCTAATTTGGTACCCATCCCTACCCATTATTGGTTTTAATTTGTGCCCACAACCTTCAGAAACTGTAGACAGCAGAAACACAGTATTTGGAAGTAGTTTGAGGCAAAGCTCCAGCCATCTAGCAGAGATCACTGGTAGCAGCAGAGGCAGACTTAGCAAGCGCAAGCGGTCAGCTGGAACTTTTGTGTCTGAGAAGTTTAGAAGTAGGGATGTAAATGATAGTAATTCAGATGTAGAATTTGTTAGTTATATCACTAGTAAAGAGCTGCTGTTTAGTCCTCTTAGTAAGGAAGTGTCACAGGCTTTGTGCAAAAAGTTAAAGATCCCCTCTGAGAAACTTAATGTAGCATCTGAAGAGATAGGTCCATTGGGGACTCCGTGTCAAAATGAGAACATAGCTGCAGATGGTAATTGTTTTTTTAGAGCAATTAGTCAAGCTGTCAGTGGTACACAAGATTATCACAGGAAAGTTAGACTTGCAGTTGTAAATCAGCTAGAAAGTAATGAGGTGGAGTACAATAATCTGTTGAGGAGTCAGTATTCATCTGTGACAGAGCACCTTAGTAAGTCAAGAATAAAATATCTTGGGAGCTGGGCATCAGAATTAGAGATTCAAGCAGCAGCAGATTGTTTAGGAGTTAACATATTAACGTACTGTCAAGATCGCTGGCTTGAATATAGTTGCAGGAATAGACAGTTGTCAAACCAAGGGGTTTATTTAGAAAACTGTAATGGAAACCATTATGAGATGGTTGTCTGTGTTCAGCAGGCTAAATCACAAAAATGTTATGAGTACTGTAAGTTTAGCAGGACCAGTTCCACAGGTTATGAGATTAGACAGCAAAACAAGGGAAACAATGACTTTGGTTTAGCAGATTTCACTACAAGTGCAAGTTGTGAAGATGAACCTGTAGAAGTCAGTGTATCACAACAGCAGCAAACCACACCATCTCCATATTTAAAAAGAAAAAAGAAGTTGCTTGAGAAATGTAACTACAAGATAAATCAAATTTATAGGGAGAAAAAACAGGACAAAAGTAAGGAAAAAATGAAATTAAAATATCACACAGATCTGGAGTTTCAAACGAAAGTAAAAAGGAATGAGTAAGGACAGAATAACTTTAATTACCATTCAAATGATTTGTTTAGACATAGAATGAAGGAAAAAAGTATACATTTGAATCAGACAAATCCTTTGCATAGAGCAAAAATGACAGAAAGAAGTTTACACGAGTATCAGACAAATCCTTTGTATAGAGAAAAAAAGAAAGAAAGAAATTTACACGAGTATCAGACAAATCCTTTGTATAGAGGAAAAAAGAAAGAAAGAAATTTACACGAGTATCAGACAAATCCTTTGTACAGAGAAAAAAAAGAAGCAGAGTACAACTACCTACAGAGTTAATAAATTGCACAATCAACGTGTGAAAGCCCTTAGTATTATGAAGTTCCGTGTTAATGCAGAGCATAGGAAGCATGTTGTTGTTGCAGGTAACAGGTTGAAGAGGCAAAAGGTAAAAGAAATGTCAGAGCAGTTAGATTTTGTTATAGAACAGTTTTTAGAGAAAGTCAAAGATGGTCCAGATTTCGTGTGTTGTGTGTGTCATAGGTTGTTGTTTAAACACCAGGTTTTAAATTGTAAAAAAAAGATGATTACAATAAACAGAGAGCATCAGCTTTAATAGCACAGACATGTTTGACTGAAGATTTTGTACACAAGTGTACTGAAGAATGTGTCATACCTTGTAGTTTGTTGGATTCACCAAGAGGGCAGATGTGGATTTGTTACTCCTGCTATTATAAGATTAACAAAGGAGAATTTCCAGCTGAAAGTGTTTTCAATAACTTGGGACTTAATCCCATACCAGAAGAATTAGCATGTCTGAATAGCCTGGAGCAGCATTTGATTGCTCTAAATATCCCATTTATGAAAATGTTAGCACTGCCTAAAGGTGGTCAAAACGGAGTTCATGGACCCGTGACTTGTGTTCCTGCAAATATAGTACAGACAGACAATTTACTGCCCCGTTCTAATATGGAAGGGTCACTGATAAGAGTGAAATTAAAGCGTAAACTGACTTACAAAGGTCATTATGAGTATCAGTTTGTAGATCCAATGCGTATACATCAAGCTTTGCAATACTTCAAACAGATGAATAAGCATTATGCAGATGTACAGTTTAATGAAGAGTGGTTAAATAACTTTTGCAGAGAAAAAGATGTACTTGATGAGAATAGTAGTGCTAATAAAGACAGCTGTGAGGTGTCCACAGATATTATTGAGGACGAGTTATTGCATGATAGACAACAACACTGCATGTTTCAGGATACTTGTTTAATGCCAGTAGATATTGGTCAGGAAGCATTAGACCAATACTTTGATGACACTTTAAACGTAGCCCCAGCTGAAGGGAATAACCCTGTGAGATTATTATGTGATCCCACTAATGAAGCTAAATCTTTCCCAATATTATTTCCACAGGGTAATGATACTTATCACGAGATTAGACAGTATAGGTTAACTTTGTCTAGATATCTCAACAACAGACTCCTAGATGCTGATGGCAGAATTGGTAAAAATGTAGAATACATTTTTTATGCTCAGTACATGTCTGAGCTCGAGCAGGTAGTGTCCAGTGTTTCTATAGCCATGAGGAAAGGAAAAGGAGGTCATACATCCTTAAAAATGAATGATTTGTTAGAGAATGAAGGATCTTTAAAGAAACTGCTGGAGTTTGACGACGGCTATCGTTTTCTGAAACCTAGTAGAGGTACTCCAGCGTTTTGGCAGGGAACTCAAAGATTTACTAGCATGTGTCCATCAACTTGGTATTCCCACATGGTTTTGTTCTTTTTCTTCAGCTGATATGCGATGGAAGAATCTACTGACTAGTATTTTAAAACAGAAAGGTAGAATAGAGACAGCTGAAGACTTAGAATGGGCAGATAGGTGTGAGCTGTTACGACGTAATCCTGTAACAGCAGCTAGAATGTTTGATTTTCGCTGGCATTGTTTTCTTAGAGAAGTATTGATGTCTCCAGCTGAGCCGATTGGTAAAATAAAAGATTATTTTCATCGGGTAGAGTTTCAGCAACGTGGCTCTCCACACTTTCATAGTTTATTTTGTATTGAGAATTCTCCAGTTATTGATAGAAACACAGATGAGGAGGTGGTTGACTTCATAGATAAATAGGTAACATGCAAATTACCACCCCAAAATGAGGAATTGTTTGAAGTCGTTTCATCTGTGCAGCAGCATTCTAAGAGACATTCAAAAACATGTAAGAAGAAGAAAACAGCTTGTCGTTTTAATTTTCCTAGGACAGCATCAGGTAGGACTTTTATCTGTTGCAAAAGTGAAGAAGATCCAGAAGACACTTGTCAGTGTCAGACAAAGAAGACAGAGAACTCCACTCCAGTTCCATGTGATTGTCAGGCAAAGAAAGAGGCAGAGAAAAAACTTAGGGAGCAGGCATCAGCCCTTTTGAGGTCAGTAAAGCTAATCCTTGCAGATGAAGAGAAAAGCAGTAAATTCAGTAGTATAGATCAGTTGCTTCACAGTGTAGGAACAGATCAGGATGGTTTTGAGCAGGCGTACAGACTATCTGCACGTAAAACACATATTGTCCTGAAGAGAGAGATCAATGAAGTTTGGATAAATCAGTATAATAAGCCACTGCTGAAATGCTGGAATGCCAACCTAGACATACAGTATGTTGTCGATGCATACGCTTGCATAGTGTACATTATTTCATATATATCAAAAGCAGAAAGGGAGATGGGTTATTGTTAGGTAATGCACAGAAAGAGGCTTCAAAGGATAAAAATCTTAGTGCACAAGAAGCTTTAAAGAACCTTGGCAGTGTTTATCTCCATAACAGAGATGTTTGTGCACAGGAAGCTGTTTATAGATTAGTCCCTAGCATGCATCTAAAGGAATGCTCTAGAAAGGTTGTATTTGTGCCAACAGGGGACAATGTAGTTAGGATGAGTTTGCCTTTGAATGTGTTAAAACAGAAGGCATCATCACAGGATCTTACATCAGAAGACATGTGGATGACCAGTGTAGTTGATCGTTATAAGAACAGGCCAGAAGACAGGGAGTTTAGCAACATGTGTTTGGCATCTTTTGCCTCAGAATATCGTGTATTAAGCAAAAACGAAAAATCCAAAAGTCGGATTAAACTAAAAAATGACAGTGGCTTTGTCATCAAACGAACCCGAACACAACCAGCAGTTGTACGATGTGCACGTTTTTCTGAGACAAAAAATCCTGAATCTTTCCATCAGAGCATTTTGCAGTTGTTTTTTTCCATATCCCAAAGATGTTCAGCTGAAACCACATAACTTTGTTACATTTCAGGAGTTTTATGAAAATGGTCAGGTCAGATTTAGAGATGGCTCAAGGTCTTCAGTGAAGTCAGTCGTAGATTCTAAAAGGAGCAGGTTTGAGGTTACAGCAACAAATTTAGATGACATCGAGAATTCTATTGATAACGGCGTTATCTTAGAAGATGCCTGGTGTAATCTTTGCCCAGAACAGGAACTGGAGTGCTTAGAGTGTGTGCAGGAAGTTCAAAACCAAGAGCAGAGTGTAGATGAACATGTGGACAGCATTCCAGATTTGGCAGTTAGCGATAGGGAAGTTTCTCATTTAGAAAAGAGGAATAATAGTTTGAGTAGGATCGATGGTTTAGCTTTAGTTAGGTCGCTAAATGACACACAGCTGTCCATTTTCTATCAGGTTAGACAGTGGTGTTTAGACAAGGTTAATGGAAGAAAGACAAATCCTCTTCATGTGTTTGTAACTGGTGGGGCTGGTACTGGAAAAAGCCATTTGATTCGGGCTATCCGGTATGAGGCCATGAGGTTGTTGTCAACAGCGTGTCGTCTTCCTGACAACACTTGTGTTTTGTTGACAGCACCAACAGGAATTGCAGCATACAATTTGCATGCAGCAACTATCCACAGCACATTAAGCATTGGAAAGGATGTATGCTTACCGTACACTCCTTTGGGTGAGGAAAAGATCAATTCTAGCTCAAAAGCTCAAAGTAGCGTGAGGGGCTGCAGTTTTATGCCACTAGGGGGCGCTCTGGCACGTTCATTTTTGGGCACGTTGTGGAATGTTGCGATTTTCGCCGAGTGTAATTTTTGGGTACACGCACGTGCAGTTTTTGCCAAGTGAAAGGCACGCAATTTGGGGTTAAAGGCGCCGAAACAAAGAATAATAATAATCACAAGGGTTTCAATAGGGCTCTCGCCCACCCTGGGGTTGGCGGGCTCGGGCCCTAATAAACTAACAATCGACTTTTAGAGAACTCATGATGCAAATAATCAAACTTCCTATACAAAGACCAAAATTCAGTTATTATTCTTATTAGGTCTCACTTATCCCAAATAGCAAGGTGAATTAAAAATTGCACACCAGACAAAAGGTCAAATGGTCTTTAGAGGTTATTATGATAAGAGGGTTCAAGAGTTGCTAGAGGGGTCTTAATACTCTCTAAATACTGGGATATAATCTCTAGGTTGGCCACACTGCTCCAGCACAGGCTGCCTGATGAGTCTCATTATGCCTGTGTGTTTCGGCTTTGCATGTAGGAAATCAAGAAAATAAAAAGTGGAATTCCATTGGTAAAGATATTCTGCCTACTGATAAAGTGAAATGGATTTGATTGATATGGCAGTGGTGATTGTATATGATACGGTTATACGTATTTTGCCGTTCCCCATAACGTCTCCCTTTGTGTGTGTCTCAAGATGTTACTGAAAGGTGAGCCGGATTCAGTTTCTCCTCCACCATGATGCTTTGGTGTTCACATTTTAAGTCCTGCCCTTTTCAGTTCAACACACATCACGCCGGAGGTGGACAAGACTTTTAACCTGCCATCAGCACATTTTTACCTGCAGCTGTGGAGAAGAGGTAAGACTCAAAGCATGCTCTGAATTTCACATCCAGAAACTAGGCACAGAAACGTTCTTTTGATATCAGTCACTAGTTGAAATTATCACTTTTATTTTTCAGTTGATCTGATCAGTTTCAAGCTTCATGTGAAGACAATTTACTCTGGTTTAGTGTAGCTATAATAAGCATAGCTAATTAGGGATGGAGTGGGGGAAAGATAAAACAGGGCTCTTAAGTTTTGAGTGCAGACTAGAGTGACATTATCTCACAACTTTTAGAGAAAAAAAGGCGAACGTTAAAAATGAAACTATCTTCACCACAGTATAAACAATACGTGATGCAGGATACCTCAGGTTGAACTTGAAGTCTCACTGTGGACATTTTTTTCAGCGTGAGAAATACAATGTGTGGCAGGAGTGCGTGACAAAGACCCAAAAGAGTGACTGTCACGCTCAATGCCTGACACTTGAGAGCCCTGATAAAATATGATCCCTCTGCTTTGTGACAGACTTCCTTTTCATGAGTGAGTGTGTATAAATCAACAGGTTGATGTTGGCTGGGGTGTTAGGGGAATGTGGATATGTCTTCTGGAAAGTTCTGGTATCTCAGTATGTCCATGTTTTGTGAGAAAAGAAGTTAATTACAACACGATCAATAGGCTGACCATGCTAACGTTATGTTGTAGGAATGGACCGGTTTTTGAAAAAATCCGAACCATTCGATTTCCCCCTTTCGGTTGTACATGTTTTGTCATTTTTTTCCCCTTTTTACTACGTTTAGAGCATGTATGTCTGATCATAGCATGCACGATGCGAGGTGAAGGAGTACAGCGGGACACTTGTGGGGCGTTGGCATGTCATGGACATGACAAACGGAGAAGACAGTCAGGGTTAGAGGATGAACCTGTGGCATTGTGTTGGTCAGCTGTATGGGAGCACTTTATATATATATAGTGTGAGCTGGGACAAAGGTGGTAAGGAACTGGTGGATAATAGTGAGAATGTGCTGCCAAATAAGTGACTTTGTCTCTGTATATAAAGAGCATATCGCATGTTAAAGACAAAAGACAACAGCTAAGCAATTGATATTCAAATGACCCAAAAGTAATTTTTTGAAATAAATGTTGAAATGAATGAACCACAGGGTCTTCTGGAGATATTTTAGTACATTATTTTGCTTCTGAATTAAAATCCTTCATTTGAAGGTGACGTCACAGAGGGGAGGTCCTCTGCTTCTGCCTCTATTTAACATGAATAAGTATGCATCAGACTGACATTCTCCAGTTAACAGATGAGAAAAGGGAGACAATCAAAGTCTCCAACCAGCTCACTGCTGCCAGTTATGTCTGGGTCCTTCCAAGATGTGTGCGGTGAAATGTTTGAGTTCATAAACTGCTTTAAAGTTATTCATCGAGGTACTGGAGCATCGCTGCAGCACTTGTTCCATAAAGCAGCTTTCATATTACTGATTATATCATTGAGGTTTTCGGTAACACTTTACTCTAGGGGTTCGAAAATTTCATCGCACTTAGGTAATAATTAGACAAAGTTTTTTTTCAAATTTCTTTGAAATTCCCCTAAAATTTCAAGAGAATTTGGTGAAAATTAGCACATAACTTCTGGCCAGATTCTGTTTTGCAGTGTGCCTGTACTCGCAGCGTCAATCACAATCAGGTAAGGCCAATTTACAACCCTACTCTTGGTGAATATCACATCTGAAGCCTTCAGTTGAATCATGAAAAACTTTATTGGCCTTATCATAAAAGCAAATCATTTTGCATGTGATCTCAATTATGCGTATCAACAAACTCAATACTGAAGAACTTAGTGAAATTAAATGACAAATAGCTAACTATCAACTGCTTATTGGGAAACTAAATTATTCACTTAACATTTCAAAGGTAAATATAGCTGCAAGCAGCAATAACGGGCCTGAGCCCCTTGGAAAATGGTCTGTGTTGGGGCCTAAGTGCAGCAAAATGTGCCTTAGCCAAGAGATGTGTGTATGGCTTAGGTGTATTTGTTGTGTTAATTACATGAACATAGGGGTTGATTGCTCTTTTTTAGAGAAGGGTCTGTCTGCGGCTTGCAAGACGGAAGCGTGTCGTGTAGTGGGCGCGTCGTTAAAAGTTTATAAAAAGGAAGAAGACGAAAAATAAGAATGAGCCATGGTAAGATTATCATTATTATAATGTAAAGAATTGAAAAGACATGTTCTGTGTGTACTGCAACATTTAATAACTTTAATCTTCTTTTTGGACAGTGGATTGAAAATGATGGAAAAAAAAACCCTGGTGCAGCACCTGCCGGAGGAGGCAACATTCAAACTAAAAAGTTTCCAGCTAAAAATGGAAAGAGCCCTCTCTTCTGAGGCTTGGGAGCAGCATTAATATCTCATAGGGCTGTGTGCTAGTCCTTATGGGAAATGTGATCTTCTTTCAGGAAAAACACTTCTTCTGTCTACTGGTACTGCTCAAATCAAAGAAAGCTGAAGTTCTTCAGTGTTGGTTTAATCATATTGAGTGCTAATTATTTTGTTTCCTATCACTGGTATCTATTTTACTTTCTTTTGCCCTTAACGTCATGTAATTTAGTTTGTACAGTTTCACCTTCCATGAGTGAATGTGAGCTCTACCATCAAGATGCTAATACAGCAGTGTCAATGTTTGTTGCTTTACACCAGTGCTTCTCAATTATTTTCTGTTACGCCACGCCCCCCCCCCCCCCCCCCCCCCCCCCCTAGCAAGAAGAAAACAATTCGCGCCCCCACCCAACCACCCACTCTCCGCCGCAACTATAAATGATAGCATCCGTCTATAAAATAGTTATAGGTACACCTCTGCATAACATTGTATCCTTGTTAACATAAAGAAAACAAAAAGAAAGAGATATAGTTCAACTTACAAGAATGACCTTATTAACATTGTTTATTAGTCTGTAAAAGAAAAGATTTCAAGTGCATCAATTTGCCTGAAATTCAATAAATAATAATATCCTTGTATAAGCTGTAAACATTTTTGACAGACTTATTGCACCATTTGCTGCTAAAATTAAAATTAAACAAAATCAATAAATAATAACAAATTCAAAAATTAATTATTGTAATTATTGTGGTACGGCGGGAAAAAAGCATGTTCCCCAGGGTCACACGCGCCCCCCTCAGCATCGCACCGCGCCCCCCTCAGCATCGCACTGCGCCCCCCCAGGGGGGCCCACCCCACTATTTGAGAAGCACTGCTTTACACAGTGAAAATCCATAAGTGCTGATTTTAACTGACATTGAACTAATAACAATTTAGAATTTATTTCATTTTGTGTTACAGGTTTTCACAAATTAAGCAGTTTGGTAGCAATTCTTTGATGTCGACAACATATATGTGCTAAATTTCTAGCTGTTCCTGTCTTTATTTGCTCAGCCCTGTTTAACTGGAGGAAGATGAAGCTCTGGAAGAGGCTTTTCAACGTAGTCTCCTTGAAGACTCTGAGGGACCTCGTACTCTTCAGATTTCAAAGTAATTTTGAATGACTGGAAAAAATATGTACTTTCAGCAGTGTAAACATTTGAAACATTCCAAACAGTTTTATCATCATTATGCAGTCAAGGTGATTGCAGAGTCAATACTCTGATATTCAAATGCTGTCTTTGTCGATGTCTTTTTTTTAATAAAGGCATTCTATGCTGAGCAAGGAGGAAATTGCTGGCCTTCCACAAGCTCATAGTGAAAGAGTGATAACATCAGGTACAAGACAGATATACATCAGTCATGCCAATGTGTGGACCACAGCCTTTTACCAGTTCAAGAGGCCAAAATTTGCAGAAAATTGTGACATGCTGTATGTCACATTTGCAAGTGATGAGCGTGATAGTGGAGAAGATGCTGCTGACTTTGGGGGCCCCAGGCACGAGTTTTTTCCACTTACTGGTGAAGGCTATCTTCCAGGACAGTGGAGCTTTTGAAGGTAACAAAATGATTTTGTAGTCCGTATGCTCCAAAGCTAATCAGCATTTATGAGTAAATCCATTCTGCTGTCAGGTTTGCACTGATATGGTTGCTGATTTTTATTTTAAAACCATTTAACTTGTAGGTGCATTTTGTTGAATTTGATGGGATGGGATGATTTATTTGTGTTTACCTACCTGGCTACAACCCTTGGGTTGGAATGTAGGAATATGTCGCTTATTAATTTGATCTTCCAGGCACACCAAATAGATGCAAACCAAGACTGAACATTCTCCACTTGCAAAATGGAGTGTATCAAACCATTGGCAGGATGATGTCTACAAAAATAGTGCAAGGGGGTGAAGCACCTGCATTCCTGTCTCCATATGTAGTTGATTACATTGTGTCTGGGGACATCGTTCAAGTTCATGTGAGACCTGAAGTAATAAGTGACCCTGAGTTGAGGGGGAATCTCAATAAGGTGATGTACAATATTCTGAGCTTATTACTACTGTAATAAGCTTTTGCTCTTAGTTTTTGCAATAAAGTTAAACGTAAGGTTCTACTAATGTTAGTTGCCATTAGTTAAAAGACTGTTTTTTTTTGGTACCAGTCTGCATTGCAAGTCTACAAAACAAATATTCAAGATGAGACATTTTATATGAGGACTTGCAACATGCTGTCCTTTGGTGAATTTCATGTTGAATGCAGTATTTTAATACTTTGCTGAAAAGAGGTTGAATGAATACATTGTCATTGAAAAATGATCATAAGATGAACTGCACAATGTTTACTGTAATTTTGTAAATATAAGGATTGTAATGTAGGTCAGGCTGGGACCTGGTTTTGCAGCTCTGACCTGGTCTCCAACTGCAACAGTTGCAGTCCAGATACCGTGCGGATTTTCCGCAAGCTGCCACTCACATCCGCTCCAGATAGAAGCTGCGGCTGGCTCCGGTGCCGGGTACGGAAAGGGCACTCGCGAGAGTAGAAGCTCTCGTGGGTTCACACTCTTGTCTGGACTTGTCCGAGAGCTTTATTCCTCTAATATTTAGTATTTCTAATTACGTTAGTTTTTTCTTTTCTTCAATTATCCTTATAATAGTATGGGATGTGTCATAAAAAATGGGATGACTTTCCACTTAAAGGATGAGTCTCTCGTCGTCCCTTGTTGTCAAAATGCGACCTCCTGTCACCGGGTGTGATGTTATGTTTACATTTACTACTAGTGCGACTGTGCTGTCAAAGAAGAGTCAAGTTACATTTGTTTGTACACTGATTTTATTTAAAAAAACAACAGATCTTCACACCATCCGGCAATTCACTTCCTGTATAGCTTGTCATATTTCATTCAGCTTGACACTGACCCTCTCCGGCGTCCAGAAAAGATAGACTTCTTGCGGATTCTTTCCGTAGTGTCGTATGGCTCCCGCAACCGGACTCGCGGGGCTAATGTGAGCCTACAACAGTGATTTTTATGATACGGATTACATCTGGAAGCCGCACCGGATTCAGTGTGAGCCTGGCGTCAGATGACCCGCAGCAGGCCTCCAGCCTCTCCATCACCCCTCAAAGAAAGATGAAGATGGAAAGAAAACCTGCAGCCTCTTGGCCCTCCATGGCACGAGTTTGACATCTCTGCTGTAAAGCATTTCTGCCCTCAGTACAAGCCATTTAGTTCCTTCATTGCCCCACAATAGCGTTCTCAATATCCTCAGTTTAGGCCATTCTGAAGATCTTGTTGAAACGCTCCGTTTGGAGAATGACCCCCAGTAACCTCGCAACGTCACAGCACTTTGTGCTCCGATTGGTCAGTTCTATCAGAGGGGCGGAGGGGGTAGAGCCAGGGGGCGGTTTCTGCAGCATGGCAGTATTTACAAAAAAAAAAAAAAAAAAAAAGACCTCACCAACACCCCGTCATCTGCTGCCTCAGTGTGGGGTCAGCGTTTCAACTTATGGGGACTCACAAGAAGAAGCAGAATACTTCTCATCAAACCTGGAGACCATGGTGGTGTCTGCCCTGAAGACCACAAGAGTGATGGTGAAGCAGAACCACCAGAACAGCCATGGAGCATCAACAATGCATGTGGCTTATTAGCCTTACAGCATTTATCTGGCTCATGTACCAGTGTGAGCTATATGATCAACTTTATATGATTAGGGGGCTGAAACAGTTTCACAGTTTCCAAACAACAGCCCAAAACAATCCAGGTGTGAAAACACCTTGAGACACTTTTTTTTCTATGAACTAAAACAGAGAGAGCATGAGAGAGAGGCTGGAAGGGAAATTGTGGGTACTACAGGTGACAAGTGTATACGTCTACATCACATGGTTAATGATCCCCGGAAGAGGTGGAAAGTGCCTGATCTATAAATACTTAAGGTTTTTTTTTTTTTTTTTTGCTTGGGGATGCATGGGAAAAATACAAATAATTGTTGTTTTTTTTTAATGAAAGTGTAAGAAGTTTCAATAAAAAGCATTTGTTTAAACCATGATGTGTTCATTTTTGCTTCAATCAATCATGGAAACAACTCCAGTAAATATACTGTGACCCAGCACATCCTGGAGGAGTTGGGAAGGTGTATAATCAGTTTGATTCACTTCCTTTCTTAACTTTCTGAATATCTACCTACATGCTTCAGACACCAATTCATATGCACAGAGTTTGGCTTCCTTCACAGTCTTGTAATCTGAGCTTTGAGCGATGGACAATGATGTGGAAACACTTTGGGCTTTCTCCACCAACACACATTGGAGCAATAAAGGCCTGAACTCCTCTGGCCATTTTAAAGTGTTGGCAACTCTCTCAGAGTGTAAAATACTCATCCACCTTCCTTTAATCAAATGATGGTTCAAGTCAGCTGTTTCCAGCTAAAACATATTCTTTAGCACCACCATGCTGAACAGATTTGATGCAGAGCTCTTCAAGCTCCAGCTCTCTCAAACGTGTGGCCTGTTCTTGGTTTCTCTTTATATTAAATTCATTCTCATTTGCTCCAACTTGAGTTTCATCTCCAGATTCTTCCCTTCAGACTCAGCAGCAGGATCAGGACTAAGGAGATCAGTGTCAACTTCTTTTTCTGTTTTTGCTTCAGGATCTTTGAGGAAGTGCCCCTCCACTAACCCAAGAACTACAGCTTTTTGACCACATCCTTTCAGCTCCCTGCTCCCACAGGAATGTTAAAGTGGAGAGCAACTTGAGAAGATCTGCCTTTCTACAAGTGTTAATGGTCTCCATATTGGGTTTTCATCAAATGACTCCAACTGAGACTCCATGACGTGATGCAGCTTGTTTATTCTACAATAAAACAAATCATCACTGCGGAAAAGGAAAGTGTTTCAGCTCCAGGACGAGCCCCAAATTGTTACGTTTCTGAAAGTTGTGTGACATGAAGGACAGGGACAGAAAATCTGCACCTTTATTCACAAACAAAATAAGTCCTCTGGGGTCTAAAAGGTGGAGTGGAGGTTTGACTCTCCACAGCCACCCACTAACTCTGCTACAAGAGGAGACAAACTAAAGTAAAAAGGCCTCAAACAAAGGTAGAGTGGCTTGGTGTGGAGAAAACACTAAGAGCAAAAATGTCCTTAGAGATCAACAAACAAAACTCTGGTATTCACCCTCTTCCCCTCAAAACACACACACTCAAACACACACTCTGAAAACAGCCATTCACAAACCAAAAGAAACCAACTGAAGGTGTTGGCTCTTTGGTGTCACACACCTAACTGAGGGAAAGAGCCTCCTTTTATAGACTCCCCAGGCTGATGAGCAGCAGCTGGGTGCACTGAGGACAGGTGAGCTGAGTGAGAGCTCGTTAGGAGAGCTGGAGGTCACAAACTGCCTCCATCTGTAACACAGCAAATGAAATGACTGCAGTGACCATACTGGGAGGCAGGATGATTAAATGATGTAACGTGTTGAGAAACAATGATGTAAATGAATCGATGAAAGCCTTGTTGACCTGTCTGGAAGATGTTAAATCATGGATGTCGTTGAACTTTTTGAGTGTGAATGAAAAGAAAAGTGAAATCATTGTTTTTGGTTCTCCTGATCTGCTGAATGGTGTGGACAGTGTTTTTGGTCATTTCTGTCTCACTGTCGTCCTTCAGTCAGGAACCTCTGTGTCATCTTTGACAGTTCTTTTAAATTTGATAAGACAAGCTTCTTCCAGCTGAGACTTCTGAGCAAAGTCAAGGCCTATCTCCCTCCTCATGAGTTTGAGAGGGAGATACACATGTTCATCACATCCCGTTTGGCTTATTGTAATTCTTTGTATGTTGGTGTTGATCAGTCGTCACTCCGCCGCCTTCAGCAGGTTCAGAATGTGGCTCCGCGCCTACTGACGGGAAAGAGACGATGTGATCACATCATGCCTGTACTGGCCTCCCTTCACTGGCTTCCTATCAGCTTCAGGATCCAGTATAAAATCGTCTTGTTAGTCTTTAAAAGTTTACGTGGGCTGGCACTGCCATACCTGAGTGAGTGTCTGAACCTGCACGCTCCAGTCAGAGCTCTCAGGTCAACTCACCAGGTCCTCCTTGATGTTCCCAGAGCCAGGCTCAAAACCAGAGGGGACAGAGCTTTAACAGTGGCTGCTCCTACACTTTGGAACAGTCTGCCTCTAAATATCAGGGCCACACAGACTACTTACACCTTTAAATCACTTCTAAAGACTCATCTTTTTGCATTGGCTTTTAATACAGGTTAGGCGAGACATCCAGCGTTTTATTTGCTTTTATTTATTCTCACTTTTTTATTATTCTACTCTTTATTGTGTCTTTTACCTACCCGCTGTTTTAAATGTTTTTTTTTAGTATTAGTTTTAATTGATTGTGTTTTTATTCATTGTGTTTTTTTAATGATCTTGATTTTAAGCCTGTACAGCACTTTGGCCAACTGTGGTTGTTTTCAAATGTGCTTTATAAATAAAGTTTGACTTGACTTGACTGTTATTTGATAGAAGCATTTCTTCATCAAAGGTCGTGGACAATGTGATATCTTTCATGTTGGTGAACTTCTCCAAGCAGCTCCCATACTGCTGCCATAGAACTGGCACTCAGACTGTCTGACACCTTTGAGCATTAATATGATACAGAAATACTAGCTTCTTTTATTGTTTTCATTCAGACTACTAATGTGTGTGTTTGAATACAGGGTGCCATGGGTGAGGACTCTTTTGTGCTTGGCTTCAACAGCTGTTTCCAGGATCTGGTGGTGAACATTGACCTCATTGGCCTTTTCTGAATCACTGAGGCTTTCATCCTGGGCCATCTCTCCTGGAAAGACTTTCTTCCTCTTCACCCTTTTTTGAGGCAGTGCAGCCTCCACTTCCACGTCTATTTCATCTTGTTCATTTGCCCAATGGACAAAACAATCAGCTGCATCTTTGACAGCCAGGAAACCTCTTGCTTTCTTTCAGTTAATCTTGTGTTGTGTGTGACCGTTCTGTGTGCTCAGAGGATGTCCATTCCTTTGGTCTGTAGGTATTTTGATCGTGGTGAGGTGATTTTAAATATCAGGACCAATAACAGAGCTGTTAGCACATGTTCATATCAGAGTTTCTGGCTTTGTTTAGTGCATTTGATGTAAGTGTCCTCAGCTTCATTATAGCAGAGACTGTGGACACCACTTGATCAAAAAGGCTGCCATGAAGTCTGCCAAAGTTTCTGAAAACTTTCCTCAGGGAATCATGTTTGTCCCACCATCTGGTCTCTCCAATTGGTGAAATGTGTTTGTGCCTCTTGTCCTGGCTCTCAGTCTCAACACACTCACTTTAGTATATGACTCCTTGATGACTACAGCAATGTTCAGCAGGTCAAATAGTGATCCACTTTCAGTGAGACTATGGGTGGTATTGGACAATATGAGGTGAAGGACACGTGCATAGCAGGGGTGGGTTTTTTAACACCATTAATGCAGAGAAATCTCTGTATTGACCCTGAATATCAGAGGCTCCATCTGTGGAGTTGCTGATGCACAGGTCGCTGTCCAACTTCAGACGATCAAGAACTTCAGTGAACAGAGTCACAACAGATTGTCCTGTAGTTGTGCTGTATTGTATGACTGAAACCAGCCTTTCATGGACTTCATCCCTGACATCCCTGAAAATCACAGAACACTGATCTGTCCATGTGATATCTTGAGTCGTGTAAAGCTGCACAGAAAACATCCCTGCTTTCTTTGTCTTGAGGGTGTTGAGCTCTCCAAACATCTAAAAAATGTAAGTCTTCACAGAGGACAGTAAGAACAGAGGAAAGAGACACCTGACTCTGGGTTAACGTGTCCAAACCAGGATTCAGATGGCAGTACACCTATACAGCTTAGAGCAGTGGTTCCCAACCTTTTCCGACTCAGGGGCAACTTTTAAGTCTCAGATATTTTTGCGGCCCACCCCCGACTGCTTTAGCCTTATCTAATGGCACAGTTTACAGTCAGCTCTATCTTTTTATCTGGGCTTAAAAAAGTTTTTTAAATTTATTAGACAGGCTGATGCACAGTACATTTTATTCTAAAATCATACACTGGGTTATAATAGTTATACAATCATAGTTACTCATAGTTACTCATAGTTACTCATAGTTAAAGTAGTGAGTCAAGACAAATGGTAATAATTTGTATGTTTGACTTTATACACAGAAAACGTGCATTTGTAAACACTGATGAATGATCAGGGTGGGAATTGTTTTTCTCCAGTAACTGTGCGTCTTGTGTGTCTTGTGCGCATCGGAGCGGAACTCCGCTGTGTGCAATGCTGAGAGCTGAGAGCTGAGAGCTGAGAGCTGTGAACGGCATATACTCACTAGAGCTCTGTCTTTTATTATTTTAGAGCAGGGGTGGGCAATTAATTTTTACCAGGGGCCACATGAGGAACCTGAATTGTGTCAGAGGGCCACCATGTTTCTTCCATCGTAAAATGCTCTAAATTAAATATTTTGAATAGCTGGAACTGATTATCAGAAGAATAAAGCACTCTGTAAATGTTTATATTAGGTGATGTAAAATTGTGGTGTATAGGTCAAGTAGAAAAAAACAAAACAATTATTGAATCCTAAAATGAAAGAGAAAATGTCTTAAGTTTTCGTCTTTGTCAATATCTGTCATACATGAACTCACTTTTACCGATCGAGAGTGCTGGCAGACTGCCAACACTCCTGAATATGGAGGGAAGCTCCCATTTTTTAAACCCTTTCTCCAGCTGTTCTCCTGGCTTGTGATTTCTCCTGATAGTCCCCAAAATTTAAGTATGCTTCTGTGAGCTCTAATATTTTACTAAGTCAAATCAAGTCCCGTACTTGGGCGTTATATCGAAAACTCAGAAACCATCCACCCCCCTCTCTTAGTTGGTTTGATCCAGAGACGATGCAGTAGACCTCAGAGACAGAGACAGATAACGGTGCAGCACTTGTTGATGAAGACTTTATCAGAGCCTTAGCTGTTTCCTTTCTTTTTTGGAGAACTTTGACATGACATGTCATGAGTTAGACTAACGTAGCTCTGCTCTAACGCAGCATCCTCTCCAATCAGGAAAGAGCAGCGTGAATTTTATAGTGAGAAGGCTGAATCTAAAATAGCGAAACGCGCATCGTTGTACTGAAGACAGTGCCGTCGCGTACATGCGCTGCGCGTGTACAAACGGCACTCTCTTGCGGGTTTGTAATAGCACACAGAGGAGGGTGGAGGAGACTGAATGAGCCAGTGAAAGAGAGGGAGAATTCAATCCAAAATGTTTTGTTCAGTGCCTGTGATAGATGGAGTTTTAAGACATATGCACCCGCACAAGTTTTATGTTTATGTTTATGATTGGCCTCATGCGGGCCGGACAGGGACGTACAAAGGGCCGGATGTGGCCCGCGGGCCGTAGTTTGCCCAGGTCTGTTTTAGAGCGTGATACATGATCCAACCATGGGTGTGAGTTCATTCACATGAGAACACAGAGAGATAATTCGCGTCTGGAAGATAAGTGTTTGATTCTGGGCAACGTAAAAAAAATATTTGTGGAATTCTGAAAGTTTTAGTTGTATACAAGAGCTATGTGCAATGTAATTTACGTCTGAAACATCGGAAAAAGAAAAGATCATATTTCTGAAGGCATGGCGGTTTTTACTTTGTGGCAGTGTGCCACGATCCTATGCATGTAGCGGAAACCCAGCCATACAATGCGTTCTGAGAGCACTTTTTTTTAAAATAAAGATTGAACACGAAGGACTGAACTGAATACAAGAGAAACAAGTTGGAGGCTCCACAGTCACTAACACAGCATCTATAACATGTTGAAACGTTTTTATTTTTACATTATTACATCCCCACCCCCACCAAAATCAAACTATTTTGGAAAAGCTTTGGCCGCCCACTTGCAGTACCTTCGCGGCCCACCAGGGGGCTGCGGCCCACAGGTTGGGAATCACTGGCTTAGAGGTCTGCAGACTGTCCATCATCTTATAAAACATGTCATGTTTGTTCCAACCTGTAAAAGCTAATGTTGACATTTCATCAAAATGCACTTAGCTAACACTTTAACATGGAGCAAGTTAAAGCTACAGCTTTATAAATACATTCACCATCACATTGTGTTCATTCTGAAGCCAGATCATCATCTCTGGCTAATCCTGACCCCCTTTGGAGGCCAGGGCCCCACTTTTGTGATCAGCAATAATCTCATGTCTTTAATTTGATAATCAAACTATTTAATCACTTCATTATGAAACAAAATGTACACACAGTACAAAGTCAATGTATATGAAACATTTAAAGACATCACATCACAGAATCAAACAGGAAGTGTTTGTCCAAATCAATAACATCCAGCAGACGACCTGCAGCCCCATGTCTCTGCTTCTAGATTGTTCTCCATCAGCTTCAAATCACCCAGTGAGAGCCGTTCATTCAGCTCCAGCTCTTTTTGTCTCAGTCTCATGAGGACATGGCTTTCATCGGTTTAAACACAGGTGAGAACAACTCTGCAGGTGAAGAACACTTTCATGAATCAGACTCAGACGTCTCTGACAAACTTTCTCATCAACACTTTGAAGAAAAACAGTCTGAATGAGGCCGGATTTTTTCACCATAGAGATGTAAATAAGTCCAGTTCAGTGAGCCAGTTTTCCACTGAGTCCTGCTCTTTGATCACAGACATTCAGACTGATGTGACAGGATAGAAAGAGTCAAAGAATCAGCTGAAGTTTGTGTTAGTGCAGAGGCTAAACTGTTCTTCAGCAGCTCTTTGTGTTTGTGTAGAGAGGAGGAGACTCTCAGTCCTTCACTCAACACAGACTCACTGAGGAACCAGGAGACCACAACCTAAAGCCAGGATAGAGAGGCTCAGTGAAGGTGGTCCTGAAGGTGTGGAGGTGGATCAGTGAGTCAGAGGAGACTCTGTAGAAGGACAGAGTGCCAGCAGGACAGTCCACATACACGGCTACTCTGTGAGAGTCAGAGGACGAGGACAGAGGGAGGCTTGTTCCTCTGTTATTGTGACGAACAGAGTAACATTTATAAGAGTAGAACAGACTCCAGGACTGATCATTGGATCCAAACCCACAGTCATCACTGCCTCTTTTCCTTCTGATTCCTCTGTAACTCACTGATATCTCAACGTCTCCTCTCCACTTCACCTCCCAGTAACAGCGACCAGTCAGACCATCTCTACTCAGCAGCTGAGGATAGAAATCAAATCTGTCTGGATGATCAGGATATGACTGATCCTCTTCCACACGTGTCACTTTCCTGTTGTTTTCAGACAGTCTGAGGTATTTGTTCACTGTGTTTGAGTCCAGAGTGAGTTCACAGAAATCTGATGGAGAGAAAAAGACACAACACAGCAGCAGTTTATCATCAGACACACCTGAAGGCTTCATTCTTTGTTAGCTGACAGTCTGCTGTTTGCTCATCAGGAGTCAAACTGATTCCACACTTACACTTCTTCACACCAGGTTTTAACCTCTGCTGTCCACCATGGTCCACCCTGGAGGAAGAAACACAGTCAGAGTGATTTTCTGTCCAACATGAGTCCTAACTGCTGCTCAACATGAAGCAGTGATCCTCAGTTTGTCCCTGTGACAGAGAAACAGGCTGAAACTCCTCTGAACCAACTGTCTCCATCACTCTGTCCCTTTTTCTGACAGTGTGGAGATCCTGGGAGAGCTTAGCATGCATTCATGCAACCAACTTGATGCTAAGTTCATCCAGGATAACCAATATTTACCAGCTAAATCCCTGATCCTGGTTTTGTGCAATACCCCCTGGATCTTTTTGTGAAATGAGATGTTTTCTTTTTCACATTCAGTCTTTGAGCTCTTGTTGTCTGGTTTTACCTCAGTGTGTCCAGTCTGCAGAGTGGATCCTCCAGTCCAGCAGACAGCAGCTCCACTCCTGAGTCTCCTGGATGGTTGTAGCTCAGGTCCAGCTCTCTCAGGTGGGAGGGGTTGGATCTCAGAGCTGAGGCCAGAGAAGCACAGCCTCTCTCTGTGATCAGACATCCTGACAGACTAGAGGTAGAGAAAAAATCAGACTGTGGGGAAAAGTGAACCAGTTTGACCACTTTCATAACAAAACCTGAAACCTGACCTGAGGGTTTCCAGTTTACATTGTGGACTCTTCAGACCAGCAGACAGCAGCTCCACTCCTGAATCCTTCAGGTCGTTGTTACTCAGGTCCAGGTCTCTCAGACTGGAGGACTGTGAGCTGAGGACTGAGGACAGAGCTTCACAGCTTCTCTCTGACAGCTTACATCCAAAAAACCTGAGAGGACAGCAGAGATCTGTCAGATCTGATGTTCTTATTTTAATGACTTAAAACCACGTAGTTTTGCAATGAATTCAAATAATATCCATTTATTTGCAGTACCTGAATGTAATTTTTATTTTATCAGGCAGTCTTAGAATATTCACTGAACATACCAACTTCTCCTGTCAGTCTTGATTATTGAAGTCAAGCAGAGCAAGTATTCAATTTAAACTGGTAAAGGTTTTTCCCAACCATGTAAGATTTTTTCTTTCAGCTTCACACTGACCTGAGAGTTTCCAGTTTACATTGTGGACTCTTCAGACCAGCAGACAGCAGCTCCACTCCTGAATCCTTCAGGTCGTTGTTACTCAGGTCCAGGTCTCTCAGACTGGAGGACTGTGAGCTGAGGACTGAGGACAGAGCTTCACAGCTTCTCTCTGACAGCTTACATCCAGAAAACCTAAGAGGACATCAGAGATCTGTCTGTTTTTTTTTTTATTTAATGACTGAATACAATGTTAGTTTGCCTTTAATTTAAAATAATATGTGTTTGCAGTACCTGGCTGTAAAAAATTTTTTATCATGCAGTATTACAAAGATTCACTGAACATACCAACTTTTCCTGTCTTTCTTGATCATTGAAGAAACCTTTGGGTCAAGTGGAGCACTTTATTCTGATAAAAACTGGTTAAGGTTTTTCAAAGTGTGTTAGACTTTTCTTTCAGCTTCACACTGACCTGAGAGTTTCCAGTTTACATTGTGGACTCTTCAGACCAGCAGACAGCAGCTCCACTCCTGAATCCTTCAGGTCGTTGTTACTCAGGTCCAGGTCTCTCAGACTGGAGGACTGTGAGCTGAGGACTGAGGACAGAGCTTCACAGCTTCTCTCTGACAGCTTACATCCAGAAAACCTGAGAGGACATCAGAGGTCTGTCAGATCTGAAATTCCTTTGGAAATGACTTAAAACAATGTTAGTTTGCAATTTATTAAAATAACAATCAATGTTTTGCAGTACCTGACTGACATTTTTGTACAGGCAGTATTACACAGATTCACCGAACATACCAACAATCTTTTTAGTGTCTTTCATGATAATTAATAAACCTTTGAGTCATGTGGAGCACTCTATTCTGATACATACAGGTTTTGTTTTTCCCAACCATGTTAGATTCTACTTTCAGCTTCACACTGACCTGAGAGTTTCCAGTTTACATTGTGGACTCTTCAGACCAGCAGACAGCAGCTCCACTCCTGAATCCTTCAGGTCGTTGTTACTCAGGTCCAGGTCTCTCAGACTGGAGGACTGTGAGCTGAGGACTGAGGACAGAGCTTCACAGCTTCTCTCTGACAGCTTACATCCAGAAAACCTGAGAGGACATCAGAGATCTGTCAGATCTGACAGCGTTAGTTCAGGCAGGTCACGACATCACTCTAACAACATAGCTGTTATCACCGGTGCTGATCAGCTGATGGCTCGGCTGACTCCCGTGTCCACCTCCTATTGGAAAACTGCTTTTAGAGCGGGCTATTTAAGCTGCTCCTGTCAAACCTACTTCCTGCTTCCTCTGCTGGCACTTCACAGTCAAGCTCCTGTATGAAGAAAAGTTTGCTCCTGCTCGTTCTTACCTTGCTGCTCCAGATGTCGTCGCCTCTCGCCCACGATGAAGACCCGTGGCACTTCGACGATGTCACGGTAGAGCCTCGTCAAAATTCTGATCCAGAAGAAGCCATCAACGATGAAAGGGCTTCTTCCCTTCGTCGTAGCTCCCGTTTGGCAGGTAGATGTCATATCCCAGATGTTCCTTTGATAAATGACAGGCCGATTCCTAAACTGTTGGAGTTCCTGTTTGCCAACGATGTTACCGCTCCGGTCGGAGCTTAAGTGTGCTGGGTTTCCACCCGTTGAAAAACGTTCTGTCTCCGCTCCCCGGAAGGCTCCGGCTAAACGTAAACACTGCTCACAGGACGCAGTAGTTGCTCCGTCTCCAGCTGTTGCCCTGCCAGCTGAAAAAGTCAGACCCCCGACCTCAGCAGTCGCCTCCTCAGATCCGTTGAACGACGCTGTTCTGGCAGCGCTGTCTTCCATCCAGTCATCCCTCTCCAGCATGAACTCAAGGATTCAGACCTTAGAGGCCACCGCTTCATCCTCCAGCTCTGTGGTTCAGTCCAACGTGTTTTCATCCCGGGAACCTGCTGCCTCTTCCTCGACACAGGCCTGTGACGTCACACCGGCGCTCCTCGACGGCTTCACAATCCCGTGCAGGACCCTGGGAAGTGCAGTCCTGATCTCATCTGGTGTTCCATTCTACCCCCCTGCTGCTGCCATCTCCTGCAACTTGAGAAGCCAGATCCTTGCAGGTAATGACGTTAATTTAGTCAAAATCCTGCTGTGCTCAGATGTCAGTGATAAGCGTGTGGTAGATTGTGGCGATGTGTCTGTGATGTTGAAGGATAGTGACCCCAGACTTTCTAGGACTCTGACGTTAGCAGAATTTATTGTCGCCTTTGGAGTATTCAGAGATGTAATCTGCGAAGTCTATCCATCCCGCCGAGCTGAAATAGACACTTATCTGGCCATCATTGCAGATCTGGCCATGACTTATGGTGGAACTCTATTCTATGAATACCACAAATCTTTTTCTGCGAAGGCTGCTATGTTCATTCAGAGGTTTAACCAAAGACTGGACTGATCCGTGGTTGACCTGGCTCTAATTAGCAGGCACTGCACTGGCCGCCAAGCTCTTTCCTGCTCTATTTGTAGTTCATTCTCACACTCCTCCAACATGTGTCCCAAATCTGTGGCTGTAGTCCATCCACTGGCAGGCCCAAACACCAATGAGGATAAGGTGTCACCTTTTTGGACTCCGTTATGTCACAATTTCAATGAAAGTGTATGCAAATTTGTAAACTGTAAATATATCCATGCTTGCAGCTACTGTGGGGACAGCCATCCAAAATCTGTGTGCCCCAGACAAACTCGCCTTGTGAGGAAGGAAATGAGAAAATAAAACCATCCACTCCAGTCAACGTGGCTGAGCTGGGGAAGGCTTTGGAGAAGCATCCAAACCGCTGCTTTGTTGATTATTTGTTAACTGGACTGGTTCAAGGATTCATGGCTGGTTTGCTGTGGCTGCCTAAAGTGTCTTTTTCATGTTGTAATCTGCAGTCTGCCCTGAAAGAGCCAGAGATTGTTGATTCTTTGTTGGAAAAAGAAGTCAGGAAAGGTTTCTTGATCGGACCTCTGGATAAATCTCCGTTCCCCATATCACGTATCAACCCTTTAGGTGTCGCTACTCGGAAATATTCTGGTAAAAAGCGTCTCATCATAGATCTATCAGCTCCGCATCATGACGAGGTCCAAAGCATCAACAGTCGGATTCTGATTCAGCCGTTCTCTCTGACCTACGCTTCAATCGATGATGCCATTAAGCTCATTAAACAAGCAGGTCGTGGAGCGTGGTTATCGAAGGCCGACATCATAGACGCGTTTAAAGTCATGCCTCTACACCCTTCTCAATGGCACCTGTTCGGCGTTAAATGGAGACAAAAATTGTATTTTGCCGTTAAGCTCACCTTTGGATGTCGCAGCAGTCCAAAAATTTTCGACACGTTGTCAGAAGCGCTCTGCTGGATTCTTTTAAATAACTGCAAACTGCCATTCGTGCTTCATCTGTTAGATGACTTTTTGCTCGTAGATTATCCTCACACCAAGCCAGATCATGCAATCTCCACTCTTAAAGATACTTTTGAAAAATTGGGAAACCCCCTATCAGAGGAGAAAACTTCAGGTCCACTTAAAGTTATCGAATTTCTGGGTATCCAATTAGACAGTGTTCTCATGCAAGCTTCCCTGCCTCTCGAGAAATTAAATCGCATCAGAGAAATTATGAAAGAACAAGTTTCAAAATCAATTTCTAAAAGAGATCTGCTTTCCCTTTTAGGTCATCTCAATTTCGCCATGCGCGTGATTCCTCAAGGCCGTTCATTCATATCCAGGCTTCTTGACCTTCAAAATCAGTTGAAAAACTTCACCTCACAGTAACTCTGGACGAAGGATGCAGATCAGAGCTCCGGTTCTGGTCTTTGCTTCTTGAGAAATGGAATGGCATTTCGTTTTTCTATCGATTCTATAACGATTATTTGGAATCATCTTTGTCCATAAGATTATTCACCGATGCAGCTCCCTCCGTAGGTTTTGGGGGGTTCTTCGATAACCAGTGGTTCGCTGAGGCATGGCCAAAAGAATTGTCATCTCTGCCAGCAAGTGCTTCTTCTTCTGCTCTAATGGAAATATACCCAATTGTTATAGCTTGTCTTCTCTGGGGAAAATCCTGGTCTAGGAAGAGAATCATTTTCTTTTGCGATAACAAAGCAGCTGTTCACATTATAAACAAAGGGCGTTCCTCTATTCCATTCATTAACATATTCTTAAGGCGTATAACCTGGGAATCTGTGCTGAAGAACTTTCATATTCGTGCAGCCCACATTCCAGGGTTAGATCATAAGGTTGCTGATGCTCTTTCTCGATTTGAATTTCAGAAATTCCACAGACTGTGTCTGGACGCGGCGCCATCCAGCCTGCCTTGCCCTCCCTTCCACCTCACGGTGCTAGATTAGACATCACCTTGCAGTCGTTCATGCTGTCAGCCGCCCGCTATATGCGTTCAGGTTTAGCAATACCCAGATTAAAAATGTATGACCCTGCATGGTCCTATTTCACTGCATTTTGTTCCTCCTTTTCTGTTGCAATTCTTCCTATAAGTATTCCCATTGTTTGTGCATTTCTGGTTCACTGTTTTGAGTCCCGCAAAATGCAGCCGTCCTCCATCAAAGGCCTCCTCGCAGGTGTCCAGTTTCACCTGCGTTGCTTGGATCCGTCTACCTTCAGTTTACTCGAAAATCCATCCATTGAGCTTCTTCTTAACGGCTTTAAAAGAGAGAAACCACAAGGCAATGACATTCGTCTCCCTTTCACTCCTCCACTTTTGCATAAATTAATCTCTCACTTAAGGAAGGGGTGCTTCAATCCGTACACAGACTCACTGTTAGAAACGGTCTTCCTCACGGCTTTTTATGGGTTTTTAAGGTGTGGTGAATTCACAACACGACCACGATCCTTTGATCCTTCTCAAGACCTCACTATTAATGACGTAGTAATACACAGTCATTACTTTTCTGTTGTCTTGAAACATTCTAAGACTGATAGAGATAGGAGAGGAACATCAGTTATAATTTCACAAACTAACTCTGATTTTTGTCCAATGTCTTCCATGGTCCGCTATCTGAGGAGCCGTGTCCAGGCCAGTCCTCAGGAGCGGCTGTTTGTCACGGAAGGAGGAGAGCCCATGTCACGAGCTTGGTTCACATCACGCCTTCGTCTCCTGTGCCAGCTCTGCTGTCTCCATCCAGAGCGCTATACGCCTCATTCATTCCGCATCGGAGCAGCAACAACAGCGGCTATGGTAGCTCCCGTATCCACCCTAAAAGCCATGGGCAGATGGTCTTCCTCAGCATTTGAACGTTATCTGCGCCCTGGAAATAAAGTCATCTTAGATGCTCAAAAAGCCATGAGCCGTTCATCGTAATTTCATTTGATGTAATAAATAGTTTTGCAGGTAAAATTGTTTTATCTAATTTTTTATCAGCCTGAAGGGCTATGGAAGGCTTACTCCCTATTTAAATTTATAAGCAGTAAATTAGTGAATAGATTAACAATACCAATAGTAATTTCAACCCTAAATAGTTTCCTGGCATCTCCATGCAGACAAGTTGGCATTGCTGGTATGGTCGCTTTTTTATTTTTTTTATTTTGCTGCTGCGCTCCCTGTTTATGCCGTTCATGATGGCTCATGATGGGCAGTAAGGTGTGCTCTTCCTGCCTCAGGCTTTCCACGCAAGCGGGTGGAAGAGCAGGGAGTCCCACAACAGAACCATACCACCAAATGAAAATTGTGCAACTCAATAAAGTTTGTTTTTGACAAAGTGGTCCTGACTGAAGTAATATTTATTTACTTGCAGTACCTGACTGTAATTTTTATTTTATCAGACAGTCTTAAAAGTTTCATTGAACATACAAACTTTTCCTGACTTTCTTGAACATTGAAGAAACGTTTGAGTCAAGTGGAGCACTTTATTCTGATATCTGAGATTTTTTCTTTCAGCTTCACACTGACCTGAGAGTTTCCAGTTTACTTTGTGGACTCTTCAGACCAGCAGACAGCAGCTCCACTCCTGAATCCTTCAGGTCGTTGTGACTCAGGTCCAGGTCTCTCAGACTGGAGGACTGTGAGCTGAGGACTGAGGACAGAGCTTCACAGCTTCTCTCAGACAGGTTACATCCACTCAGCCTGGAGAAGAATCAGTGTTTAGCACAGACTCAATGTTTCATGAACAACATGTGTTTAATCTGTCATTGATCCACCTACACAGCTTTGTTGGAGGCTCTGATCACTGGCAGCAGCCTCAGAAGAGCCTCCTCTGAAGCAGAGTATTTCTTCAGGTCAAACAGGTCCAGATCTTTGTCTGAGGACAGTAAGATGAAGACCAGAGCTGACCACTGAGCAGGAGACAGTTGATCTGTGGAGAGACGTCCTGATCTCAGGGTCTGTTGGATCTGCTCCTCTAGAGAACGATCATTCAGTTCATTCAGACAGTGGAACAGGTTGATGCTTTTCTCTGCAGACACATCCTCACTGACCTTCTTCTTGATGAACTGGACTGTTTCCTGATTGGTCTGTGAGTCACTTCCTGTCTGTGTCAGCAGACCTCTCAGGAGACTCTGATTGGTCTGCAGAGACAGACCCAGGAGGAAGCGCAGGAACAAGTCCAGGTGTCCGTTTGGACTCTGTAAGGCCTTGTCCACAGCACTCTGATGGAGGTGTTCCAGTTTAGGTTTGTCTCTGAATAGTTTAGACTCCCATGATGCTGTTTGTTGTTGTTCCATCAGGTTGAGTCCAGACTTGGTGAAGGTCAGATGGACGTGAAGAGCAGCCAGAAACTCCTGAACGCTCAGATGGATGAAGCAGAACACCTTGTCCTGGTACAGTCCTCTCTCCTCTCTAAAGATCTGTGTGAACACTCCTGAGTACACTGAGGCTGCTCTGATGTCGATGCCACACTCGGTCAGGTCTGATTCATAGAAGATCAGGTTTCCTTTCTGCAGCTGCTCAAAAGCCAGTTTTCCCAGAGACTTGATCATCTTCCTGCTCTCTGGACTCCAGAGAGGATCAGTCTCAGCTCCTCCATCAAACTTGATGCTCTTCACTTTGGACTGAACCACCAGGAAGTGGATGTACATCTGAGTCAAGGTCCTGGGCAGCTGTCCCCCCTCTCTGGTCTTCAGCAGGTCCTCCAGAACTGTGGCAGTGATCCAGCAGAAGACCGGGATGTGGCACATGATGTGGAGGCTTCTGGAGGTCTTGATGTGGGAGATGATGGTGCTGGTCTGCTCCTCATCTCTGGATCTCTTCCTGAAGTACTCCTCCTTCTGAGGGTCACTGAACCCTCTGACCTCTGTCACCATGTCAACACACTCAGGAGGGATCTGATTGGCTGCTGCAGGTCGTGTGGTTATCCAGAGGCGAGCAGAGGGAAGCAGGTTCCCCCTGATGAGGTTTGTCAGCAGCACATCCACTGAGGTGGACTCTGTACCATCAGTCAGGACCTGGTTGTTGTGGAAGTCCAGAGGAAGTCGACACTCATCCAGACCGTCAAAGATGAAGAGGACCTGGAACTCTTCAAACCTGCAGAGTCCTGCTTCTTTGGTTTGAGGAAAGAAGTGATGAACCAGTTCCACCAAGCTGAACTTTCTGTCTTTCAGCACATTCAGCTCTCTGAAAGAGAATGGAAATGTGAACTGGATGTCCTGGTTGCTTTTGTCTTCAGCCCAGTCCAGAGTGAACTTCTGTGTTAAGACTGTTTTCCCGATGCCAGCCACTCCCTTTGTCAGCACTCTTCTGATTGGTTCCTGTCTTCCAGGTGGGCCTTTAAAGATGTCTTCTTGTCTGATGCTAGTTTCTGCTCTGTCTGGTGTCCTGGATGCTGCTTCAATCTGTCTGACCTCATGTTCCTCATTGACCTCTCCAGTCCCTCCCTCTGTGATGTAGAGCTCTGTGTAGATCTGGTTCAGAAGGGTTGGCTTTCCTGCTTTAGAGATCCACTCAAACACACACTGGAACTTCTCCTTCAGCCCAGACTTCACTTTACGTCTGCACTCTGCAACAACAGCTCCTGAAAGAAGAAAACAGAAATGTAATGAATGATGTGAAGCTACAATCAGTCTGATGAGTTTCTACTTTCTGACATCAGGAAGGATTTGATTTGGCTCCTCTCTGAAATCTCTTCAGCTCATCAGTTGTGAACAGTTTGTCACAGCTCATAGATGTGATCCAAATGTGAGCGTCATATTCAGAGCAGAGTTTGAAATGTAAACCTCTCCCATGTTGTCTCCATTTCCTCTTTCCATCATGTTCAATGTGTTCAAATCCTCTTACTGCTCTGCAGACAGTCAGCCAGCTCCTCCTGCTTCATTCTCCTCAGGAAGTGCAGAGTGATCTTCAGGAACGCCTCTCTGCTCCTCCTCTGCTCTTCATCCTCATCCTCATCCTCCCTCTGACTCTCAAAGCATTCTGGGTAATCTGGACTCAGAGCTCTCTGGAACTTCTTCAGCTCCCTCTTTACGAAGCTGATGATGTTCTCCTGGAGCAGCTGGAACAGAAGAAAATGTCAGGTTGAACTTGTAGAAGGTCAGATCAGATCATGTGTGACAGACAGAAAGCCTGCTGGTCTACAGAGTCCAGCATGGAGACTGGATCACAAAGCTGCTCCACCTCTTAGTCTGTGGATGCTCCTGTCTTCTACAAATCAAGTTTCTATGGAATGAACCTGATGTTGGAGAAATCTCCTGGTGTGCTTTCATCCAGAAAAAGTCTGCAGTGACTTTAGAGCTGATGTGTTTATTAGAATGAAGCTGAAAGCAGCAGCTGTCATTAACATGAAGCAAAGTCTTTGTGTTGTTCAAAGCTCAAACTGGACTCAGTTTGTCAACTCTGCTCTCTGCTGACAAAGTCTGAGTCTGTGTGAGATCAGCATCCAGCATGACCTCTGACCTCTGACCTCTGACCTGTGACCTGTGAGTGTGAGCAGCTCAGAAATGTGCGGCTTCATTCAACCAGTCAAACACTGAGTGTGAAGAGAATTCAGGCAGAGATGATGTTTGCAGTGTGATCAGGAAACTCTTCAGAAAGCTCAAACAGAATGAGTGTGTGCTCTGATTGTCAGGAGGAGCTGTGTTTGGACATTTACACACCATCAATATGGAGTCATCCAGCTGTGTGTGATGCTGCTGGGCAGACTGACCAATGGGAGCCTCTGATCTCTGAACTCTGTGGAACAAACAGAAGATCATGGAGTGTTTCTAACAGAATGACACACAGTGTTCATGTGATAGACTCTATCTGCTGGATCCTCCTACAAACACAGGACACACATGAAGAGACATGCTGAGTCCAGGTCTTTCTGCCTCCAGTCCTGTTTACTGCTGTTGGATCCTGATAGAAAGACAAAGACTGAAACATGTTCACCTTCACAGAGAAAACACCAAGCACAGTTAGGATCAGATGTTTCACACACAACAACAGGAAGTTACCTTAGACAGACTCACCTTTCATCAACACAAGGCTCTGATGATTTAAAATCTATGGGTCTCCACATAGACCCATCACTCTTTAAGGACACACAGCTGGGTCCAGGTCCTGGGCTCTTATCTTCGATTCTGAAAAAGCACAAACAGCAAAAGGCTAGGAAGAAGTGTCACAGAGTAATGAAGAAAAAAGATGGACACAGGTTGTGGCTCAAAGGTTTTTCGGGGGGACACTTTGTTTCTAATAATCCTAAATACAGCTTCATGACATGAGACACAAACTTCTAACATCCTTACATTTTATCGACTGACTGACATCTTTAAAGTTATAAAGCTGAACTTTAGACTGATCAATCCTAAAGAAAACCCAGCTGGGTCCAGGTCTAGGAAAGTCCAGTCTCTTGTGTTTGACAAAGACTGAAACATGTTCACCTTCACAGAGAAAACACCAAGCACAGTTAGGATCAGATGTTTCACACACAGCAACAGGAAGTTACCTTAGACACACTCACCTTTCATCAACACAAGGCTCTGATGATTTAAAATTTATAGGCTCCCACATAGACCCATCACTCTTTAAGGACACACAGCCGGATCCAGGTCCAGGAGAGTCTGGTCTCTGGTGTTTGACCCTGACAGAATCACAAACACTGATGAATAAACATGAAAATTGAAAATCTCTCAGGTTTGGTTCTGCTGAAATTTACCACAAACCACCTCAAAAGCGTAAACACACACACAAAAAAAAGTTACACATAATTTCCAGTTTTGTAAAAGTTTCTCAAAGTTGATCATTTGGACTGTGACAGAAACGTCCATCAAGGAGACACTTTGACCTTTTTTAAAACAGACGGTTTGACCTCAACAGACATGAAACCTCTACATTCTTACATTTTATCAGCAGACTGTCTTCTTTCCTCTTCAAACATCTGCATCCTCTGCAGTTTCCTATCCGTCAAGTGCTGCACAATACGTCCAGGTCGTCCATGCTGTTGCTCTTTGCTTTAACAGAGAGAGAGAGAGAGAGATTATGATTTCTCAAACCACTCTTATTTGCTTACAGGGTGAAAAAAAACAGTTATTGCTCAGAAAAACCCGATCACATTACAATATAAACAAAATTAGTTTCCGTTAGTTAATATCCAAAGAGCAGGTTACTTTCCTCCACTGAACACACCATTCAGACTCCACATGTTTTTAAACTGGTCCAAATTTTGTGTCAGACTGTAGAAATCAAATCTGTTCTCAGTCAGGTCTTCAGCATCAGACAGAAGATCAGCCTGACATCAGTGTCCAGGGAACCCTCCAGTCCGTTTCTCCTGTTGACATAAATTGTCATTTTGGCCTGACCTACCTGGAAGTTCAACAGCTGACATTTAGATTTCTCTTTCTTACTGTACCTGTGACACAGAATGAATATTTGGGGTGAAAAAACCCCACGAAACATGGAAAAAGATTACACAGCAGGTGAAACAGAGCAGAGAGACATGCACACTTTAAGAAACAGTGAAACACAGTTTCCTTCTGAGCACAGAAATGACAACCAGGACCAACACTTGGATTCAACACAGACACAAAAGCATTAACAGGAAGCACCGAGTGCAAAAGCCTCCACTGTACATCTCCCACTCTCCTGGTTAATGGCACTTTGTGCAGAGCTCTCCACTCAGGCCTCTGAGCCTGTGTGAGGGCCAGGTGGGCTCTCCAAGGCGTGTCCACTTGCCCTGCCAGCTCATGCTGGTTCAGTATTTCAACCAACAAACGATAAATACTTTCACCTGTTATAGTCCTCAGTGTGGACTCACTGTTCACTTTTAACATGAAATCAGCAGAGCATTCAAACACAGGAGACATTTTTACACCAGGGAAGGATCAGAGTCATCAGCTGTTTTCAGTCCTGCTCTGTGTGCAGCAGCTAAAAGCCTCTCAGAGTCGGTCAGCTGATGTTTCCAGCCTGCCAGAAGGTGGCTGATGACCCTGACAGACCTGACCTCGATACAGGAAGCCAAACCTGCGGAATTGTCCAGAGAGATGCCACACAAGCCCATCACCCGGCCCAGTGTGATGATCCCAGCCTCATATAGCCACTGATCAGGGACAGTCCTGCTTCACACTTGAGCCGATTCTGTAGACCACCGGCTCCAGAAAACAGCAAAACAGAGTTACATGGAGTTAGTTTCTCTTTTTTAAACAGGCTCCACACTTTGAAAAGTCCTCGGTGGAAAACTGGCAGATTGTCTAACTTAAATCCACTCAGGTCCTTTAGAAAAAAGACTTTACAAGTCCCAGTCCACCACAGTACACTAGAATGGCTCGAGACACAGGTCTCCAGACCAGGTCTGCAGGTCCAGACGGCAGTCTCTGAGTGAACTGGAGCCTGAAAACAGCTCTTCTACTTGTCAGGTGTACCAGTCTGTGGCCTCCTTGGTCCTTGGGAGGGAAGACGATGCTCTGCAGGACCCAGTGCAGGCGGTCCTGGAGGAAGTCCACCATGACAGCCTGCACCTTGGACAGCAGATTAGGGGGAGGGTCCACACGGGCCAAACAATGCCATATGGAAGACACAAGGTTGTTAATGACAAGCACACAACCTTTACCAGACAGCTGTACCCTCAGTCTGTGTAAGAGGGGCTCTATGACCAGAGAATCCAACAGACCTGACAGAGAGCAGCCCTGACTGATGTCCCTCAGGACTTTAAAAGAAGCACTTAAAGCACCATTAACCTTTAGTACAGTCTCAATGTCACTGTATAAGACCCAAATCCGTCTATAAGACCAGAGCTGAACCTAAAAGCTGGCAGCGCATGCTACAAGTATCGGTGTTCAACCCTGTCACGGGTTCGTTTTAAAAATTTGTGGAAAGATGATGGCTCAGTCGGAATATTCCAGTTCTAGTGAAATTTATTCGCACCGTGTTTCCAAAACCAAACAAAAAAAACAACAAAACAAAACAAAAAATATTTACAGTATGTACAAATATTTACAACGGCTCTCCAGCACTTACTCAGGTGGCCTTCCACCATGCTTCTATGTCAAGCACCCCCTCCTGAATGAGCAGAGCTCCCCTTTTATACCCCCCTTAGCCCCTCCCCTGGCAAACCAAACAACAATCTAGATAGTTTTTAAACATAACTTAGCATTTCACAATTTCAAAATAAATTTATCAGAAACAATTTTATCCCAACAGAATAAGGAACCAAAATGCCCTCCATATGGCGTTTACTGTGTTCATATAATTGAAATAAATTAACAAAACGACAAAAATCAACCCATAATGGTATCGTCCGTGGTCACCTGATCCTGTTAAGCGCGCCAACACGCACTATTTACGGGGTTACTAGGAAGTGCCCCGGTTTGACCCCTTGAACAGGAATGAACGCATCCTCATCAGCAGGTGAGCGTTCGTGTGTGTGTGTGTGTGTGCATTTCTGGGTTATGTAGGAGCCGAGTGTGCACCCCCGGCAGCCTACCACAGGATAGTTGTGCGTGGAAGCAGGACCGCGGGTCATAAATGCGGTCCTGCTGAGAGTTATGAGCTCTGTTTGTTCTTTACTGGGGCGATGAATCATGCTCCGCGCGCTCCCGTCCCCATGCTCTCCGGCCAGGAGAGAGAGAGAGAGTCACGCGCTGAGCGGGGAAGAGGAGCACTCATAGACGCTCCTTCACATTATCCCCCTCCTCCCCGAGGTTGGCGATGTGCGGCAACCTGGACAGATAATCTGCCACAATGTTGGTCTTGCCAGCTCGATGTCGGATCTGGAACTGGAATGGCTGCAGGGAGAGGTACCAGCGGGTGAGACGGCTGTTGTGGTCCCTCATGGAATTCATCCAGGTCAGAGCACGATGGTCGGTCTCCAAGACAAACTCCCTCCCCAGCAGGTAGTACCTCAAGCTCTCCAAGGCCCATTTGATGGCCAGGCCCTCCTTTTCAACAGTTGAGTACCTGGTCTCCCGGGGCAACAGCTTGCGGCTCAGGTACAGCACTGGTTGTTCTTCTCCAGGATCACCTTGAGCCAGGACTGCCCCCAGTCCCACTGCAGACGCATCAGTCTGGACTAGGAACTGCTGGCTGAAGTCGGGACTCCTCAGCACCGGTGAAGAACACAAGCAGGCCTTGAGGGTCTGGAAGGCGGTCTCGCAGTCGCTATTCCAGGTGACAGGGTTTCTCTGATCCTTCGCTGTCAGAGCTGTCAAAGGAGCGGCGATGGTGGCAAACTGCGGGACGAATCTCCGATACCATCCAGCCAGGCCCAGGAAGGACCTCACTTCCTTTTTTGTGCGAGGTCGTGGGCAGCTGCGGACGGCCTCGACTTTGTCAACCTGGGGTCGCACCTCGCCTCGTCCAAGCCGGTAGCCCAGGTACTTTGCCTCTTCCTTGGCCCACTGGCACTTGGCAGGATTCAATGTCAAGCCTGCCTGCTGGATCTGGCCAAGGACTCGCTCAAGATGCTGCAGGTGCTGCTCCCAGGTGTCGCTGAAGATGACCACGTCATCCAGGTAGGCAGCGCTACAGTCCTCACACCCCTGCAGGACCTTGTCCATCAGTCTTTGGAAGGTGGCAGGTGCCCCATGGAGGCCAAAGGGCATCACCGTGAACTGAAAGAGGCCAGCAGGTGTCCGGAAGGCAGTGTATGGGCGGCTGGATGCCTCCAAGGGTACCTGCCAGTAGCCCTTGCAAAGATCAAGAGTGGTGATGAACCTTGCCCGGCCAATCTTCTCCAGCAGATCATCGATCCGGGGCATCGGGTAGGCATCAAACGCCGACATCGCGTTGAGCCTCCTGAAGTCGATGCAGATGCGGAGGGAGCCATCTTTTTTCACCACGATGACCACCGGGCTGCACCACTCAGACTGTGAGGGCTCAATCACCCCCAGGCGCTGCATCTCCTGCACTTCCTCCAGGAGCTTTGCCACCAGGTGTTGGGGCACCCGGTAGGCCCTCTGGCGCACAGGCCCCTGGTCTTTAAGGCGGATGACGTGTTCGACCAGGACAGTCTTTCCCGGGTTGGCAGCAAACAGCTTGGATACACGCTGGAACACCTGTGTCAGCTGACTTGACTGGACAGCCGAGAGATGGTCGAGGGCAGGTTGAACAGACTGGCCGAGGTCGACTAGGGGGGTCTCCTCATCTTCCCCCTCGCTGTCCACATCTGTCACCACCAAGGACGGCATGGAAACTGGAGCTGGAGCCTCCTTCCACTCCTTCAGCAGGTTGACGTGGTAGACCTGCTTTGCCTTTTTCTTGTCGGGGTGGTGGATCTCATAGGTTACAGGGCCCATCTTCTGGAGGACTGTGTACGGGCCCTGCCACTTTGCAAGCAGCTTGCTGTTGGAGGATGGCAGGAGGAGCAGGACCTTCTGGCCGGGCTGGAGCTCTCTGTGTCTGGCCTGTTGGTCGTACCAGGCCTTCTGGGTCTGCTGGGCCTCCCGCAGGTTGACCTCGGCCTCGTCCTGGTACTGTGCCAGCCGCTCCCTCATCTCCAACACAAACCGGACCACACTGCGATCACTGTCACCGGTTGCAGGAGCCTCCCAGGTTTTAAGCAGCAGGTCCAATGGCCCCTGGACCTCCCAACCGTACAGCAGCTCGAATGGAGAGAAACCAGTGGAAGCCTGAGGGACCTCCCGGTAGGCGAAGAGCAGGAAGGGCAACCACTGGTCCCAGTCTCGCCCGGTGTCGGTCACGAACTTCTGCAACATCTTTTTCAGGGTTTGGTTGAACCGTTCCACCAAGCCATCTGTTTGTGGGTGGTAAGGAGTGGTTTTGATTGCAGAAATCCCCAGCTGTCGGTGGAAGAGCTGCAGGAGTCTGGAGGTGAAGTTGGTCCCCTGGTCCGTCACAATCTCATCAGGTACTCCAACTCTGGAGAACAGTTGGACGAGACAATGCAGTACAGCAGGGGCAGTGATGGTGCGCAAGGGAAAAGCCTCAGGGAATCGTGTAGCATAATCGCAGACCACCAGAATGTACTGGTGCCCTCTACTGCTTCGCACCAACGGGCCAACAATGTCCATGGCTATTCGCCGAAATGGCGTAGAAATCACAGGCAGGGGCTGAAGGTAGGCACGGTCTGACCGGCGAACATTACACGTTTTCTGGCAGGTGGGACAGGTTTTACAAAAGTTCTGGACATCAGTGTACATAGAGGGCCAGTAGAATCTGGAAGCAATGCGCAAATAGGTTTTGTTGCGCCCAAGATGGCCCGCCCAAGGTACAGTGTGTGCTAGGTGCATTATCATTAGCCGACATGACTCTGGAATCACAAGGCGCTTGACACCATCCGTCACTGCATACAAGACATCACTGTCAACAGTAAAGCAGTCCTTGTTTCCTTTTGCCACCTCCAGGCCCTCAACCATTTTGGCAAACAATGGTTTCAGTGTCCCATCTTCTTTTTGCAAGGCTCCAATGTCCCCTGGTACCTCCCACATGTCCTTTGTCAGTCCCTCCTTGCCGTCAGGCTCCCTGGTTTTCAGACTCCTCTCAAAACGCCTCTGACGCCGAGACTTTCTCGGGCCTTTGGTGCCCCCCTCAAACAAACTGCTGTCCAAGGTTGAGAAGGGGTCTGGCTCTG
This sequence comes from Halichoeres trimaculatus, assembly GCF_033239565.1. NCBI lineage: Eukaryota > Metazoa > Chordata > Actinopteri > Labriformes > Labridae > Halichoeres > Halichoeres trimaculatus. The sequence goes on along the minus strand of NW_027437187.1, from coordinate 2,582,061 downwards.
GTTCCTTCTCCTGCCCCAGGACGGACATCTCCCGCACTTTAGCCTGAACACGGGTGATCGCAGGGCCTGATAACCCCCCACCCACGTCCCCGTCTTGCTCTCTCTTTTCCAGAAGCACATCAAGCAGGACAGGTAAGTCCCACCCCAGAATGGCAGCAACAGGCAACTTTTCAACCACTCCCACAGTCAGCAAATAAGGTTGTTCATTCACCACCACCGTCAGATCAGCAGTAGGATATGAATGTCTGTCCCCATGCACACATAAAATGTCCTCCTGCTTGCCATAATCCAAAATGCCCGTTGGCACTAAATCCCTTCGGACCAGCGTCAGGAAGCTACCAGAGTCTGCCAAAGCAGTCACAGATTCCCCATTAATGGTGACAGTTTTGAAATGCTGAAGCCTCCTCACTGATCTTGTATCCTCAGCGCGCGGGGTGTAGCATGCACCAGTTAGCTTAGCTTTTCTGATGGGGCACAGGGAAGCTTTGTGGCCTGCCTGCTGACAGTAAAAACAAATGAGCTCCTTACCAGGACCACGCTGGCTGGGTGCAGGGCTGGGTTCTCCAAACTGATGTGGATTGGCCTTGGCTGCCGGTCTGGGCTGTGATGAAGACTGACGACTAGGACCACCCTGGTAAGCAGCTGGGCCTCCCCGTCGAGCGTTGAGGTACTGGAGTGCTAGCTTGGCTGCAGCTAGCCCCTCCACCGGCTCATGCTCCTTCACCCAGGTGCGGATGTCTGCGGGGAAGACACGAAGAAGCTGCTCCAAGATGATCTGCTCGCCGATCTGCTCCTTGGTGTGCTGCTCTGGACGAATCCATCGTCGGTAGAGACCCTTTAAGCGATGGTAAGTTTCCGTTGGGTTCTCTCCAGGTGGAACTGTCATGGACCGGAACTTCTGCCGATACGTCTCTGGTGAGATGTCGAACTTTGTCAGAAGTGCTGCCTTCAGGTCCAGGTAAGAGTGAGCTCTTTCCTCGTCCATAGCTGTATAGGCCTCTAGTGCCTTTCCAGTGAGCAGAGGCACCAAACGACATGCCCACTCACACTCTGGCCAACACCACGTTCTGGCAATTCGCTCAAAGCGAAGCAGATAGTTCTCAATGTCCTCACCAGCCAGATACTGTGGGATCTTAGGGTCACCATAGGGTCTGCTCTCAAGTCTATGGAGTTCCGCTCCACTGTTTACCCTTATCCCTGGCGCCTCCAACGGTGAACTGCGATGCTGCCGGGGAGCTGGTGTTGGCAGTTCCAGCCGCAGACTCATTGTTGACCTCTCAGATGGCGATGTGGCCCTGGCTGGTGCTGGACTTGGAGCTGTCTGTCTCTGCTCCTCTCTCTGCTGACCCTGTGGTGGGGCTAGCAATGAAGCCCGGAGTCCTCTGAGCTCCGCCAGAAACCCCTCCTCTCTCCTTTGCTGCCCCTCTAGGAAGGTCCTCATGACAGTCAGCAGCTCATCTCCTGCCCTTGTAGCACCAGGGTCTGACTTCAGGGCTGGAGCAGCAGCGCCTCCCTCAAACTCATCCTCTGTGGCCCAGGCGTCATCCTCAGCAGCTACCTCCCGAGCTGCTTCCTGCTTTTGTGAGCGCAGGCCAGTACGCTTTAAAGGGAACCGGGTGCGACTTTGTCGACTAGCCATCCCACTTCTGACACCATATGTCACGGGTTCGTTTTAAAAATTTGTGGAAAGATGATGGCTCAGTCGGAATATTCCAGTTCTAGTGAAATTTATTCGCACCGTGTTTCCAAAACCAAACAAAAAAAACAACAAAACAAAACAAAAAATATTTACAGTATGTACAAATATTTACAACGGCTCTCCAGCACTTACTCAGGTGGCCTTCCACCATGCTTCTATGTCAAGCACCCCCTCCTGAATGAGCAGAGCTCCCCTTTTATACCCCCCTTAGCCCCTCCCCTGGCAAACCAAACAACAATCTAGATAGTTTTTAAACATAACTTAGCATTTCACAATTTCAAAATAAATTTATCAGAAACAATTTTATCCCAACAGAATAAGGAACCAAAATGCCCTCCATATGGCGTTTACTGTGTTCATATAATTGAAATAAATTAACAAAACGACAAAAATCAACCCATAATGGTATCGTCCGTGGTCACCTGATCCTGTTAAGCGCGCCAACACGCACTATTTACGGGGTTACTAGGAAGTGCCCCGGTTTGACCCCTTGAACAGGAATGAACGCATCCTCATCAGCAGGTGAGCGTTCGTGTGTGTGTGTGTGTGTGCATTTCTGGGTTATGTAGGAGCCGAGTGTGCACCCCCGGCAGCCTACCACAGGATAGTTGTGCGTGGAAGCAGGACCGCGGGTCATAAATGCGGTCCTGCTGAGAGTTATGAGCTCTGTTTGTTCTTTACTGGGGCGATGAATCATGCTCCGCGCGCTCCCGTCCCCATGCTCTCCGGCCAGGAGAGAGAGAGAGAGTCACGCGCTGAGCGGGGAAGAGGAGCACTCATAGACGCTCCTTCACAAACCCGATCAAAAGCCTTTTCTTGGTCTAGAGAAATCAGACCAACCTTACAGCTCAAAGAACCAGAGAGGTCCAAAAAGTCCCAAATTAAAGAGATGTTGTCAGTTATCAACCTGATGGGCACACAATACGTCTGGTGTACATGAATGACCTGCAGCTCCTGAGCAGACAACAGGGCCTCCAGCTCTACGTTGTCCCCCTCACAGACCTGGGGCAGATTCTTGAAGAAGGACACGACCACCTCAGGCCCCTCCTGGAGCACAGCTTCATACAGTTCTTTGTAGAAACACAGCACGCTGACAGAACTCAGCAGTCATGCAGTTGCTGACCAGTGTCAGACCACAGAGAGTGCATCAGTCTTTTCTGTCCATTTTTATGTTCCAGGCCACAGAAAAAGTTAGAGGGATCATCCACCTCAACGATGAGCTGGAAATGTGATTTAAGCAAAGCGCCCTGAGCAGAGATACCCAGCAGGTCAGACAGAGCCATAATCTGTTCTCCATCTCCTGTGGAGTCTACCAGATCCTGCAGATCCACCACTTCTCTCTGCAGAGCTCTCATAGACCGGGTCAGGCCCTTTGTGACACTGAGTGTACTGTAGGCAAAGTTGTTGGATCTGAGCTTTGCCCACATCCCACCACTGCTGTAAAGAGCTCAAATTAGTGCTGCACGTTTATCGCAATCGCAATCGCAATCGCAATCGCAATCGCAATCGCAATCGCAATCGCAATGTCAGCACGTGCAATTATGTAATCGCAAAAGAGGTGCGATTGTACAATTGTTTAAAAAAAGTGTAAAAAAATGTGTGTGTGTGTGAGAGAGAGAGAGAGAGAGCAGGCGTGAGATGACTAATCGGTCACTTTTCAACTGGTCATGTGACTAACTGCCCCCCTGGTACAGCAGTTTAATCAGAAAAGATGGAGCACAAAGAAGTAAGTGAGGCGCTCGTGGCAAAAAGAAACTCTACCTCCTCCGTTATTTGGTGTTATTTTGGTTACCGATTGAATGACACTGAGCAAAAAGATGTAACTTTTAAAACATGCAAAGCAAAAGAGGCTACCTCACGTGGCAACACAAAAAATTTATACCAGCACCTGAAACAGCACAAGGACAAATATGAGGAATGCAAGCAGCTCAAGCAGCTCCAGTTCAGGCGACCCCCAGCGAGCCTGCAACGTCCCAAGCAAGTCAACAAAGCACGCTTCTAGAAGTGTTTGGGAGCATAACACCGTACAAAGAGATGATACACAGACACAAAGCCATCACTGACGCCATCACTGACGCCATCACTGACTCCATCACTGACGCCATCACTGACGCCATCACTGACGCCATCACTGACACCATAACTGACGCCATCACTGACGCCATCACTGACGCCATCACTGACGCCATCTCTGACGCCATCACTGACGCCATCACTGACGCCATCACTGACGCCATCACTGACGCCATCACTGACGCCATCACTGACGCCCACTGACGCCATCATTGATGCCATCACTGACGCCATCACTGACGCCATCACTGACGCCATTACTGACGCCATCACTGATGCCATCACTGACGCCATCACTGACGCCATCACTGACTCCATCACTGACTCCATCACTGACTCCATCACTAACCCCATCACCAACTACTTGGCAAAGGACATGGTGCCCATCTACATCGTGCAAAAAGAAGGATATTTTGCAAAATGGTCGGCACGTTGAACTCCAGATACAAGCTCCCTGGGCGGAACTTTTTCAATGACACAGAGAGAAACAGTTGAATTGCTCAGTCTGTTGTAAAGTGTGTTATCATTCCAGTGTATGTAACACACAGAAAATACTTCACATCGTTTTCAGTTCACAGAGATGTGCCTTTTTAGTTTGCACAATGCATAAATGTGCCATTTTGAATACAAACAAAACAGTACTGTTGTGCTGCACTCTGTTGTTTGTAAACAGTAAGTTTGGATATTTTGAAAACTATTACACGATTAAAATCCTCAGTTATCCATCTCTGCTTTTTCCTTGATTTTTCCCCATGGTAACCAAGCAAGTCTGTGGACTCATGACACAACTTTTTTTATTAAATCACAAGCACAATCGCAATATTGTCCACCTAATCGCCAATCGCATCTTTTCCCCAGATCGTGCAGCTCTAGCTAAAATCAGACTTTGTTTCTCTGAAATGACTCCAGAAAGACTTAAAGGCCTTATGAACCATGTGGTCAGATAACAGAGCAGTGTTAAAGTTCCAGTACGCACTCTGACATCTTAATAACAGAAAAGACACAGAGTATCATGAAGTGGTCAGGGAAACCGGCTGGGCTGATGGAAACACCTTTAAAAACACTGAAGTGGTGTATGAAACAGTACCCTCTATCTAGTCTGACAAGAGACAGCTAGTTATCTCTGCTGTGAACCCAGGTGAACTGCAGCTGAGCAGGATGGAAACGTCTCCACACATCACAGAGTTCAAACCTTTCAACCAGAGTCAGCAGAGCCTGGCTAGAAGCAGCGTGAGGTTCCTGATAGTTCCTGATAGTTCCTGTCTAACCGAGGGTTCTCTGTGCAGTTAAAATCTCCAAGGAACAGTTACTCATCACTGCTGCAGATAGCAAGAGCACTCCGTAACACAAATGCGTTGAAATGCTGACACTAAACACAGCAGATGTAAAACTGTGAAATAAAATACACAAAAGCAGTGCATGGCAACTGAAAATGCACAACATGTGAAATAAAAAATGCATAAAGTTGTGAAACAAAGCTAAGAATTAGAAAATGTGAAACAAAATTGCAGAAAGCTGTCAAATCACTTTGCCTTTACACTTGAAATAATAAGAGTTCAGGTAAACAGCAGCCTCTAGACCACTGCTGGCTGTGACGGCAGCAGAGACTGGTGTGATTGTGGTAGGCAGCGTTGAGGAGAAAGGCTGCTGTTGTTGAATGCAGCCTGCTGCTCTGCTCCCCCCTCCCCTCTGCTTCACAATTAGCTGCTAATAAAACCCACCTGGAGCTGAGGCCTGGGGGGTATTGCACAAAACCAGGATAAGGGATTAAGCTGGCAAACATTGGTTATCCTGGATGAAGTTTGCCTCAAGTCGGTTGAACAAAAGCTGGTCAAGTTTATCCCAGACTAGTTACCATGGTGATTTATTCTCTGCAGCTAGCCTGCTCCAGACCAGGCTAACTACCAGGATCAGATTAATCCTGTGTTGGCTCTGCTCTCTGTAATGTAAGAAATGATCATGGTTTACAACATTTCCATGCCTCTTCTACACATTACATCATTTAATCATCCTGCACCCAAATCTTACAACTGTAGTCATTGCATTTGCTGGTTGACTTTAGTGTTACTTATTTGCACAGATTATATGAAGACAAAAATAACTTTTAACATAGACAGTTGAGAAACCTGTCTTTATTAATACAAGTCCTATAATAAAAGGTTCAAAATTATTATAAAGAAAATGGAAAAAACAGGCCTTGCTGAAATTGGTACTAAACCAAACTGTTGTAGAAAATAAATAAAAAATAAAGAACAACCCTAAACCTACAGAATGAGAAAGAGGAGAAACAAAGGAAATATAAATAGGCTATATCACACCACTGAAATGGACTACAATATAACAGACAGCATATAACTTTGTCTTTACTGTCTCCTGAAAAGAGGACAATCGTCCTGTTTTAGGACTCCACCTTTAGGAGTGAAAGGGTCCTACATCATTCTGACTCCACCTTTTAACTTAAACAATCTTTCTGTTTATTCATTCGGTCCTGTCAGCCCTACTGTTATATTGCAATACTAATAAAGACAGCTTGTCAAATTGCTGTCAGAGGTTGAATTAATATGTAGCCTATATCACTATCTGTCACAGTCCCCCCTGGATCCCCTCCATCACTGGCCTCCCGTTATTTAAGTCAAGTGCCAGCTCCTCTGCTGGTGTGACGAGTCTTTTTTTTTTCACGGCTAAAATTGTACAGAAATTCATTCTCAGCAGACAACAAATGTATCACTTCGTTTGATAATTGCTCTTTGGGCTACGCATAAGTAACTTACCAGACTGCAGAATATTTTTATACTTGGTTTTCACCTGCTGCCAGGTTCTTTTCTGGCCAGACAGGTTTGTTCTTCATGACAGATGAGGGATGAAACAAAACACAACATAAGATAAATTGATTCAATAGATAACACGGACACAGAGTTGAAATTTTCTTTGAACTTAATTATACTTCAAATAACCTGAGTAACATGCACTTCTATGGGCCACATTAAAGAAAAACACAAGTATTGATTAGTGGACTTGAAAAGTCATCAGCTCCGAATCCTAAAACTGTAATTATGACATTGTGTGGAGTACTGTTTCTTAATACATGTCCGCGCTACTTACGCATTAAGCCGGTCCGTTATTAACTGTCAGGCTTTTTCCCTCTGCTTTTTTTATTTTTTATTTTTAACCACACTCGTGTTGCCTTTCTTGTGGATTATATGTTTTACTTCTTCATAAAGTTGAAGAAGTATTGCCTGTTTTTCCTGCGTGAAGAAAGATGCACGTCCTTGTTTCATTTTCGATCTGTGATTCTGTGATCGATCTCATGGTCTTCTTAAGAAGGCTGTGAATGCCCGCTTATCCAAATGATCCACACCTGGCTTGACTAAGCCATGTCTTTTCATCCTGGCTCGCCAAACATGCAACCAATTAATCCGAGAAAGCACCGACTAGGCTTATTCAAGCCGCGCCTGCTCATTTATACTGGATGTATTTATCCTACTTTTGTGCAATACCCCTCAGGCCTTTTGCTCCTGCCTGGAGTGTGTGGAGGTGATTGGCTTCTCCTGGCTGTACTTGGCTGTTGTATAAGGTAAATACAGTCCTTTTATGGCCTCTTAGGGACAGTTTGGTATCTAACTTTTGCTGTTGTATCCAGAGCTCCAGCAAAGATCCACTGGTCCCTCTCAGAAGAGCAATAGTATAGCCCACAACTCAGACGTAAGTAAGTAGGTAGGGTGGCTTTTACCACTGTTTGTTTTGTGTGGTAGAATTATTTTATTGACTCTCGTTTCATTTCTTTACAGAATATATGGCTGCTGTTTTTGCTTCCCTTCGTTCTCTCTAGTTCGTTTTAGTGTCCTTTGGCCTAATTAGTTATATCCCTTTAGTTATTTTATTTAACTGGGTTTCAATTGTTTTGCAATTAATTCTGTTTTGTTCTTTGAGGGTTGACATCCTTAGCTGTGAGGCTAGGCACCTTGGGTGAGGGCCCTCCACCTATTGCATACGAGTTTTGACACAGGGTCACAAGTAGACTACACCTGTTTGAGGAGTGCTGTGTGTGTGTTTCACTTAAGGGTGAGTAGATGGGTAGCACCCCCACACCTTCCTTAGTAGAGTCTGCCTCTCAGCTAGCGGTGTCCATTCCACATTTAGGTTCAGTTGTCTTGAGGTTAGCAGTCAAATTTTAGTTTGTTTTTACCCCTTTTTTTACCAGGCCTTTTAAAAAATAGATAGTATTGTAATAAAGGATAATTTTAATTCACTCCTTGGTTGGGTTGTTTCATTTGCTTTAACAATTCCTTTTCTCCTTTTCAGCTTCAGTTCTTTTCTCTTTGGTTACATAAAATAAAAGCATTATATTTTTGTAATCCACGTCTCCTGCCTCCTCAAAACTCACCTGTGTGCCCTTGGTTTTGGGGTGGTTAAGACTTAGTCTATTCATCCCCAGGGACTTGAGTCCCTAGGGGGCGTTGTTTGTGATTTCCATTAGTACACCAAATCATCACTTTGTCACATAATCAAAAAACCTGATTACAGAACCACATGAGTACTGTAATCAGAGGGCTAACGCTTCACTAATTATTATACAGATGAAAGATTTTACTGCACAATTTTACTGTCATTTCCCTGTGGGGTTCAACAAGCATTTAATAGCAAATGTGCCATGTGCTGTTAGGCTCGTCCACATGTAAGAATCTCTGATTGACTTTGATGCAAAATTACTGTATAAAACATCCTTTTACTGTCAAAACGAATAGGCTACAGCTAGAACTAAGAAAAATAAAAGCGCACTTCTCCTGCACATGCTGCTTCACTCAATTTTTTTCTGTAAAAATCTGCAAGTTTGTAGAAGTTCTAGCGCAACAAAAAATGTACGGAAGAAGAAGTAGAAAATAAGGTCACAAAATGTTGAAATGCTGTGTCAGCAATTTAACATATCAAATAAGAGAGAAGAAACCATCTCTCGTTACATCTTCTCTGGCACTGTTAATGTTTAAAGAGCCAATCTTTACATCACATCATCATCAACAACAGCAACAAAAGAGAGCAAAGAGAAGACATCTTCATTGTAATCATCTCTATCTATCTGTGTCCGCACTTTAAGCAACAGACATTTGATTTATGAAAAGTGTGTACCAGGGCCAATCACGGCGTGCGCCTGATCAGGTGTTGATAAATGTGGCGGCTGAAAACAATCCTAACTCAAATAACATGCTCCCTCAATATTCAAGGTTCAGCTGGCCGAACCCACAGAATTTATGACATGGAGGGATTACAGAAAAAAAAGGAGATTTCTCTTTGCTGGTAATCGACAACGCCATAGCTAAATGATGCCGGTTCGGCTGCCAGAAAAGAAGTGTTAGAAAGCAAGCCAGAAAAAAAACTTGTCTTGTCTCAGCGTGGCTGTGACTAACTAAACTACAACAGAGTTGAGATATTTGATTTACACATCCTTTGTTAATACCTGGGTTAATTAACCAGTGATATTTGACTATTAGAAGCCACGATATTCAGGTCCAGAAACATGGAAAGTTGTCATCTAAAAATGTGTTTGAGGTCTGAAAGAAGCTGCAGGTTGCAGACTAAACCTGAACCTGAACCTGTCACAGACTGAAGAGGGAGTAGAGCTCTGACAGATGGAGGAACAGACCAACCTGCTCTGTGTCAGATACAGATAATAAAACATTTTCAGTACTAAAAAACTAGTTCACCTAAAAACTGATCTCTTTAACTTTATTTGTGCTCGTTTTGGTGCCTAGACAATAAGTGTGTCAATCATGCGCAATTACGCACAGGTAGACCGAAGCCGGTTGCGAGTGTCCTGTGAAAGAGCTACAGGGCACTCGTCAGTCACGTGACCTGAGCTGTGTCTCTGATTGGACAATGAAATGATCCTAATAACTTTTGAACCGCAGAGTTAGAAAAAAAATCATTCACTGTACAGTGTGTGTCGATGGTAAAATCAGTGTTTAAGACCCAAGCTGTTTTTTGAACCAGGCTGTAAATGTGTTTTTAATGCTGTAATAGTCTGTTTTATTATGACTGGGTATGTTTGTGACTTCCAGTCTCTCTCAGCCAGACTCAAGCAGATTCTCAATGAAGAGCAACTTTTAGCACTTTAGCATACGCTTCATTTTTACTAACCAGATGTTGCCTCTTGTTTTTCTGTCTGAAAATATTTTGTGCTCTTATAATCTAATAATTCTCCTCCATAGACGAACTTCCCTCACTGCACCCCGTTCCCCTGACAGGAAACTTATGTACACAAACTCAGACCTGCTGTAAGATTTGAGCGTACCGGACGCCCACGTTCAGATTAAAAAATGCTGATCTGTGCGTGGATAGGAGCATACACCCATTTTTCAGTCGTTCCCACGTTTGACAAATGAAGACCACTGAGTTAAGGAGCACTGTGAGTCTTTCTTTGACACCTTTGTTTACTTTGTCCTGGTTGATTTTGTTTCTGGAGTTTTCCTTTTAACAGCTAGTTTTGAGCAATGCTCCTCCATCAAACTGTCCTCCTCCCCATCCAACACTGACTCAGCCACCCTGGTGGCAGTCTGACCAGCCAGCTCCTTTCCCAGAGTCTGGACTCTAGGCTCTGCCTGCTCACTCTGAGAGGTGAAAACCCTCCAAATCTGGACCCTATCCTGATCACCGTTTACAGTTATGTGTGTGTATGTGTGTGTTTAAGTGTGTGTCTGTCTGTGTGTCTGTGAATTGTGGTTTTTAGCCCTCTGTGCGCCCTGTGCTTTGCTCTGCATTTCGTTCTGCAACTCCGCTGCGTGCCTTGCATTGTGCTCCACTCATGTCTCACGCTTCATTCGTGCTGAGCCACAGGCTGCTTGTCAGCTTTGACAGGTGGCTCTGTATGAACAGATCAGGTGACCCTCTGCTCCACATCCAAAACATTTAAAGGTGTCAGCAGAAATATGACCTGTATAGTCAAAACCATCAATTCAGAAACAGAGAGTTATGTTCAGCTCGCCTGTTTCCATCTAAAACCACAGAAACATGCCTACTGAATGTCACAACATGTTTAAGCAGCAGAGACTGACAGCCGAGAGGATCAGCTTCATGGGGTATACTATCCGACCATGTCTCGCTGACTCACTCTGCAACAGCTCATTTTTAAGAAAGGGGGGTACATTGGGCTTTCTTAACAGGGTTAACAAATGAGAACACTGGCATTAAAGACCTCTGAATCACCATACTACTCTCCACCAGCTGATGGGCTTTCTCAGAGCTGACCAGAAAAATCACAACAGCACTGTTCATTCTAGACCAAGGGTCTTCAACCTGCTGCTCTGGGGCCTCATGGGGCTCTTTGACTCCTTTGCAGTGGCTCCTTGAAGCTGTAAAATATATATTATTGAAATAAAGAATTGTTATTTTTCTTACACAGGGTATTAATGATTAAAGACATTGACTCAATAAAATCATGCGTTAAACTAAACTAAATCTTCATCCCATCTGCCAATAAAGCCTGCCACCACTCTACTTCACCTCCTACAACATCAACAGCCCACCAACTTTCCATGCACCTGTGGCTAACCTCAAGTTTTACAGCCCTGGGAAGATAACTAAATCTACAGAAGGACAAATCTGGAAGAAAATACAGATTTTAATTCTTTATGGATGAATTAATTTAACTGCCAGCATAATCTACAGGTTTGATGTGTAGCAAGACATTAGAAAACAACGAAAGGTTGAGCAATATAACCATTATATGTCATCAAACAAAAGTATTCTAAACTTTATTTTGGTAGATTTTTTTAAAGTTTCTTTTTAAAATTTTTGACAAGTTAAAAAAAAATAATCACATGTTTTAAACATATTTTTGGAGGGCAATTTTAGCAAATGTAATTAATTTCAAAATTATTTCGAAGGTTTGCAATTTTTTAACAGTTCAAATTTTCAAATTTGATTTGAAAAATTTTGAATATTTTTGAAATTTTAATTTTTTTGAAATTTCAAGAATCAAAAAATGAAATTACATTTCTTTTTATTTAAAAAAATGAAATTTATGCAACATTTTGAAGTTTGAAAATTATTTAAAATTTTGTTAGATTTTTTTTATTTCTTTTTTATTTTTAACAAATCAAAAATATAACTAAATTTTTAAACAAATTTTTTTGGGGGAAATTTTTACAAATTTTTTAAGTTTTAGATTTATCTAAAATGTTTGCAATGTTTTTACAGTTAAAATTATTTTAAATTGATATTGAAAATTTTTGCAAATGTTTGAAATTTAAGATTTTGAAATTTCAAGGATCAAAAAAATTGAAATTTAACTTAAAAAAAAAAAAAAGAAATATTTTGAAATTTTTCAGATTTTTTTCCCCCAAGATTTAAAAAATGTTTTTTTTTAAAAAAAAACCTCACATGTACAATTTTACACATTCAAAAAAAAACTTCTCTCCAAAATGTAGAGGAAGTTTGAAGGCATGTGCAAGCGCAGCTGCAGCCAAACAAAGCACAAAAACTCACCAAACAGAACAAACGTTTCTGACACACTCACCCTGACGCTCTCAGCATGCAATCAGACAGAGGGAGAGCGACAGAGACAGAGAGAGCTGTGAGTGTGAATAATGATGGTGCAGTGATGTTAGTCCATGGACTGTTAAAGATCCTGGTCTCACCTCTGAGCTCTGGTCTGGCTCTCCTGGTCCCCACACAGAGGGAGGGTTCTAGAGGGAGGGGCTCCCTCCTCTCTGTCCTCACACTGATCCATAGCAGAGCCCCCACCTTCACACAAACACAACATGTTCATTCATTACAACAAGCTTCACAGCACAGGACACACATTAGTTCTCCTTCCTCTCAGGAACATGACACAGATCACCACCTTCTACAATACATAGAGGGACCAGGCAGGGTTGCCCTCTGTCCCTGCTACTATGCCCTTGCACTTGAGACTTTAGCTGAGGTCAGTAGATCACAACAAGACATGCACGGTGTGACGATTTGAGGCAAAGTCCATAAAAAAGCTCTGTGCGTTGATGACATCTTGTTGTTTCTAACAAACCCAAAATATCAATACCAGCTACCCTGTCCACTATTCATGATTTAACTCCTTCAGGTTATTAAATACATTTTGATAAATTGGAAACTATGCTGTTCGGTAACTTTAATTTGCCCTCCAGCTGTCCCTTGACATGTTTCCCAAATGGCTTCACCTACATTGGGATCATCGTTTCTCCAAACCTGGCAGAGCTATGGAAACTTAACTTATCTCCAACTCTTAATAAGAAAAGGGACCTGGAGAGATGCTGTGATCCTCTCTTATCTCTCATGGGACATTGAAATGAACATTTTTTCACGGCTTTTATATCCTCTTTGAATGTTGCCTCTATAGTTATCAAAGAAAGCTCCAGCTGATTTAGAAAGAGCCTTCTCTAGATTCATTTGGCATGGAAAGAAACCACGACAGGAAATCAAAACCCTACAGCTCCCTGCTGATGGAGGTGGTCTAGCTTTATCAAACATCCATTATTCCAAGTGGGCCACACTTTATCTCTGCTTTCTGCACATTACTTTACTCTCTTAGTCCAGGTGACCTCAGAGACGCTGCACAGAGATGGGAGGGGGATCTTGACACAGTTTATAATAAGGATGACTGAAATGAAGCCATTAAGGTCGTCAGATCAATGTTCACATGCAATGGACTCATATAACCCCTTATAGACTAAATAAAATGGACCACCAGACCTCTCCTCTATGTAATAAATGTAGAAGAGAGGTTGGAACCTATGATCACTAGTTCTGTCAGTGTAAACTGATGAAAAGATTCTGGGGTGTCATTTCTAAAGAAGTGAGTGACTTTTTTCAAATTCAAAAGGACTAAGGCCTGTTCATTCTTATTCTTCCCTCAAAGTCAGTTGCTTTGTCTGGACCAAATTTTAAACTGTCAGACAAATTGTTGTTATTGGGTAGAAAATGCATCATGATAAACTGGCTTAAGGATAAACATCAACTGTTACACTGTGGTATAGAGAGTTATTGGGGATCCTCCCTCATGAAAGGATCAGTGCTGTTCTGAGGGGGAATGAGAGGTAGTTCACAGACATGTGGTCTCCTCTGCTCAGTTACTGACTTAAATAACTGACTTTTCCTCTTTTTGAATGGAGGAAATTTTAAAGTGACAGTATTTCAATTTTTGTATTTATTTTTCTTCTTTTTCAAAGAATCTTATGAAATGATTCAATTTCAATCCATTTTTTGTTGTTTTTTTTCTTTCTGCTCTGAATGTGCAGTGAGATACGATGGCATAATGATTGATTTCATGTTCTTTTGTTTGTTTGTGGAAATATAAAAATCATTATAATTCTGTTAAAGAAAGATAAAAAAAACCTTAAGAAACCACTTCCACCCTGGTCTGGCTCTGGTCCAACTAAAAGGATCTGAAGCCTCTGGGACAGTTGAGGCTGTCTTAAAGGGTCTTCAGACAAACCAAGTCAGTGTCAGTGTTGGAAGATATTTGACCTCTGACCTCTTCACTTCAGATTATTAAAAGTTAATAGCTTAAAGCACCTGAGCCAAGTTGATCCAGGCTGTCAGACCGGTTCAGACACTCCCTGCATTTTCCTCTGATGCTGTGACTCAGATTAGGATCAAACTGCTGCTGAATTTACTCCACAAACACAAACTGTAGAACAGGTCAATCTTTGTCAAATCACTGCTCTTTAACTCAGAGAGAAACTCTACAACACATTTCAAACAGCCAATCAGCATCCAGAAACATTTCTCCAGTTCAACAGTGATCCAGCAGCATGTGAGCTCAGTGATCCTGATCATCAAACAGGGACAGGTTTCTCTGAAGGGTTCTCACCTGTTGAAGTCAGTTCAGCTCAGCTTACACACACTTTCCTCCTTCACGTGTGGAGAGAAGAAGCTGCTGCTTTGTCCCTCGTCAGTCCTGGTGTCTGTGTGTGTTTGATCAGAGGACTCTGCTGTCACACCCTCATAACTTCAGAGTGACGTCAGAGCTGCTCTCACCTGTGGCAGAAACACAGTGTCAGATTACAAACTGATCACATGATGTAGTTCTACCATCTGACCACTAGATGGTGCTGACTAACACTCCCTGCATTTTCCCTGGATGGTGTGATTCAGATTAGGATCAAACTGCTGCTGACTTGACTCCACTCCCACAGTAGTGTGTTTTGATAACAGCATAGAGTTAAAGACCTCAAAACAACACCAAGAATTTAACACTTTACTCTGAACTGGCCTAACACTGGAAGTTATATCTGTGTATTGTAAAAATTCATTAACACTTCACAGTGTTATGTGGTATCAGACACTGTTAAATATTAACTCTTTCTAGAGTTGAAATGGCTCAACACTCACTCAAGTGCTATTTTAAGGTCCCGTATTATGCAAAATTCACTTTAGACTGGATTTGTAACAGTAATATGCGTCCCCAGCCCGTGTACAAACTCCCCCAAAATGAGAAAATTCTATTTTCTCTTTCTCGTGCTTGCTCAAGACAAAGCTTGCTTTCAGGACATGCTCAAACATGCAGATTTGAGATCTGCCCTGCATGGCATCATGATCTTAAAAAAGGAACTCCTCCGGGCCCGCCCCATTCACTGCCCCTTCTGTGCAGCACGTTTTTCACCTTGGCTGCTCGGCTGCTTCGAGCATAGCATAGAAGTCTTTTTTTAACTCCATCACATGATGTTTGGAAGATGCAGTGGATTAATTTTATTTTTGATGGAGATGCACCCACAACAACTCCTAAAATGTTGTATGTGTGTGCTCATCATTTCACTATGGACTGCTTTCTCAACGAGGGCCAGCACAAAGCAGGATTCACCAAGAACCTGAAGCTGAAGCATGGATCTGTACCAACTGTCTGTGACCCAGCTACATGGGAGCTGTACGTTTTACTGATTTGTGTTGTTTACTATAAGCTCTACCTAGCCTGATAACGTAAGTTACGGTTTGTGACTTAGTTTCCTTACACTACATTAACACACATGAGTGAATAATATCAGGGGACATTAAAGAGAAGCTATTTGGACATATATTTCATGTGAAGCTAGCTTTATATACACAATGTTATCTTTTGTTTGGATGGAAGTGACTACGTGTCGCGGTTGCCCCAGGCGGAGCTAATGTTGTGCTACAGGGTAGCGAACGCACTCTCGGTTGTTATTATGGAGGTTAAGACCACAGTCACCACTAATGTGTGTGTTACTGCTGCAGTTTAGTTTGCTTGATAGATGTCCCTCATGGTACTGTCTGGAAAAACTAACAGTCCAGGCTGCACACAGTTCTTTCTGCTCGCTATGGTATGATAACTCAGGTTAGCACCAAGCTGCTAACGCTAATTTTATTTACCTGATGGTAACTGCAGCAGTTACTAACCACTCAGAAACGTCCTGCTGCAGTCGTAGAGTTTGGATTTTTTCAGGCACCTCTCCTTCTGGGTCAGACTCTGGATCAAACTGCTATGACTGAACCACGGCGCTTCTATGAGCCATATCCACGCACTCTGTATAAACACTGCAGCATGGTACCTGAGTGAAAGCCTCACCCTCGTCCAAAGAAGTTGTGAAGGAGGCGTGGACAGGGTAGCTCATTATCATTTAGAGCTATGCCCATAGGAACAGTTTGTTTTACAGGAGCGTTCTGGAGAGGGGATTTACAGAGCGGCTAAAGTCCAGGAAACAACTGGATTTTGAGGCAAAAAACTTTCATTTGACTTTCCAGAGACCTCTGAGACCTATTTGAACTTGTTGAAAAGTTGCATAATATGGGACCTTTAACTCCCTGTAGATAAGGACCATATGTACACTGGCTCAGTGTGAAATAAACTCTGTCAATGTTGGATTGATACTGCTGAATTAACAGAGTGGAAGACTATCAGGGAGATGTGTACTGCAGTCAAGAGACACATGAGAGCATGGATATTTTGTATTTTTGTCTATGAAGACAAACTGTTCTGTTTCATTCATGATATTAAGCTGTTAAAATGAGCCATTAAACTGTTCCCCCTGGTGGCTGGCTGCAGTATAGGTCACAGTAAAGGTGGTGAAACTTTAAAAAATAAATACACTCGGTAGAAATGTTTTTCTCATCCTTATGCTGTGGTGATTTTAAGATATTGTAGTGCTGTGCTTTGCTCAAGTCCTTTTTTTCCTGAAAAGTTTTTTTTTTTATTAATTATGAGTAGGGCTGTCATTTTAACGCGTTAATTAGATTAATTAATTACACCGCAAATTAACGCTTTATACAAATTAACAGAGATTAATCTGGATCCCAAATCCGCGGGGCGTTCAAAGACGCACTTATTTTTAAATGTCTGGCATTTACAAACTGTGTGTCCTAATTGGAAAAAGAGGTGTTCTCGTCGGATTTTCACATTTCCGACAGTCCCTGAATGTATCACACGTGACGTCAGCAACATGCTTTGAACCGGAGGGAGGGAAGCGAGAGTGATTTGTGACTGCTGACTACATTGCGTTTATTCACACATCCTTTTTGAAAATCTGCAGAAAATCGTCCGTTTACTCTAACCCAATTCTGTAAAAAACAGATAACTCTACACTCTTTACTGCATTAACCAAGCCCTGAATGATCGATAAATGTCTCGTATTTAAATCTAAAGAATTCTTTGAAAATTTCTTTCCATCTTACTGGTGTCATGTTTCAGCTTGGGGCTGCTCTGCACCAACCAGCAACAGTTTGTGTGTTCAGAGCATGTTAAACTGAAAATACTTCACTTTTCTTTGATCCAAGACTTGAATGAAGTGTTTTGTACATAGTTCCACACATTTTTTAAGCCTGTAGCCCTGGTTCTCCTGACCCCATAGAAGACCTCATAGAAGTATAGAAGTATAGAAGTGCATATTGCAGTGAAAATTGAGTTCACATCGAGAAAAAATGTGAACAGAAGCAAAAAACGCCCTAAAAATCAAATCAGCTTATCTTAGGTGCAGGACTGTGTAGATTTTGTAAAGACAGAACCATAACACTTTTTTCATGTGTTCCTTATGCATCAGGGTACCAAAAAATGTGTTGTATATATTTCCACCTTATTTTTAAATGTTTTTTAGCGTATTTTAATGTAATTTTAATATCCTGGAATTCAAATTCTTTTTTTCTTTTTCTTTGCGTCAGCAGCTTTTTGAGAGTGAGGGGGACATATTTTGGTGGGGGTTTTGGGGGGTTCTTCCCCAGAAAAGTTTTAGTAAATTCAATGCAATTTTCTGCATTCTGGTGCATTCTATCCCGTTTTCAGTTTGAAAGTTATCTCTCTCTTTCTTTGTTTTCCTTGGAGAGGGCATGATCCGCAATTACTGACTACTATTATGCTCTGGTGTAATACAGAGGACTGACACTGACAACTTTTTGGTATTTGTTCTCTTTTTAATTCAATGATTATGCTTTTGCAATATTTTATTCATGTAGAGTGGCACTGGGCATTAGAGGATTTTGAAAATACTAAGTTTCCCAATAAGTCATGTGACATTATCCAGAACTATCTGTCACCTTTCAGCACTCACCTCAGCAACAGAGCTGCCTCCACTGCCCCTGCATGCTGTCCCTGCCTCTGCCTCACTCTCAGTCTCATCCACCTTTATCAGGAGACACAGAGATGCATTGAGCATATTAATCATTAAAATAAGCTTAATGTAGACTTTTCATATGAAGATTTCTGTGATGTAGCTCAGTCATGTTATCAGCACATCAAACACACAGGTAGAATAGCAGGCTAATAACGATGTATGTTACGTTAGAAATGGGCCACCTCCCTAAAACATGACCTAACAGTTTGATAGTTCAGAAATGGTCAAATGTGTGTTCATACCTGGAGTCTTTTTTTTAATGGACGCTGTCAGAGAGAGGAATAATGTCACAAGAGAAAAAAGTGAAAAAAGATCCTAAGTATGTTTAAAACTGCAAATAAACTTCCTTCAGTTGATTCTTGCTTTGTAACGTGATGATTCCATCCTTCATTATTTATCTTGGCTTAAGACCAGCAAAAATGACTCAAGATGGATACTCTGACAGATGTTTCAAACTGTATTTTTTGTTATTTGTTTTAATTATATATTTTTTTAGTTTTCTAATCTTTGGTTTACTTTTGAAACTTTTGGTCCATTTAAGAGTCTGCAACAAATCACAGTGAGATATGAACATTTTTAACCATTAGATTTATTTGTTGTTTTTTTCTTTGGTTTTAAATAAATCAAAAAGATACAACAGAAAAACTTTTAAAGCATCTTCACAGCACAGTTTACATGCAGTCTGGGTGTAGAGGGCAGAACACCTCTTGCTCTGACTGCAGCTGAGAGGGACTGCTGTGTCGTACACTTGGCTTCCTGAGAGTGCTCTGAGACCGGGGGGGGGGGGGGGGGGGGGGTCACGGCAGCAACTGCTGCACACTGAGAGGAGCAGAGCAGCAACTTTACGTATTTTAACATCACAGTCTCTCAAGTCTCCAACAACACCAGAAAAAGTCACTAGACTTGTCAGTAGTCGCGATTTTGAAAAAAAACAAAAAAAAAACAAAACGAAACAAAAAAAATCACAAAAGGAGCCTGATTACTCTCTTAATATGGCTCAAAGAAGCTAGGTTGGCAGCACTGTTCCTGCTCAGGGTGTGCTGAAACGGACACGCCACTCCGGGGTGCTCACCTGCTAACATTCTTATGAGAAAAGCTGGCTGAGTTTGGCCATCAACTGAACTGTTTAGTTACTCAAGAAAATCACTCATAAATTTTCAAATCTTGAGAAACTTGTGAACTTGGGAATACTCAGGGAACTTAAACTTACTTTCCTTTTCTTTGGAAAAAAAAAAAAAAAACCCTCCTGATGTCCATCTTTCTGTCCTGGATCCTACTCAGTCATTGTCCCTGCATGATACAGCTGTGTGGTAGGAAACCAGGAAAATGCGGAGTGGAGTACTTTTGATATTTGTATTTGATAAAGTGGAATGAATTTTCATGTGAAGTGGCTTTTTGTAGGAAAGGAGTAGATTTCTATTGATGTTTGTATTCTTCACTATAAAAATGGGACAGATTTGATAGTGATATGCACTCATACTTTTGACGGCAAATGTGGGGGGGTCAAAACTGCTAATTTTTTAAGGTGAGGGGGACGTGACCCCCCCTGCTTGTATTATGGCGACGCCCATGCTAACAACTTTATACAGAGAGAGAGATGTGAGTCCAACAGTAACTCCTGCAGATAGTGATGAACATCAGGAATGTGGGTCTCAGATTGCAGACAGACAGAGACAGACGGAGGACAGCCTGACACCAATAGGAGAGGAGAGAACACCCGAAGAGCCAACGAAGATGACACAAGCAACATCCTTAGAGAAACGCTGTTAGTCACTCTATGGGGGTGCTGAGATAGAGAAACAGGGTCAGTCTCATCTACTGTCTCCGCAACATGTAGGGAACAGGGAAATGAGGCTGCACCAGAGATCTCTGTAAATGTAGATTCTTGACCTATTGTTGATAAATTTGTGATCAACTGTGAACCAGGACGCCTCCTGATCCTTCTCCATCAACAATCTGCACTGAAAGAGGTGAGAGGAGAATGGAGCCAGATTGATACATTTGAAGGTATTTTGGTGAAACAGAAAATGGGAGTGTTGTGTCCTTGTAATGTTTTTGATTTCTCTACTGTGGCCAGTTTGATTCGTGGTGTTTAATTCCCCCAGTGCAATTCACTGATGACTGACTCTACAGATTTAAAGCAGGTGTGATGGGATCATGGAGAGTAATTAATTGATTTTAGGGAGAATTGTCCCTTTAACAGCTGATATTCTTCCTACGATGGAGAGTGGGAGGTTCATCCAGCAGCAGATCATCACTAAGTGTTTTAGACTGAGTGACTCTGACAGCCAGGGGAAAACTTTAGTGCCTGGAGATGTGATGTGACTGGTGCATAAGGGGATGGGTGGATGATGGGCTGCCATGTCTGGGTGTGTCTGTGGTGTGGGAGGATTGATGATTGATTCCAGTTCACAGAGTCATCACAGATAGTGGAGAATGGTTTAGTTAGTTAAGTAGCTTCCTGTAGTGATGAGTGAGGGTTTGGAAGTAATAGTGAAACATCATCTGCATATATACTGATTTTGTGAAGTATGGTGGGTGTTTGGCTTCCTTTGATGTTTGGGGTCTGACTGCTGTCTCCTGTCTAGAGGTTCAGAGAATATTGTGAACAGTGACGGGGAGAGTGGGCAGTTCAGCTTCTTGTTGGTTTTCCTCCTTTTTTATAGACTGAGAAATGATGAAACCTCTTAGAGCAGCTTTACCAGTTGACCACATGATGGTTGGGGGGGACTTGGGAGGGAATCATTTTTATCCAGGACGGATGCCCTCTCTGTCTTAATGACGCTGTCAGATACAGGATCTTTCAGAGTGGATGTATTAAAGCACCAAACAGTGATCCAGGTCAGCTGGCAGTATAATCCAGTGACGTAACAAAACCAACAAGCAGCAGAGGGAGACATTCAGACAAGATAAAGTGGAAAAGGTTTACTCAGAGTTGTTTTAGCTTGTAGCAGTCTAGCAGCAGACAACCATCCTAGATCTCACACAAACTCATGAGGGTTGTATTCCAAGGGGCCCTGACTTAACATTAGAACCACCTCCACCTGGTCTGGCTCTGGTCCATCTAAAAGGATCTGAAGCCTCTGGGACAGTTGAGACCTGGACTGTCTTAAAGGGTCTTCAGACAAACCAAGTCAGTGTCAGTGTTGGAAGATTTTTGACCCCTGACCTCTTCATCCACACTCTTCACTTCAGAGTATCAAAAGTTAATAGCTTAAAGCACCTGAGCCAAGTTGATCCAGGCTGTCAGACCGGTTCAGACACTCCCTGCATTTTCCTCTGATGCTGTGACTCAGATTAGGATCAAACTGCTGCTGACTCTACTCCACAAACACAAACTGTAGAACAGGTCAATCTTTGTCAAATCACTGCTCTTTAACTCAGAGAGAAACTCTACAACACATTTCAAACAGCCAATCAGCATCCAGAAACATTTCTCCAGTTCAACAGTGATCCAGCAGCATGTGAGCTCAGTGATCCTGATCATCAAACAGGGACAGGTTTCTCTGGAGGGTTCTCACCTGTTGAAGTCAGTTCAGCTCAGCTTACACACACTTTCCTCCTTCACGTGTGGAGAGAAGAAGCTGCTGCTTTGTCCCTCGTCAGTCCTGGTGTCTGTGTGTGTTTGATCAGAGGACTCTGCTGTCACACCCTCATAACTTCAGAGTGACGTCAGAGCTGCTCTCACCTGTGGCCGAAACAGTGTCAGATTACAAAGTGAACACATGATGTAGTTCTACCATCTGACCACTAGATGGTGCTGACTAACACTCCCTGCATTTTCCCTGGATGGTGTGATTCAGATTAGGATCAAACTGCTGCTGACTCGACTCCACTCCCACAGCAGTGTGTTTTGATAACAGCATAGAGTAAAAGACCTCAAAACAACACCAAGAATTTAACACTTTACTCTGAACTGGCCTAACACTGGAAGTTATATCTGTGTATTGTAAAAATTCATTAACACTTCACAGTGTTATGTGGTATCAGACACTGTTAAATATTAACTCTTTCTAGAGTTGAAATGGCTCAACACTCACTCAAGTGCTATTTTAAGGTCCCATATTATGCAAAATTCACTTTAGACTGGATTTGTAACAGTAATATGCGTCCCCAGCCCGTGTACAAACTCCCCCAAAATGAGAAAATTCTATTTTCTCTTTCTCGTGCTTGCTCAAGACAAAGCTTGCTTTCAGGACATGCTCAAACATGCAGAGTTGCGATCTGCCCTGCATGGCATCATGATCTTAAAAAAGTAACTCCTCCGGGCCCGCCCCATTCACTGCCCCTTCTGTGCAGCACGTTTTTCACCTTGGCTGCTCGGCTGCTTCGAGCATAGCATAGAAGTCTTTTTTTAACTCCATCACATGATGTTTGGAAGATGCAGTGGATTAATTTTATTTTTGATGGAGATGCACCCACAACAACTCCTAAAATGTTGTATGTGTGTGCTCACCATTTCACTTCGGACTGCTTTCTCTTCGAGGGCCAGCACAAAGCAGGATTCACCAAGAACCTGAAGCTGAAGCATGGATCTGTACCAACTGTCTGTGACCCAGCTACATGGGAGCTGTACGTTTTACTGATTTATGTTGTTTACTATATGCTCTACCTAGCCTGATAACGTAAGTTACGGTTTGTGACTTAGTTTCCTTACACTACATTAACACACATGAGTGAATAATATCAGGGGACATCAAAGAGAAGATATTTGGACATATATTTCATGTGAAGCTAGCTTTATATACACAATGTTATCTTTTGTTTGGATGGAAGTGACTACGTGTCGCGGTAGCCCCCGGCGGAGCTAATGTTGTGCTACAGGGTAGCGAACGCACTCTCGGTTGTTATTATGGACGCTAAGACCACAGTCCCCACTAATGTGTGTGTTACTGCTGCAGTTTAGTTTGCTTGATAGATGTCCCTCATGGTACTGTCTGGAAAAACTAACAGTCCAGGCTGCACACAGTTCTTTCTGCTCACTATGGTATGATAACTCTGGTTAGCACCAAGCTGCTAACGCTAATTTTATTTACCTGATGGTAACTGCAGCAGTTACCAACCACTCAGAAACGTCCTGCTGCAGCCGTAGAGTTTGGATTTCTTCAGGCCCCTCTCCTTCTGGGTCAGACTCTGGATCAAACTGCTATGACTGAACCACGGCGCTTCTATGAGCCATATCTACGCACTCTGTATAAACACTGCAGCATGGTACCTGAGTGAAAGCCTCACCCTCGTCCAAAGAAGTTGTGAAGGAGGCGTGGACAGGGTAGCTCATTATCATTTAGAGCTATGCCCATAGGAACAGTTTGTTTTACAGGAGCGTTCTGGAGAGGGGATTTACAGAGCGGCTAAAGTCCAGGAAACAACTGGATTTTGAGGCAAGAAACTTTCATTTGACTTTCCAGAGACCTCTGAGACCTATTTGAACTTGTTGAAAAGTTGCATAATATGGGACCTTTAACTCCCTGTAGATAAGGACCATATGTACACTGGCTCAGTGTGAAATAAACTCTGTCAATGTTGGATTGATACTGCTGAATTAACAGAGTGGAAGACTATCAGGGAGATGTGTACTGCAGTCAAGAGACACATGAGAGCATGGATATTTTGTATTTTTGTCTATGAAGACAAACTGTTCTGTTTCATTCATGATATTAAGCTGTTAAAATGAGCCATTAAACTGTTCCCCCTGGTGGCTGGCTGCAGTATAGGTCACAGTAAAGGTGGTGAAACTTTAAAAAATAAATACACTCGGTAGAAATGTTTTTCTCATCCTTATGCTGTGGTGATTTTAAGATATTGTAGTGCTGTGTTTTGCTCAAGTCCTCTTTTTCCTGAAAAGTTTTTTTTTTTTATTAATTATGAGTAGTCATTTTAACGCGTTAATTAGATTAATTAATTACACCGCAAATAAACGCTTTATACAAATTAACGCAGATTAATCTGGATCCCAAATCCGCGGGGCGTTCAAAGACGCACTTATTTTTAAATGTCTGGCATTTACAAACCGTGTGTCCTAATTGGAAAAAGAGGCGTTCTCGTCAGATTTTCACATTTCTGACAGTCCCTGAATGTATCACACCTGATGTCAGCAACATGCTTTGAACCGGAGGGAGGGAAGCGAGAGTGATTTGTGACTGCTGACTACATTGCGTTTATTCACACATCCTTTTTGAAAATCTGCAGAAAATCATCCATTTACTCTAGCCCAATTCTGTAAAAAACAGATAACTCTACACTCTTTACTGCATTAACCAAGCCCTGAATGATCGATAAATGTCTCGTATTTAAATCTAAAGAATTCTTTGAAAATTTCTTTCCATCTTACTGGTGTCATGTTTCAGCTTGGGGCTGCTCTGCACCAACCAGCAACAGTTTGTGTGTTCAGAGCATGTTAAACTGAAAATACTTCACTTTTCTTTGATCCAAGACTTGAATTAAGTGTTTTGTACATAGTTCCACACATTTTTTAGCCTTTAGCCCTGGTTCTCCTGACCCCATAGAAGACCTCATAGAAGTATAGAAGTATAGAAGTGCATATTGCAGTGAAAATTGAGTCCACATCGAGTAAAAATGTGAACAGAAGCAAAAAACGTCCTAAAAATCAAATCAGCTTATCTTAGGTGCAGGACTGTGTAGATTTTGTAAAGATAGAACCATAACACTTTTTTCATGTGTTCCTTATGCATCAGGGTACCAAAAAATGTGTTGTAAATATTTCCACCTTTTTTTTAAATGTTTTTTTCAGCGTATTTTAATGTAATTTTAATGTCCTGGAATTCAAATTCTTTTTTTCTTTTTCTTTGCGTCAGCAGCTTTTTGAGAGTAAGGGGGACATATTTTGGTGGCGGGTTTGGGGGGTTCTTCCCCAGAATTTTTTAGTAAATTCAATGCAATTTTCTGCATTCTGGTGCATTCTATCCCGTTTTCAGTTTGAAAGTTATCTCTCTCTTTCTTTGTTTTCCTTGGAGAGGGCATGATCTGCAATTACTGACTACTATTATGCTCTGGTGTAATACAGAGGACTGACACTGACAACTTTTTGGTATTTGTTCTCTTTTTAATTCAATGATTATGCTTTTGCAATATTTTATACATGTAGTGTGGCACTGGGCATTAGAAGATTTTGAAAATACTAAGTTTCCCAATAAGTCATGTGACATTATCCAGAATTACCTGTCACCTTTCAGCACTCACCTCAGCAACAGAGCTGCCTCCACTGCCCCTGCATGCTGTCCCTGCCTCTGCCTCACTCTCAGTCTCAGCCACCTTTATCAGGAGACATGGAGATGCATTGAGCATATTAATCATTAAAATAAGCTTAATGTAGACTTTTCATATGAAGATTTCTGTGATGTAGCTCAGTCATGTTATCAGCACATCAAATACACAGGTAGAATAGCAGACTAATAACGATGTAGGTCGCATTAGAAATGGGCCACCTCCCTAAAACATGACTGAACAGTTTGATAGTTCAGAAATGGTCAAATGTGTGTTCATACCTGAAGTCTTTCTTTAATGGACGCTGTCAGAGAGAGGAATAATGTCACAAGAGAAAAAAGTGAAAAAAGATCCTAAGTATGTTTAAAACTGCAAATAAACTTCCTTCAGTTGATTCTTGCTTTGTAACGTTATGATTCCATCCTTCATTATTTATCTTGGCTTAAGACCAGCAAAAATGACTCAAGAGGGATACTCTGACAGATGTTTCAAACTGAATTTTTTTTATTTGTTTTCATTATTTTTGTTCTTAGTTTTCTAATCTTTGGTTTACTTTTGAAGCTTATGGTCCATTTAAGAGTCTGCAACAAATCACAGTGAGATATGAACATTTTTAATCATTAGATTTGTTCTTTGTTGTGTTTTTCTTTGGTTTTAAATAAATCAAAAAGATACAACAGAAAAACTTTTAAAGCATCTTCACAGCGAAGTTTACATGCAGTCTGGGTGTAGAGGGCAGAACACCTCTTGCTCTGACTGCAGCTGAGAGGGACTGCTGTGTAGTACACTTGGCTTCCTGAGAGTGCCCTGAGACAGGGAGGGGGGCACGGCAGCAACTGCTGCACACTGAGAGGAGCAGAGCAGCAACAATACGTATTTTAACGTCACAGTCTCTCAAGTCTCCAACAACACCAGAAAAAGTCACTAGACTTGTCAGGAGTCGCGATGCAAAAAAAAAAAAAAAAAGAAAAATCATAAAAGGAGCCTGATTACTCTCTTAATATGGCTCAAAGAAGCTAGGTTGGCAGCACTGTTCCTGCTCAGGGTGTGCTGAAACAGACACGCCAGTCTGGGGTGCTCACCTGCTAACATCCTTACGAGAAAAGCTGGCTGAGTTTGGCCATCAACTGAACTGTTTAATCACTCAAGAAAAAACATAAATTTTCAAATCTTGGGAACTTGGGAATTAGGGAATACTCAGGGAACTTAAACTTACTTTCCTTTTCTTCAGAAAAAAAACCCTCCTGATGTCCATCTTTCTGTCATTGATCCTACTCAGTCAATGTCCCTGCATGATACGGCTGTGTGGTAGGAAACCAGGAAAATGCGGAGTGGAGTTCTTTTGACATTTGTATTCCCCAACTGATAAAGTGGAATGGATTTTCATGAGAAGTGGCTTTTTGTAGGAAACCAGTAAACCATGGAGTGGATTTCTATTGATGTTTGTATTATTCACTATAAGAATGGAACAGATTTGATAGTGAAGCTGTGGAAAGAACGCTGGAGCAGATATACACTCATACTTTTGACGGCAAATGTGGGGGGGTCCAAACTGCTCACCCCCCCTGTATTATGGTGACGCCTATGCTAACAACTTTATACAGAGAGAGAGATGTAAGTCCAACAGTTACTCCTGCAGATAGAGATTGACATCAGGAATGTGGGTCTCAGATTGCAGACAGACAGAGACAGAGGGAGGACAGCCTGCCACCAATAAGATAGGAGAGAACACCTGAAGAGCCAGCGAGGAGATGACACAAGCAACATCCTTAGAGAAACGCTGTTAGTCACTCTATGGGGGTGCTGAGATAGAGAAACAGGGTCAGTCTCATCAACTGTCTCTGCAACATGTAGGGAACAGGGAAATGAGGCTGCACCAGAGATCTCTGTAAATGAAGATTCTTGACCTATTGTTGATAAATTTGTGATCAACTGAGAACCTGGACGCCTCCTGATCCTCCATTCTCCTCTCACCTCTTATGGTGCAGATTGTTGATGGAGAACAATCTGCACTATAAGAGGTGAGAGGAGAATGGAGCCAGATTGATACATTTGAAGGTATTTTGGTGAAACAGATAGCATCTCATTTTCATCATGTTCTTGTGTACTTCTTTCAGGAATGGTAAGATACGTCAGTAGGGAGAGCCAAGAAGAGATTAGACTCTCAAAAGAAAAAAAGACAAAAACTTTTTTATCACCCAGCTCCACTCAGAGTCTCTACTGCTCAGACTCTGGCTGCACAATGACGTCACCTCTGACGGGGATATTGTGGTTACAGACCGTACAGTGGTAAAAGGCAGAGTCTATATTCAATCTCTCATGTGCAGTGTCAAGTTGAAGGTATACAGCTATCTGTGCAGTTTTGTGAGCAGTGTGAACAAATATCTGAAGGAAAGAAAACATGCTGAGCATTTTGTGAACAGTGAAGTGAGTTCTGTGGAAGAGTTTGTGTTGTATTAATTGTAAGTTTTTGTTGTCCACATTGAGAGGTTTTTTTTTTTTTTTTTTTGAAAAGTGATGTTTATACGTGCTGGGGATAATTTTTTTTTTTTTTTGCAGAGGAAGTCGGAATTATTCCAAACAGGTGTGAGGTCTGAAGGTCCAAAGTGGTCTCAGTGACAGTGTAATTTCCACCAGGCTGTCAGAGATGTAGATATCATGGGATTCATGAAGCATGGATAGTTTTTGATAGTCTGAGAAATGGTGAATCTGGAATGTGAACGTCTTTGCAGACTGTCTCTTCTAAATTGAACCAAGTGCTGTCTGACTGATTGTGGTGGATCCATTTGTAGATGGAATGAGCCTGACTGAAAGTGAGTAATGACAGAAAATGGGAGTGTTGTGTCCTCCTAATGTTTTTGATTTCTCTACTGTGGCCAGTTTTGATTCGTGGTTTTTTAGTCCTCCAGTTGAATTCACTGATGACTGAATCTACAGATTTAAAGCAGGTGTGATGGGATCATGGAGAGAAAATAACTGATTTAGGGAGAATTGTCACTTTAACAGCTGATATTCTTCCTACGATGGAGAGTGGGAGGTTCATCCAGCAACAGATCATCACTGAGTGTTTTAGACTGAGTGACTCTGACAGCCAGGGGAAAACCTTAGTGCCTGGTGATGTGATGTGACTGGTGCATAAGGAGATGGGTGGAGGATGGGCTGCCATGTCTGGGTGTGTCTGTGGTGTGGGAGGATTGATGATTGATTCCAGTTCACAGAGTCATCACAGATAGTGGAGAATGGTTTAGTTAGTTCAGTAGCTTCCTGTAGTGATGAGTGAGGGTTTGGAAGTAATAGTGAAACATCATCTGCATATAAACTGATTTTGTGAAGTATGGTGGGTGTTTGGCTTCCTTTGATGTTTGGGGTCTGACTGCTGTCTGCCGTCTAGAGGTTTAGAGAATATTGTGAACAGTGACGTGGAGAGTGGGCTGTTCAGCTTCTTGTTGGTTTTCCTCCTTTTTTATAGACTGAGAAAGAAATGATGAAACCTCTTAGAGCAGCTTTACCAGTTGACCACATGATGGTTGGGGGGGACTTGGGAGGGATCATTTTTATCCAGGACGGATGCCCTCTCTGTCTTAACGAGGCTGTCAGATTCAGGATCTTTCAGAGTGGATGTATTAAAGCACCAAACAGTGATCCAGGTCAGCTGGCAGTATAATCCAGTGACGTAACAAAACTAACAAGCAGCAGAGGGAGACATTCAGACAAGATAAAGAGGAAAAGGTTTACTCAGAGTTATTTTAGCTTGTAGCAGTCTAGCAGCAGACAACCATCCTAGATCTCACACTGACTCATGAGGGTTGTATTCCAAGGGGCCCTGACTAAACATTAGAACCACCTCCACCCGGTCTGTTTATGGTCCATCTAAAAGGATCTGAAGCCTCTGGGACAATTAAAACCTGGACTGTGTTAAAGGGTCTTCAGACAAACCAAGTCAGTGTCAGTGTTGGAAGATGTTTGACCTCTGACCTCTTCATCCACACTCTTCACTTCAGAGTATCAAAAGTTAACAGCTTAAAGCACCTGAGCCAAGTTGATCCAGGCTGTCAGACCGGTTCAGACACTCCCTGCATTTTCCTCTGATGCTGTGACTCAGATTAGGATCAAACTGCTGCTGACTCTACTCCACAAACACAAACTGTAGAACAGGTCAATCTTTGTCAAATCACTGCTCTTTAACTCAGAGAGAAACTCTACAACACATTTCAAACAGCCAATCAGCATCCAGAAACATTTCTCCAGTTCAACAGTGATCCAGCAGCATGTGAGCTCAGTGATCCTGATCATCAAACAGGGACAGGTTTCTCTGAAGGGTTCTCAACTGTTGAAGTCAGTTCAGCTCAGTTTACACACACTTTCCTCCTTCACGTGTGGAGAGAAGAAGCTGCTGCTTTGTCCCTCGTCAGTCCTGGTGTCTGTGTGTGTTTGATCAGAGGACTCTGCTGTCACACCCTCATAACTTCAGAGTGACGTCAGAGCTGCTCTCACCTGTGGCAGAAACACAGTGTCAGATTACAAACTGATCACATGATGTAGTTCTACCAACTGACCACTAGATGGTGCTGACCAAGCCTCTGATGAAAACAGCAGCTCTGTCAGATGTGATGAAGCAGCAGTGTGGATCACACTGATCCTGGACTTTCTGCTGGACTCTGCTGACAGCGGCTCTGATGGAGACAGAAGCTGCTCACAGTGTGTCACTGTTTTAAATACACACTAACGTGTCAAATAAAGCAGATTTTATCAGGGTCAGATTTTTCTCATGTTGCATGGATGAAAAAATGTGGTAGATTTCTGCTCATCAGGTCTTTGCGTCTTGAAGGTGTTTCTCTAGTTTAGTCAGCTGATTGGTCTCATCTGTCTTCACTGATCAGTCTGACTGAGTGACATCATCACAACCAGAAGCAGTCAGGAGTGTTTTCTCATCGTATCACCACAGCAGTGTGTGACTTTCTCTCAGAGATGTGTGTTTTGTAGATCAAGTGTTCCCTGTGTGGTTTGGTGATAAGCAGCATGCTCTCAGACAGGAAGAGCGCCCCCTGCTTTTTGTCTCTGTGGTCTCTGAAGGTTCCCTCCAGGACCAGTTCTCTGTCTGTGGTGAGGTCAGGACCTTTTCAGTTCAGCAGCAAAGACTGAACCTCCTGCACCAAACACGACACAAGGTTTCAGACAGGAGGAGGGTTTCATTAGAGGGCCAGGTCCAGACATGGACACAGGCCACGCTTCACAAGTCCAGATCAAATCTCAAGTCTACTAGGGCAGGACCAAGTCCAAGTCAGGTCTCTCATGGTTTAACTGATAATAGACATGTACACTCATAAAACAGGAGCTTGTGTAAAAATACATGACCTCATTTGTTGAAGCAGCAACCTCTGGACATAAGAAATGAAAGTGATGTGAAAGAGTTAAAAACTGCAGTTCCCCCAGAGTCCACTTGAGGCAGGCTCCAGAGGATAAAACATAACCATCCATTAAAAAGCAGATCTTTACAGCAGAAATAAAACATGTTTACAGCCTGGACAGTCAGTAAAATGTGACTTACCTCATGGTGTTGTGACCCAGGGATAAAGCCCAGAGTTAAAATGAAGTTAACTCAAGTTAAAATATACATAGCAGTAGAAACCCCACAGTTACTACAGAAGAAGCTGTCACTTTAAGACTTGAAGTAAATAATGTTGTCATAGTTTAGTAGAAACACTAATTTTAATATAAAAGAAGCTTTGTCACTTTATGATCGTTAGTTTGAAATGTACATCCCTTTACACAAGGTAAGACAGACTATCCTCTGTGTGTGTGTGTGTGTGTGTGTGTGTGTGTGTGTGTGTGTGTGTGTGTGTGTGTGTGTGTGTGTGTGTGTGTGTGTGTGTGTGTGTGTGTGTGTGTGTGTGTGTTTGCTCCTGATTTGGAGCAGCTGTGAGAAGCTTTTATCTGAGCTGTGGCTCCTGGATCTGGTTCATTATCTCACCTCCAGAGGTAGTGAGCAGTTGCTCGATGGTTTCAGAGAGTTCAAGAGTTCTCCAGAGTCTTTCAGAGTTCTCCAGAGTCTTTCAGAGTTCCCCAGAGTCTTTCAGAGTTCTCCAGTGAACTGGGTTGTGCATTAAACATCCCACACCCCTGAGCATGTCTTGGCTTTCAAGCAGTGTCTTCATGGTGGTTGTATTCTTTGGACCTTGTTTCATTCCCAGCTCTTGTCAGGGAAATTTTCCTGTTGCACTTAGAGTTCTAAGAATTACAAAATCCCAGTGTGATGAATCAGTCTTTAATTCATGCAGCATGGAGAGCAGACCTCTGTGAGGTAGAGGTCAACGTTCGTCCCATACTTTTTATTTTTCAGCCAGCCTGTGAAAGAATACCAACTATTTTTCTCTGTGTATTAATCAATCAGAGTACCAGCATCAAATCCCCAAGGTCTCCAGTCAGTTTGCTCAAATGAGTGTCTCTTCTTCCTGATTAACTGTTCTGTTGTGGCAGTTGTGACATTCTCTCTGTTATGAGTCAGCGTTGATGATTCATCATTGATCCAGGTTCCTTCGATGCTATCCTTTGTACTCAAGGAGTTTGTAAGTCAGCTGTTGATAAGTTTGTACCCGTTCATATGTGACAGACTGGATGTAAGAAAATCAGTGTACGTGACATCAGTTTGTTGGGTGAATGTAAGTGGATCAGTACAAGGTGTGTTGGAAATGGATGTATGAGGACTTTTGGAGCCCAACTTCTCCAGGCCATCAGTGTGACTCCAGACCATGATGGTTATGATGTACACTCCAGTGATGACTCCACCCACCATCTTCCACCAGTGGCCCTCCATAATCCAGTCTAGAAGGTCTTTCTTTAAGCAGGCCCATCCACAGGAAACGTCTTCTACTGAGTCCACATGTCCTCTCAGCGACATGGATGGATGTAAGAGTTGTCAGTAACACCTGGTATGTCCTGTCCACCGGGCTGCTGCCAGTGTTTCCTCCTTATGTTCTTCACCACCACCCAGTCCCCAGGCTCCATGTTGTGGAGTTGCACCACAGTAGGCTCTGGAAGGCTGCTTCCCCCTTTAGGAAATATAACCTTCAGAGCATGGTTAAGAGACCAACAATCACTTTCAGTTACACCATGCTCAGAACATGCAGCATAGGAAACACACAGGGACCTGATTCCTTATCACAGAACCATCAACAAAGAAAACAGGATCTGAGTTAGTCAGAGTGGAGTATCTTTTTCTGATGCTTCGGGTCTCCTGCAGGCCTCGTCAGGATGGGCCCCTAATTCCTCAGCCTTATAACTGAATTTCTAATACCTTGATATCAGACTATTGAAGAAGAAGAAGACTCAGGGTCCATCAAGGAGTTCAGTCAGCCTAAATCCAAAAACTTTATTCAAAACAAGCCATCTTGAACAAAGTGAGCTCCCTAAGTCTGCAGTGAATCAACTAACTCCATCCTCATAGACCTCTACAGCCTAAAAGCCCTCCTTCCAAAGGCCCCGAAAGCTTCTCCCCAAGCCTCCTCAAAACCCAAAGACTTTAAAAAACCTTCAGTAAAAAGCCTCTACAGACCCTAAAGAAAAACCTCTTCCCCAAGGCAGAAGCAGCTCCTTTTATACCCTCGTGATGGGGGTTCTTACTGTACCAGATGATCTGAAAGACATTTCCTGTTCTTCTCTGAGCAACAGAAGCTGTCTTTCTTGGGTCCACATTTGGGAGGTGTGCATCAGTTGTCAGTTTGGAGTTTATAATAGAAACTCCTGTTGCATCCTGAATTGGAGCAGGTTCAGTGTCCTCAGATGTTTCCATGTTATTTCTGTCATAGCTGGCCTTGGACCTGCATGTCAGCCAACACTTCATGAGGGAGAATGACTCTGTCACTGGTGGACATGAGAGGTGTTAATGCCTTTATTTGCCAGTCTGACAGAGGAAATCTTTAAATGTGGAAATGTTACTCAGAATCCAGAGTTCCTTTAAGGTCTAATTGATCTAAACAGCAACATTATAACAGTCAACAAGCTCATCCATTGGGCAGTGTCCAGCTTCATCCCCTGTACTCTTGAAGACATTGATAGCAATTTTTGTCACCTGTCATTCTGTTATTTACTGTTTATATATAAAAAAAAACAAGTTAAATTTTCCAAAAAAAACAAAAAAATAAAAAAAATCCATTAAGTGAGTTAATATTTTTTTTCTTCTATGTAACAGGGTTTTGGAATCCTTGCCTGAGCCCTCTCATCCTGAGGCTGTAGTAGAGTCATGCGAATTGGAGCAGGTGGTGGCTGCTATTCTCCAGGAGATGCTGAGGGGTGGAGGCTGTAGTCAGAGTACTCCAGCTACAAGGTATGTCCAATGTTTTAAGTATTTTCTCCACCCTGCTGTTTTTTATTCTCCAGAGCTGTGTAACAGTAACACTAACTTTTTTTTTTTGTCATCTTTCCTATAACAGAGTTTTCTGGGTAGTGGAGGCTGGTTCCTTCCCCATCCCAGAAGACCTGGTTTCACACCTGGCCGATGAAAAGAATCAGCCAGAAGCTGAGTGTGTAGGTGAGGTTTAGATTAGAGGAGGATTCAACTTCAAACCTGGTTGATGAAATCTCAGATGCCACACTGATTGCAGCTGCAGACGAGTTTGACCCACCCAACGTGACAGAGGTGGAGGACGACCAGGCTTCACACCCTGCAGAGGACGGGGAGGAAGTCTCTGACATCACTTTGATTGATCTGGTTGAAAGGCTTAAACAGGTTGATACATCACACAATCACACCACAGCTGATGTTTTTAAAACCTGTAATGTGATGCTAGACATAACCAATGAACATCAATCCACAGGAACACAAACAGAAGACAATTTGTTTTCTTAATTTGTGTGTGTGCAAAAATGTTTAAGGCTGAACTTGATGCCTGTTGTGTTATCACCAAACAGATGACAGTTCTAACCTACTGGACCCAAATAGGACCATAATAAACAGTAGTTAACCATATACTCTCATTTTGTTGCCAGGAAAATGATGATACTGCTGACTCTAGCCCTGTGCCTGACCGCGGCAGCCTTGCAACCAGAACTGATTTTGCCAGGACCTGCCTCCGGAATTGTGCTTAAAGATCAGCCAGGGTTACTGATCACAAACTGTCAGCTTCACACCCAAAGGGTGTTTGTTCGCCTTGACCCTCTGGAGGTATACCGTAAGCACGTCACTATGCCTTTATCAGAGACCAGCTGGGCAGCATCCATCTGGACCCAATATGCTGTTCAACATGCAACCACAGACACAGTTCATATGCTGCGACATCTCGAGAAGGTTGCTGTGACTCAGGCTGACCTTAGTGGGCTTCCTAAACGGTCCAAACGGTTCGTGGGGGGGTTTGCTTGCGACTGCTGCTGTTATCTGTGCCCTTTTCAGAGGCCTATATCATGAAGCAGGATTAGTGTCTTAGTGAGATAACTTCAGGGTTAACTCTGGATGGAGCCAGTTC
Source organism: Halichoeres trimaculatus (assembly GCF_033239565.1). NCBI lineage: Eukaryota > Metazoa > Chordata > Actinopteri > Labriformes > Labridae > Halichoeres > Halichoeres trimaculatus. The sequence goes on along the minus strand of NW_027437187.1, from coordinate 2,547,040 downwards.
CTTTTTCATCAGAGTAGATCACCATGGTGACCTACTCTGAACGGCTTTCCTGCTCTGGAGCAGGATAAGTTGGAGGTTGAATCAGATTCTTTAAAAAGCCCCTCCCACTGGCCAATCGGCTTCTCAGAAACAATGGCCTGCCCTTTTCTCCCAAACCTGGTGGACAGAGGCGCATAAATTGTAAGAAGAGCTTTACAACTTAGGGACAAATTCATAGCGTTCCCAGGATGAATGAGAAGGAGGTGGAGCCAGTTACCTGTGATAGGAGCTGATTCTGAACTAAAGATGAAGGAATTCTAGCGCAGATTTTGTCAATGAAATGTACACATAGCAGAACATATCACCACTTTTTTGGGAACATTTTAGGGGAAGCTGAGCTTCCTTTGTAGTCTTAGAGGAATCGCCACCGCTTGAAACAGACTTATCAGACGTGATGATGTTCTTGTTTTTTATCTGCTCCATGTTCTTCTGACTCCAGAAGGATTACATCTGGGAGAATGACATGATAATTGGAAAACAATTCGACGCAAGTCATTTGCACAGTAGCATTTATTATTTTATGAGATTTAGAAGTGTGATCACTATCATACTGAGCCACTAATGAGTAACTTAGGCATTTGACACAGTCCGCTATGCGTTGCCATATATTTTGCCTGCGGTTGGCCGCTCTTTTATGTGAGCGTTCACGGCTCTTGATGAGACAATCCCAGGTTGAGTTACCGTGTTGATAACTCGTGTCGTGCTATTGATTATCCTGATTGCCATTGTTACGGTAAATCAATCCCGGATAGATGTGAGTTACCACGGATAAGTTGACCGCGCTTCGTGCTATAGGCCTCAGCCTAGTTACCTCAACAGTCAACGCAGTTGGTTTACACACAGTAAGGAAACAAATAGGAGAACTGCAAGCCGAAATTCCAGTGATTCAACAAGACCTGCAGAGACAGGCCACTAACATGCAAACCATGGGTGAAACGCTTTAAGGCACTGTCTTAGTCCTCAACACTCATAGTGTTGCTCTAAACCAGACCAGAAAAACAATGAATAAACTGCTCTCAGTGGTTCAAACACATTAAACACACACACACAAATTGTCTCGATGCTCATGAGCGACATATTTCGGGAAACCGGCTCATCCATACAGCCATGGGTAGGATCCCTCCGTACTTTGTCCCTCTTGAGTTAGGAGAAAACATTCTCACCAAAGCCTTACTTGCCCCCCTTAGTCCCATTCAAGCCCATCTTGCTTTCTCTCTGTGTATCTCTACGGTTTTACATGTTGACCCTGAGTTTCGCAAAGTGGCATTTTTAGTATCCCTTCCAATCATTGATTCACGCAATATTAATTGATTAAAAAAAGTCATTAATGTTGGTACATGGCGAGATAATACCTTTGTGAGAATCCAAACCCCATCTGTTGTGACCTTCCACAACATTAATCCTGAATTGTATCTGGGGCCAAATTTGCATATGTGTACTCTAACCAAAGAAATCCACTACTTATGTCCCAGCAAGCGGTTTATCTGAGAGGTTACAGATGGGATCTGCGGCCTTAAGCCTATGAAACTGGATTCATGGTGTAGAGCTGGTGTACCCAGGCCGAAATAGACGGCGCCAGGTGGTTAGTTACCACCCCAGTTCTCAGTGCCACTCTGAGCTATGACCGCCATGATACTTCTACCAGAGTCACTTTACTGAATCAGACCATGTGGGTCCATGTCCCAAAAGATGCTACTCTATGCATTGAGGACGTTGCCTTGTATCACTCTTCCACAGAAAAATAGTGAGATTGAAATATCCCAATTCTTCAGCCAATACTCGTTTAAACTTGATCCCAAATTACAAGATCAGATTCAGTTTAAGAGGACTCAGGCCATCGATCTTAAAGCCCTGGACACTACATTGCATGTGATCCGTACAGAATCCCAGATCCCAGGACGCCCCTTCACTCATTCCTGGTCCACTGCAGATACTGTTTTAGGGATCCTCATTGCCCTTGGGTATCTTATCTCAAGGGGCATAGCTATTATGTTCTATTGGAAAACTTGGAAATTACAAGGTTCATTAGATAAATGTTTGGGAGTCCGCCCTAGAATCTTTCACTGGAACAAGGGCAATCAAGCTGATGAGGAGTCTGCCCAGAATCTGGGGGGAAATCCTTGTCAATTTTGAAACGCCTGCTGTGATCTCACCCTCAGTTTATGTACATTCGATGCCTCTCTTTAACATATATACACGCGTGCCTCATGTACTCCTGTTTAGACGTTTAGTAAGTTTTGTTCTCCCTCTTTTCCTTTTACAATTGGTTTCACTTTTCATTCATCAATGCATTTATCCTTTTATATCTTTCACCTGTTCATTTATTCAAGCACATATTTCTTCTTTTAGTTAGCAATAAATTTTTCATAAATAAAGAAATTGCTTTCTGTCTTTGTGTGGTTGAAATTAACGGTCTATGTACATCGTTCAAAAGAACTCACAATTGATGTAGCGGCCTTTTGATATCGAGACTTCATAATTGATAATTTTATGAATTATTATATCACAAAATTCTTACAGTAAACATTTCTAAAGTTTCCCTGTTTTCTCCAAAATTGGGTGGTGCCCCAACTTATATTTAAACTCACAATTTGTAAGTGTAGATGTCTTTAGAAAGATGCACTTTCTCTCAGGTGGAATGCTGTCATTCTGCTGTGAATAATTAATTTGTCATAATTTACTATCGATTTACTCTACATGATCAACCAGTAATATTAACACCAAGCATGGTCAGATAGCTGTAAAAAAACTTCCAAATTTCAGTGTCAGAGAGTTTCGACAGCATCTTGATTTACGCAGCATTAGTAGGGAAAATTTGACAGAAATGCCCGCTTTAGTCTTAGTTTAGAGCCTGTCATCAATCACTGAGAGAGCTGTAGCAGATTCACCATTGGGTAGTGTTTTAAATGTAGTGTTAAGGGGTCCGTACTTAGCGGGTGATGTGCAGGCTGGGTTAAATAGTGATAATCAGTACAATGCAGATTATTTTTTTAAATCAAATTTCAAAAGCAATTCAGAGTAATGATACATCTGTGACAGATAATGAATTAGAATATATAGTTTCTGTTGTGCAGGGAAGAAGAGGTGGTGGTTGTCCTCATCTAAAACTTGGTTAAATCTTTTATGATGAGATATTATCCAACAAAAAAAGGTCGAGATCTGTTTTTACCCAACAATGGTGGTGAAAACAATCTTTGTTTCTCTCTGTGTCTTGCCCATTTTGTTAATACTGAGATGTGTCCTGAAGAAAACCTGGAACATGCAAAACAGCTTCACTCTGCAGTAGGTTTTGACCATTGGTACAAAGTTTCACTGTCTGATGTTAACAAATTTTAGAGACACCTGGATGTGAAAATCATTGTCTTTCATCATACTGCAGAGCAAAAATGCCTCCAGTGTTTTGAGACACATGATAAACAACAACCTAGGACGATTTGGCTCTATCTCCAGCATGGTCATTATTTTCTGATTGAAAATCCAAAAGGGTTTTTTTGGTGCTTCATACGTGAACAAATCACCCACCATGTGGAAAATGTGCGAAAAGAACAGCAAAAGGAAGAAGATGCAAATAGATCATTAGTCAATAAGCTGACGCAGCTGCAGCTAAATGAACTGAGTGCCAGACATAAGAAGGAAAAAGGAAAAACTCAAACCCCAACATTGCCCAGCCCAGTGTGGAAACTGCTCTTCGATTCCCTGTTGCCTTGCCAACAATGCAACGGCATATCCAAGGGCCAACCCAACCACCGATATCAAGTAACAGTCAAGTAGCACCGATACCAGCGCCATTGTCGCCTATTGTTCATGTACATGTTGAACGTTCAGAGCCACACCATGAATGCCAAAGAGAACATGTTGAGCCATGGAAAGGTCCAATCCGACGACCTCAGTTGGGGAACCGCCCAATACAACCCAGAAACCAAATTCGACCTCCTCTGAACCCAAATTCAAATCCTGATGACAGAAGTATGTGTTGGGGATGTGGTCAGATGGGCCACAAACGCAGAGATTGTTCCACGAACCCTTGGCAGGGGCCTGTGAGAAATTGGCAATAGAGGTGCCTAGAGAATCCTGAGGGGGAAAAAATAGCACCAGCCGTATCGTCACAACCTCGTGATGAACCAACAATAACAGTTAGAATTCAAGAGAAAGAATATGCTTTTATGATCGATACAGGAGCAACGTATTCTTGCATCAAGAGTAGTGGTACCATACTGCCTCTTTCTGGATCTTCGATAAAGACTGTAGGATTCTCTGAGAAAACCCAAATCATCCCCCTAACCAAACCAGTCCTATGTTGATAGCTGGACGAACTGTTGTTGCACTTTTACTGTACTCTGACCAAACGCCTATTAATTTTTTAGAAAGAGACATTTTATGTTCATTAAAGGCCAAAGTGATGTGTACCCCAGATGGAATCTGGCTGGATCTACCACCAGAATCTCAACAACCTCCACCCACCATGATGTTATCTCAAGCGTCAGAACACCGAATTCCCATGACAAAGGATGCTGTGTATTGGCTACAATTGACAGACATGTCCAACCTAAAGAAAAAATGGAACCAGTGGAAACAGAGGATACAGAGCAAATATAAAGAAGTCACTGAGCCCGCTTCACCCTTACACTGCACTCTCATGTATGACAACGGCCAAGATCAAAAGGATTATAACGCATGCTGGCAAAAAGTGATCAAGAACAAGCCATACAGTTTGGAAATAAGAGACATTTACATTTGTCCACAAGGAGTTGCTGCATTTGTATCACTCCCGCCTGAATTGCAGTCTTGTTTTCTAGTCCCACATTCTGCACCACACATAACACTCTTGGTAGCAAAAGGTTATCATTCAAAAGATTTAGGCCCTACGATGAAAGCCGCTTTGCAGGTTTGCAATTGGCAACCCACTAGGAATAGATTCTTGCATGCATCACCTGACAAACAGTTCCTTAGATTATCACTGACCACAAAAGATGAGGTACAGGCAAGGAAAGTTCTGTTAGCTAATACCACTCCCAAGCTGTTGCCACTTTCTGAAGAGGATGAGATAGCACTACAACAGGTGCCAACACAAGTATGGTCACAACACAAAACAGATATAGGCTTATTGAAGTCTGTTGAGCCCATTCAAGTAAAGCTGAAATCAAACATCACCTTACCATACAAGCATCAATATCTCCTAGCACAAAAAGCTGTCGAAGGAATCAAGCACACAATTGAGGGCTTGATAAGTGCTGGAATCCTGTATAAAACTAATAGTCCCTGTAATACTCCAATTTATCCAATCCAAATTCTTCTTATTATCGTCTTGTACATGACCTGCGACTTATCAACTCCATAGTCGAAGCTGAAGTTCCTGTGGTACCTGATCCACATATACTCTTGTCAAACATCCCACCTGATGCCAAGTGGTACACAGTGATAGATCTATGCTCTGCTTTTTTCAGTGTGCCTATACATTCTGAATCTCAGTATTTATTTGCATTTACTTTCCAAGGTCAGTAATACACTTACACCCGTTTGCCTCAAGGTTTTGTCGACAGTCCATCCATATTTAACAGAGTTTTAGCTAAAGATTTGCACCACTTAAATGTCCCAAGCACCATCATTTAGTATATGGATGACATTCTGATAGCTAGCCCCACTAAAGAGCAGTGTGAACAAGATTCTGTTGCAGTCCTAAGTGCATTAGCTAACGGGGGACACAAAGACACAAACTCCAGTTTTGTTGAACCGAAGTAGAATACCGAGGGAGAAAACTTAGTGGGAATCAGAGGAAAATTGCTGCCTCTCACATTGAAGCCATTCAAAAAGCACCAAAGCCACAAACTGTAGGGCAAATGTTGTCTTTTCTAGGAATAACTGGATACAGCAGAATGTGGATTTGTGATTATGCCATAAAAGCTGCCCCGTTGAGAGCTCTAATTCGAGCAGCGGGACAAACAGACAAGAACGCTGAATTGATATGGAATGACCAAGCAGACCAAAGTTTTCAAGAACTGAAACATGATTTGACGACTGCTCCAGCTCTGGGTAATCCTGACTACAGTAAACCTTTTCTTTTGTATGTAGCAGACCGAGCAGGATATGCGTGTGCAATGATAATGCAACAGACCCCAAATGGTAAGCAACCCTTGGCTTATTATAGTACTAAGTTGGACAATGTTGAGGCAGGACTACCTCCCTGCTATCAAGGACTAGGGGCAGCTGCCTTTGCATTTCAGAAAGCCTCATCGATAACCATGGGATACCCTGTAACTTTTTATACCTCTCATCAATTACATGCGTTGCTTACAAGTCCACGGTTTGCTCTAACCCTAGCAAGAAGGACTGGATATGAAGTAATTCTCTCGGCACCAGAACTGACTATTCAGAGATGTAAAACTGTTAATCCAGCTACTCGAATGGTGTTACCAGAACAAGGAACCCCTCATGACTGTGTCCAGAAAACAGAGACCTTTATGAAGCCCCGTGAAGACATGCATAATCAACCGATAACGGCCGATCTGACTTATTTTGTTGATGGATCCTGTTCCAGAGATGATAAAGGCTATCATGCTGGCTATGCCATAATACAGTTAAACCCTGATAATTCCTTCACTGAGATACAAGCAGAACAACTCCCACAACCATGTTCGGCTCAATTAGCAGAGTCTAGGCATTGACTGCAGCCTGCCAATTAGCTGAAGGAAAAAGACTTAATGTGTATACTGACTCAGCGTATGCATATGGCGTATGTCACATTAATGGCAAAATGTGGCAACAAAGAGGTTTTACAAAAACAGATGGCACAAAAGTAACTCATGGAACTGATATAACAATGAAGCTGATGTAGCAGCTAGACGTGCAGCAACTGCATCTTGTATGGGACCGTTACTCTCTAATGATGACTTTCAGACCGTTATTCTCTAATGATGACTTTCAGACCGTTACTCTCTAATGATGACTTTCAGACCGTTACTCTCTAATGATGACTTTCAGACCGTTACTCTCTAATGATGACTTTCAGACTCTCACTTCAATCTCTTCTTTCATAGAAGCACAACGTCAAGCTGGAGTTTTTGAGCACAATGTGTGGCAGAATAAAGGAGCTAAACAGTGTTCTGATGATGGACCACATTTAGACTTGTGGCGAGGCCCTCATGGACAGTTTGTAATCCCAACTGGACTTTTGCATAGTGCCATAAAAGAGGTGCATGGTCAAGACCACTCCACAAGACAAGAAATACTAAGAAAACTCAAGACTGTTTGGTGGTCCCCTTATATGGCCAGTATGATGGACAAAGCATTAAAAGAGTGTAAAGTATGTGCCCAAATTAAAGCCCAAAAAACTCTCTCAATCCCTATCACCCACATCCCAACCCCAGATGGCCCATTTAGACATCTAGTGCTGGATCGCATAGACATGACAGAAAGGATAAGAGGCTACAGATACATTCTTGTGGTAATTGACCGATTTAGCAGATGGATAGAAGCTTTTCCAACAAGAGGTCCAGATGCTAGATCCACAGCCAGATTTCTATGTAAGGAAGTTTTTCCAAGGTTTGGATTTCCAGACACTATTAGCTCAGATACTGGTCCTGCTTTTGTGTCAAAAGTGCTGAAAAGTTCATTAGAAATGTTAGGGATTAAGCAAAAGTTTGGTTGTATTTATCATCCTCAATCTCAAGGCATGGTTGAACGAGCGAATGGAACACTAAAATCTAAGCTGGCAAAGATTAAAGCAGACAGTAACAATAAGCTAAACTGGATGGATGCTTTGCCACTTGCTCTGATGCACATGAGATCTCAGACTAACCGAGTAACACATCTAACACCACATGAAATGGTGATGGGGAGGCCAATGCCAATGCCTCATTTAGAAGGACCTTGTGCTAGACTTTCTTCAGGACAATGTGAAACAAATCTCATGACCTATCTACAACATCTAACTGAAATACACAAAGTTATCTTTCAACAGACCAAGGCATCTACCGAAGACCGAAAGGCAGAGATTCAACCAGAACTGCAAACAGTGACACCCGGTGACTGTGTGTATGTGAAAGTATTCAAAAGAAAATGGGATCAGCCAAGACGGGAAGGCCTGTTTGAAGTCATTCTGACAACCCCGACAGCACTTAAGGTCAGAGGAAAGACCAACTGGTTTCATCTCAACCATTGTTGCCGTGCAAATGACCCAATGGACGTGGAAGAACCACAGCCTGGATTGGACAAGAACGAAGCAACTGCACCACAGACTCAAGCACAAACCAGGACAGAAAGACGCAAGGAAGACAATCCCATCCCTGGACCTAACCGTCGATCATGAAGACTTGCAAAAAAAAAGGAAAAAGAGAAAACACAGCCTCTCATGATAACGGGTAGTAGACAACTGACTAAAGACAAGGATCAACAGGACTGCTAGACAATGATGCCTAAATATCAAGAAAACCTGCCAGTACAGGGCCAGCCATACACCTACCAAAAAATGCAGTACATAATACCAACTATAATAAAGCAACATGTTAACAGCAAAAAATGAAATTATATGTCACAAATTGGACTTAAAAAAGTGCTAACGATAATGTTAAGCTGGCTAATAGTCACTACAGTTTTTACTTACCAAAACCCACCCACAGAAAAAATCTAGACTGGAACAACTAACAAAATGTGCATTAGCTTCAGGAGTAACAGCAATGCTAGAAGGACAGTTTCCTGAAAATGAAAACACAGCCATCCAATACGAAAGCCAAAATGCCTACATTCAGTTCCAAACTATGACATTGCAAATAAAGCAGGAAAAAACTCATTATTTCTTCTCAAAAAATGAGCAATGTACTCTCGGAGGAAAGGTGGCTTTAAATATAACATGTTTTAAATACTGGTGTAAAGAACCTGAAACAGGCACTGTGTTGGAACTGTTAATTTCTATAATGGCAGTGGCATTTTTATGCCAGTAGATGGCATAGTTCGCTTGTTTCTGAGCTCTGTTTGTCCGCGTCTGTGGTTGCCTAGTTACCAGGAAGCTGTTAGAAACTCTGAGAGAAACTTTCTTAGCTTTCTGAAGCTAACTCTTCGTCCATATGTATGTTTTTCGGCCCTTGAAGTGGCAATTTAAGTAAGTAGCTGTTGCTTTTCATTGATAAGTGCAGCCTTGTTAATAGCTTTGACTCCGTTTGTGTAATTACTTTGTTTATGTTCGTAACGCGGCTCTATAGTGTCGAAGATCGACAAATACTCGTTACGCGACTGTAATTATAAGCCCATTGATGAACCTGATGTGTTTGTATAAATCTTTCATTGGGGTTTTGTGTTTATGTCATTTTAGTTTCCCAATTTTTGGCATTAAATCCTGTCCAACCATAACTTTGCCTGTTCCTTGGAGGATGAGATGTCATGAAGAGTTTAGCTGGCTGTGAATCTCAGTATAAGACAGGAGTCACACTGGGTGAAGCAGTACAGTGAAATTAAAGCACTTCGCCGAGGGACGTTGACACACTGTGTGGATATTGTCTAGAGAGCCAGTGACGGGCCCATACTCCTTCTTAGCCAAGCATAATGGAAAAAACAGAGGCTCAAAATCAGGATCATGAGGAGACCAGATCACACTCAATTCACTCAAAGTCCTCGATATGTTCGGGGAGGCTAACTGTCAGATCATCAGCAGGAGCTTCGAGAAGGTCATCTACATCAAGCAGATCAAGTATGGCAGCAGCACGAGCTCAAGCTGAAGCACAGGCCGCTAAAGCAAGGTTAGCCTACGCTGAGAAAGAAATGAGCATTAAGGTGGAAAAAGCTCGCTTAGAGGCAAGTCTTGATGTGCTTGAGCTACAGAAGGAGGCTGATGCTGCCATGGCCAAAGCAGAGGTGATGGAGTTTGCCGCTGCTCAGCTCGATGCTGTAGAAAAAAGTGGTGAGTTTGAGTTCTTGCCTATTCAGGCTACCCCTGAGCAGAAAGTGACTGATTACATAAATAAACACAGCCACCCTGAGTCTCCACAGTCTGTAAAAGGCACATTGATGCAACACGAGGACTCTACCTATCAGCAGGAACAAACAAAAACAGAATTTCCACCTTTTCAACAAGATCCAAACCCCACTCACTTCTCACCTCTAGATGGCAGTAAACCGACACTGCAAAGAGATGTAGTGCAACAAAATCTGCTACCCAATGTGCTGCAGCCGCAGCATGAGTCTAGCACAAGCCACACAGCTACTAATAACACTGCCAGTGACCTCGCAAGGTTCTTAGCAAAGAGTCAGCTCATAACTGGAGGACTTAGTAAGTTTGATGACAAACCAGAAAGCTATTTGAGCTGGAAGACCACATTTCAGAGTACCATTGCAGATCTTGGACTTACTGCCATTGAAGAAATAAATCTGTTAATCAAGTGGCTGGGTCCTGAGTCCTCTGAACATGCTAAAAGGATGAAAGCAGTCAATATACGGCACCCATCTGCTGGTCTAAGTATGATCTGGACAAGATTAGAAGAATGCTATGGTTCGTCAGAAGCAATTGAAAGAGCCCTGTTTTCTAGGATAGAAAACTTCCCAAAGCTCTCCAGCAAAGAACCTCACAAGCTTCGTGAGCCATCTGACTTGCTCTGTGAACTGGAAGCTGCAAAGTCAGATGGATACTTACCTGGGTTGAGTTACCTGGATACAGCCAGGGGAGTGAGTCCAATTGTGGAAAAGCTACCCTTTTACCTGCAGGAAAAATGGACAGCAGTTGGGTCAAAGTTTAAAGAAGACTATAATGTTGCCTTCCCACCTTTCTCTTTCTTTTCTGAGTTTGTGAGGAAAGAGGCAAGAGCAAAGAACGACCCAAGCTTCACCACCACTCAGCTCTCCTTTGTCAGTTACAAGAAAGAGCGGCCCCCAGGTAATTATAACACAAGACCATCTGTAACAGTGCACAAGACTGAAGTGTCTACAGATGTACCTACAGCAGTTAAAGATGCATCTGGAGATATGAGCAGGCAATGTCCCTTACATCATAAACCACACCCACTGAGTAGATGTAGAGGTTTCCGAGCTATGCTATTTGATGACCGAAAAAAGTACTTCAAAGACAATAACATCTGCTTCCGTTGCCTTGTATCCACCAGTCATCAGGCAAAAGACTGTAATGTTACTATTAAGTGTGTAGAGTGTGACAGTGAGAAGCACCTGGCAGCTCTCCACCCCGGACCACGTCCACAGACACCCAAGCCCCTCTCTTCCTCTAAAGAGCATGGCGGGGAGAGTGTGAGCTCATCAAACCCAGATATTACAGCTATCTGCACGGAGGTATGTGGAAATGGAATCGCAGGTAAATCCTGTTCAAAGATTTGCTTGGTGCACGTCTTTCCAGAAGGTCAGCGACATAACAGCAAAAAGATGTATGCGATCATAGATGATCAAAGTAATGTTTCCCTTGCAAAGACTGAGTTTTTTGATATGTTTGACATCCAGGGCTCAGTAGAACCATACACGCTGAAAACTTGTGCTGGCATAACAGAAACATCAGGCAGAAGAGCTTGTGGTTATACAGTGGAGTCAGCAGACAGGAAAATGAACTTTCCTCTCCCTGTGTTAATCGAATGCAATGCCATCCCTAATAACAGAGAAGAAATACCTACCCCTGAAGCAGCACGTCATCACCACCACCTAAAGTCTATCGCTGCTGAAAAACCGCCCCTCGACCCAGATGTCGACATCCTGCTGCTCATTGGACAGAACCTTCTTAGGGCTCACAAGGTGAGAAAACGTTTGAATGGTAGACACAAAGACCCATATGCACAGAAGCTAGACCTGGGCTGGGTTATCATCGGCGATGTGTGCCTCGGCAGTGCTCACAAGCCAACTGAAGTGAGTGCTCTAAAAACACATGTGTTAGATAATGGACGCCCCAGCTTTCTCACCCCCTGTGACAACCGTTTCAGTGTGAAAGAGAACTTCAGCCTGACAGGTCACACAAAGACAACTCCTCAACAGCTGCAAACATTAAACACATCCCCCAAGCCCACTGCAGAGAATTTAGGAGAGACTGTTTTCTATCGCACTGTTACCGACAACCAGCTTGCACCTTCTGTTGAAGAGACAGTCTTTCTAAAGAAAATGGAAGGAGTTTTCAAAGACGAAACTAACAGCTGGGTTGCACCTTTGCCATTTAGGAGCCCCAGGCGTCTGCTCCCAGACAACAGGCCTTATGCCTACAAGCGGCTAATGTCTCTTCGCCGCACATTTGACAAGAAGGAAGATATGAGAGCCCATTTTGTTGAATTCATGCAGAAAATGATTGACAACAAACATGCAGAACTTGCACCACCTTGTGACAAGGATAAAGAGAGATGGTATCTACCCACCTTTGGTGTCTATCATCCACAGAAGCCTGGAAAGATTCGGGTGGTTTTTGACTTGAGTGCACAGTTCGATGGAGTGTCTCTTAACGATGTGCTGCTTTAAAGGGCCCGACTTGAACAACACCCTTTTGGGCGTGCTCCTCCGGTTTCGAAAAGAACCAGTTGCCATAACAGCAGACATAGAACACATGTTTTACTGTTTTGTTGTTCTTGAAGAGCACAGAGATTTCCTCCGTTTTCTCTGGTACGAAGACAACGATCTCAGCAAGGGTGTGGTAGACTACCGCATGAGAGTCCATGTCTTTGGAAACAGTCCCTCGCCAGCAGTAGCTATATATGGGCTGAGAATGGCAGCAAGGGAGGCAGAAGGGGTGTATGGCAGTGATGCACGACATTTCATAGAACGTGACTTCTATGTTGATGATGCTCTGAAATCCTTTCCAACAGAAGCTGAGGCTGTTGATGTACTGCAGAGAGCTCAAAAGATGCTCGCCCTCTCTAATCTGCGTCTGCATAAGATTGCCTCCAACAAGGTCGAGGTAATGAACGTCTTTCCCCCAGAAGACAGAGCCAAGGGAATGAAAGATCTGGACCTCTCCACAGACGAGCTTCCGATCCAGCGCAGCTTGGGGGTGAGTTGGAACCTCATGTCTGATACATTCACTTTCCACGTTCCACAGAGCCAGAAGCCCTTCACTCGCCGTGGGGTACTCTCAGTTGTGAACAGTCTGTTTGATCCCTTAGGCTTCCTTGCCCCTGTAACTATCAAAGGAAGACTGTACCTCAGACAGCTCTCGAACAGTGACCTTGAGTGGGAAAGCCCCCTTCCTCCTGACATGTATGATAGCTGGAGGAGTTGGCAAGAGTCGTTGCAGGATCTTCAGGCACTGCATATCCATCGCACGTATGTCTCCTTCTCTATTTCACAAGCCAAGAGCATTGAGCTTTGTGTGTTTTCAGATGCTTCAGTAAAGGCTATAGCTGCAGCAGCCTACCTGAAAGTCACACATGGAGATGGACACTGTGAGGTTGGCTTCATCATGGGTAAAGCCAAGCTGGCTCCAGTGCCAGAGCTCACCATTCCCAGACTGGAACTCTGCGCTGCAGTGCTTGCCGTGGAGTTGTCAGAGCTACTCACTGAAGAAGTTGACATGAAAATAGACAAAACAACATTCTACACCGACAGTAAAGTGGTGTTAGGATACATAAACAACCAGCACAGAAGATTTCATGTATATGTAAACAATCGTGTGCAGAGAATCAAGCAGTCTTCCCTCCCAGAGCAGTGGCAATATGTTCCAACAGAACACAACCCAGCTGATCACGGCTCCAGATCTGTAGCAGCAGGGAAGCTTGCCAGCACCACATGGTTATGTGGTCCAGCATTCCTTTTACAGCCTGGGAGCACAACACCTGAGAAAGGCCTATTTGAGCTCATTAACCCAGAGTCAGATGTTGAAATACACTCTAATGTGACAGTGCTTGCCACCACAGTGTCAACGAATCGTCTTGGTTCAGCACTCTTTGAGCGCTTCTCTAAGTGGACATCCCTCATCAAAGCAGTAGCTCAACTTCGTCACATCTCTCACAGCTTTATTAAATCTGAAGAAGACAGCAGTTGTGCAGGTTGGCATCTCTGCAAGGAAAGTCTCACAGATGAAGCTTTGACTCAAGCAGAACACGAAGTGATAAGATCTGTCCAGCAAGAAGTGTATGCAGAAGACATCAAGTGCATCATGGCAAAGAGAAATCTGTCCTTTAACAGTCCTCTGCACAAGCTTCATCCAGTGATTGATGAGAAGGGCCTACTGCAGGTGGGAGGACGCATTACAGAGTCAAAGTTGTTGCAACATGAAGCCAACCCTCTTCTGATCCCAGGTAAACATCATATTGCTACTCTGCTTATTCGTCATCATCATATGGCTGTGAGGCATCAAGGAAGACACTTTACCGAGGGAGCTGTCAGAGCAAGTGGCCTGTGGATAGTAGGAGCCAAGAGGTGCATTAGCAGCATTATCCATAAATGTGTGACTTGCAGGAAGCTAAGAGGCAGGGAGGAGCAGCAAATCATGGCGGATTTGCCAGCTGAACATTTGCAGACTGACCCTCCATTTTCTTATGTTGGCCTTGATGTGTTTGGACCATGGGAGGTCCTCGCACGCCGCACTAAAGGAGGGCAAGCCAACAGTAAGAGATGGGCAGTTTTGTTTTCATGTGTGTGCACCAGGGCGGTTCACATTGAAGTGATTGAAGCTATGAGCTCTTCAAGCTTCATCAACGCGCTTCGCAGATTCTTCGCGATCAGAGGTCCTGCTAAGCAGTTAAGGTCGGACTGTGGAACTAACTTTGTCGGCGCATCTAGGGAGCTGCAGCTGGATCCTCCAAAGCCTGGTGAGATGAGTGTTGACGACTACCTCCTCAGTCAAAGATGTTCATGGGTGTTCAATCCTCCCCACTCATCCCACATGGGTGGCTCATGGGAGCGCATGATTGGAATCGCACGGCGCATCCTGGACTCCATGCTCTTACAAGCAAGCCACTCCAAGCTGACTCATGAAGTTCTGATAACTTTGATGGCTGAAGTCTCAGCTATTATAAATGCACGGCCACTGGTACCCATCTCTACTGACCCAGAAGCTCCCATGATCTTAACCCATTCAACTCTACTCACCCATAAGTTTGGTGCCCTCTCACCTCCCCCTGGAGACTTCACCAAAGCAGAAATGTTTAAACACCAGTGGAAGAGGGTTCAAGTTCTGGCTGACACTTTCTGGGCTCGTTGGCAGAGAGAATACCTCAACATGCTCCAAGGTCGTCAAAAATGGCAGCTCAGAAGGCCTAACATGAAGGAAGGAGACATTGTTCTTTTAAAAGACAAACAACTGAACAGAAATGAATGGCCAACTGGTGTCATAGTGAAGGCTCTTCCAAGTAAAGATGGGGTTGTCAGGAAGGTGGAGGTCAAGATTGCCCAGCACAAGGGTATAAAGACTTTCCTCAGACCCATTACAGAGTGCATTCTTCTCTTGTCTTCTGAAGATTAGAGCATGCAAATGTGGCATTCTTAAATAATGCCAGACAGGGAGTGTGTTGGAACTGTTAATTTCTATAATGGCAGTGGCATTTTTATGCCAGTAGATGGCATAGTTCGCTTGTTTCTGAGCTCTGTTTGTCCGCGTCTGTGGTTGCCTAGTTACCAGGAAGCTGTTAGAAACTCTGAGAGAAACTTTCTTAGCATTCTGAAGCTAACTCTTCGTCCATATGCATGTTTTTCAGCCCTTGAAGTGGCAATTTAAGTAAGTAGCTGTTGTTTTTCATTGATAAGTGCAGCCTTGTTAATAGCTTTGACTCCGTTTGTGTAATTACTTTGTTTATGTTCGTAACGCGGCTCTATAGTGTCGAAGATCGACAAATACTCGTTACGCGACTGTAATTATAAGCCCATTGATGAACCTGATGTGTTTGTATAAATCTTTAATTGGGGTTTTGTGTTTATGTCATTTTAGTTTCCCAATTTTTGGCATTAAATCCTGTCCAACCATAACTTTGCCTGTTCCTTGGAGGATGGGATGTCATGAAGAGTTTAGCTGGCTGTGAATCTCAGTATAAGACAGGAGTCACACTGGGTGAAGCAGTACAGGCACAATTATTACTAAAAACATAGCCAACAAGATGATGAGACTTATTAACAACAAAAGTAAAACTAGAAGCCCAAGAGATGCCACACATAAAACTGAGCACTGGGAAATTTTAGGACAAGAATATAATATGTTTTACCGCTGGATGCACTACTCAGCTAAACAAGTAAGTCATCAAACTTGTGTATCATGTTATAACTCAAAACATCAACCAACAGTTATGCCTTTTCCAGGGTTTGCCAATGGAACATGTAACAAAGCGGATGAATGCCTTGCAGAATGCACAGTAAACTTAGCAGCAGGAGTATGGGGAAGATGGACTGAAGACACTACTATTTGCCCAGCTACAGAACTGTTAACCCTAATTCCCCCAATAACCAAAATCTCCAAAAGAATTGTGCATCCATTTTGTCTTGCCAACAGATATGAACTATTCTATGCATTTAGAGTTGACATAACCTCAGACGAACGACTTCAGCACAAATTCATTAACATAACAAAAACAGTAGACAATGGCTATTTTACAGAAACAATAGTTAACGGATTGACTATTTACACAACACCCAAAGCAAAAATACAATGTGCTCAAGTTGTGGAAAATGGAAAAATCTTGCACGTATGGTAAAATGAAACTTACATTCGTCATATAGGATTACCATATTTAACGCGCACTTATCCATTAGCAGATATATTTTGGCTGTGTGATGACGATAATCAAGTAAAAGCAGTTTTACCCCCAAAATGGACTGTAACTGTAACTGTAACTGTATATAAAACAGTGACCCCACAAAGTCACAATCGTACAAAAAGACTACTGAATAAGCCTTGGACAGACAATCAACATGTGTACATATCCTGGAATCAAGAGCCTGAAGGAGTGCCAAGTGAACACCAGGCCATCTCAGATGAATGGATTTGGACCGGACGACTACTTGGAAAGATTCCTTTGTACGGGTCTGTATTAAACTCGCAGTAAATATCACGAAACAGTAAATGGGTCAATTACCTGTGGTACAATCAACAACGATTTATGAATTGGACTATGGCAGCCATGGAAAGAGTTAGTGAATCAACTCCATGCTACATCCTTAATGGCTTTAAAGAACAGATTTGTTTTGGAAACTTTATTAGCACCTGAGCAGGGTATTTGCACCCAGGTGGGTGAAGAATGTTGCACAGCAATCCCAATGCATACAGGAGAAGGAGGTAATTTAACAGAGATACTAAAACAATTAGAAGCAGCTCGAGACGAACATGTTCAAAACTCAAACTGGAGAACTAAACCCCATTTGTTGGAAAAAGCATGAAACTGGTTAAATCAGCTGTCCATTTCCAAAGTCCTTTCAATAATAGGAACACTCTTAGCCCTGATAATATTAGTTGCATTGCTCACCTCATGTTGTATTTCTCCTCTATTAAGTTAGTGATCAACCGTGCAACTAAAACCATCGGACAATTACCAGTGCATATCCAAAATTCTGCAGACATGAACAACTTTATAGAGCCAGCTATACCAGACTCTGATTCAGACGACATAAGCTTGTAAATTAAGTTAAGCTTTGTCATAGAAGTGTTTGTGAAAATGTATGGTGTCTTGCCCCTTTTAGCTTTTCAGTTTGACCGTATTCACTCATCTTGTGTTTGTCTTTTAGCAGGGTTGACCACTCAGCACCCAAAATAGATGTAAGAGGAGAAGGGTTGCAGCTCTACTTATTCTAGATATAGCAACAGTTGAGAAGTTGGTAGAGTTGAGTTTGTAACCACATATAGTACTTTTAATGTCACTCTTCTTTATTTCTGATGGGACCTGTAGTCCAGTTTTCGCGGCTTTATTTCTGTTGTTTAGGGTTTTTAGTTTATATTTGGCAGAGAGGAGAACCCTGTTCCGACGGCCCTTTGTGGGTTGGACAGAGGTGGCTTCTCTTCTTTTGTTCTTTTTGGCTGGCCCATCAGTATCTATTTGGTTAAGAAATAATATTTGTAGTTGAAATATTTTTGAATATCTTTATTGCATAGCACATTAATCACTTTTTCCAGTAGACATGTAAATAATAAATCCTTAGGTACAATAGCAGTAATGTCTGTTATGTCTCAGCTAATATGATTAAGCCTCCACAGGACCAGTAATACCCATGGGTGACGTCTGAACCATCTGACAGAAGAGAGTCTCCAGCACCAGGAGAATAAACAATAACCTCTTTCAGTTTACAGGAACCACAAGCTACCGCCCTGCAACACAACTCTGAGACTGATCCAGAACCAACGTGATACTACAGAAACTGAAATTCATTGTTTAATGCTTCATAATGCCTTTCATACAGTTGCAGTACACATATATGATGTTAATAAAGATTGAATGTTTTGTGATTGTTTGTTATCAAAGTAATGTGCCTCTGTCTGGGACTGCCCCAGCAGGAGTTGATTACAGTGACAGAGTGGGACTGCCCCACCTGACTATCTACATCGCAGTTGGAGAATGCGCTTGGTCGGTAATCGGAAGGTTGCAGGTTCAAGCCCAGCTCTGGGCGACACATGGCGATGTGTCCTTGGGCAAGACACTTAACCCCTAGTTGCTCCCACTGGGTATGAAAGGGCGTGACTGTGTTAGATGTACTGTTGGATAGGTGTCATAGTAAAAGATTGGATCCATCAGTGTGTGAATGTGAGAGCGAATGGGTGTGGATGGGTAAGTGTGACCTGTGGTGTACAGCAGCTTTGAGTGGTCCATGACTAGAAAAGCGCTATATAAGCTCAAGTCCATTTACCATTTACATAGATGCAGTGTTTTAAGCTACAGCTAAGTTTTGACAATGTTAATCTTAAAGATGCTGTCTTTATGTTAACCACTTACACTATATTTATGCATGAGTAAAATAATGTTATAGATTTAGAATGTACCCCTAGTCTTAATTTTAGGTTGTTGTGATGTCACATCACGAAACAGGGGAAATGTTGATGATTCATTCAGAGTGGATTCATTTAGAGTGAGCTGTAGTGCAGCCTGCAGAGGTCCAGGGGCCTGCAGGAGCAAACCTTTGACCCTTGGACAAGTTTAGCCTAGCCGTGTACTTGAGATGACTCTTCATTTTGCCAGGATTGAAAGATTTAGTGCCCACAGCTGTCTTGACCAAGGTCTGCTAAGTTACAGCAAAACAACATAGAGAGACAAAGTCTGTTTGCCATACAAGGATAGCTTGCATGCATTCAGGGACGCCCCAGTAGTATAAAGGGGGCTAGGACATAAGGTTTAGAGAGAGGAAAGGGGGGTTTTTGTCTGTGTGTCATCATTGTGTCAACTTCAAATAAAGATGTTGGACTGAAGCTGCCATTGGATCTCCTCTTCTTCATTGAACTCCGTCTGTTCTTCATGCCAGTATTAGGAAAGTGGCCCACAAATTTATTACGCAGTCAGATCAAGAGGACCAGGAGTGAACCTCACTCTAGGAAAGACACGTCAGTATGAGACGGTGCGTTAGGAAATCTTTGATTTCCAGTCCGAGATCAGGAGGTATTGTGTCAATGATGTCAAAGTGTTACGCAAAGCCTGTATAATTTATCGGGACACGTTTCTCAAGTGCACAAAGCTCGACCCATTTGCCTTCACCACTCTGCTATCTGGTTGTATGGGCATTTACAAGACTTTGTTCCTCCCCAGAGACACAGTGGCGCTCACGTATGATGGTGCATACACTCACCAGAACAAGACCTACTCAGAAGCGTCTATTCAGTGGCTCGAGTATTTTGCTCATACTGAGAACATTAAAATCCAGCACGCTCTCAATCAGGGTGAACATCAGGTGGGGTCATACTTTGTCAGTGGTTTCCAGCTAGACTCAAACACATGCTATGAATTTGCAGGATGTATTTTCCACAGTTGTGTCAAGTGTAAGGTCCTGACAGATACAAACCCCCTGAGTGGTGTCTGTGAAGGTGAACTGTATCACCAATTCACTACCAAAATAGAGACATTGCAATCCCACTATGGTTTCCGGGTTGTGGTTTTGTGGGAGTGTGAATGGGAAGAAATGGTCGAAATGAATCCGAGGGTCCAGATGTTTGAGTAATTACAAGAAACCTGAACGTCTTGACCCTAGAAAGGTTCTGTTTGGTGGTTGGCCCGATGCCATTAAGCTCTACCACAAAGCAGAAAGTGGTGGGAAAATAAGATATTATAATTTTACCAGTCTGTATCTCATGTGGCTAATTAGCTTTACAGGGTTTATCTGGCTCATGTACCAGTGTGCGCTTTAGATTGTGGATTATAGATGTAGATTGTAAGAGTCCTGACTGTGTTGAGGCACTTCATTTCTTTACTGCTCACAACTCATTTTCTTCAGCCTTCTCTTCTTCTGCTGTGGTTGATTCTTCTTCTTTTTCTACTGTTTTGACTGTACAGTTGTCAACTGAGCTCATTACTGCCCCCATCACTAACACTGTGAGCCACAGTTATGAGTCAGTTGTGCTGGTTGCTGGGGCAGTTGTGTTTTCACTGAGCAGGAACTGTTACAGGGCTTGAATGGAAGTGAGCAGAGACCACTTATTTTTGGTGATCTCGACCCACTGGTTTTGTCTCACATCAGAGCACGATTGCTGTGTTCACATATGCCCAAACGAACCAGGGTTTTAGGGGGGCTGCTCACTGTTTCCAAACAACTGCCCCAAACAATCCAGGAGTGAAAACACCTTGAGACACTTTTTTTTATGAACTAAAACAGAGAAAGCATGAGAGAGAGGCTGGAAGGGAAATTGTGGGTACTACAGGTGACAAGTGTATACGTCTACATCACATGGTTAATGATCCCCAGAAGAGGTGGAAAGTGCCTGATCTATAAATGCTTGTTTAGGTTTTTTTTTTTTTATGCTTTATCTTAAATTGAATTGATTGGTGTGTTGATTATTTTATACTATGTATGCATGTAAAAATACATATAATTTTTTTTTAATGAAAGTGTAAGAAGTATAAATAAAAAGCATTTGTTTAAACCATGATGTGTTCATTATTGCTTCAATCAATCATGGAAACAACTCCAGTAAATTCACTGTGACCCAGCACATCCTGGAGGGGTTGGGAAGGTGTATAATCAGTTTGATTTACTTCCTTTCTTAACTTTCTGAATATCTACCTACATGCTTCAGGCACCAATTCATATGCACAGAGTTTGGCTTCCTTCACAGTCTTGTCATCTGAGCTTTGAGCGATGGACAATGATGTGGAAACACTTTGGGCTTTCTCCACCAACACACATTGGAGCAATAAAGGCCTGAACTCCTCTGGCCATTTTAAAGTGTTGGCAACTCTCTCAAAAAGTGTAAAATACTCGTCCACCTTCCTTTAATTAAATTATGGTTCAAGTCAGCTGTTTCCAGCTAAAACGTATTCTTTAGCACCACCATGCTGAACAGATTTGATGCAGAGCTCTTCAAGCTCCAGCTCTCTCAAACGTGTGGCCTGTTCTTTGTTTCTCTTTATATTAAATTCATTCTCATTTGCTCCAACTTGAGTTTCATCTCCAGATTCTTCCCTTCAGACTCAGCAGCAGGATCAGGACTAAGAAGATCAGAGTCAACTTCTTTTTCTGTTTTTGCTTCAGGATCTTTGAGGAAGTGCCCCTCCACTAACCCAAGAACTACAGCTTTTTGACCACATCCTTTCAGCTCCCTGCTCCCACAGGAATGTTAAAGTGGAGAGCAACTTGAGAAGATCTGCCTTTCTACAAGTGTTAATGGTCTCCATATTGGGTTTTCATCAAATGACTCCAACTGAGACTCCATGACGTGATGCAGCTTGTTTATTCTACAATAAAATAAATCATCACTGCAGAGAAGGAAAGTGTTTCAGCTCCAGGACGAGCCCCAAATTGTTAAGTTTCTGAAAGTTGTGTGACGTGAAGGACAAGGACAGAAAATCTGCACCTTTATTCACAAACAAAATAAGTCCTCTGGGGTCTAAAAGGTGGAGTGGAGGTTTGACTCTCCACAGCCACCCACTAACTCTACTACAAGAGGAGACAAACTAAAGTAAAAAGGCCTCAAACAAAGGTGGAGTGGCTTGGTGTGGAGAAAACACTAAGAGCAAAAATCTCCTTAGAGATCAACAAATAAAACTCTGGTATTCACCCTCTTCCCCTCAAAACACACACACGCAAACACACACTCTGAAAACAGCCATTCACAAACCAAAAGAAACCAACTGAAGGTGTTGGCTCTTTGGTGTCACACACCTAACTGAGGGAAAGAGCCTCCTTTTACAGACTCCCCAGGCTGATGAGCAGCAGCTGGGTGCACTGAGGACAGGTGAGCTGAGTGAGAGCTCGTTAGGAGAGCTGGAGGTCACAAACTGCCTCCATCTGTAACACAGCAAATGAAATGACTGCAGTGACAATACTGGGAGGTGGGATGGTTAAATGAAGTTACGTGTTGAGAAACAATGATGTAAATGAATGGATGAAAGCCTTGTTGACCTGTCTGGAAGATGTTAAATCATGGATGTCGTTGAACTTTTTGAGTGTGAATGAAAAGAAAAGTGAAATCATTGTTTTTGGATCTCCTGATCTGCTGAATGGTGTGGACAGTGTTTTTGGTCATTTCTGTCTCACTGTCGTCCTTCAGTCAGGAACCTCTGTGTCATCTTTGACAGTTCTTTTAAATTTGATAAGACAAGCTTCTTCCAGCTGAGACTTCTGAGCAAAGTCAAGGCCTATCTCCCTCTCATGACTTTGAGAGGGAGATACACATGTTCATCACATCCCGTTTGGCTTATTGTAATTCTTTGTATGTTGGTGTTGATCAGTCGTCACTCCGCCGCCTTCAGCAGGTTCAGAATGCAGCTGTGCGCCTACTGACGGGAAAGAGACGATGTGATCACATCATGCCTGTACTGGCCTCCCTTCACTGGCTTCCTATCAGCTTCAGGATCCAGTATAAAATTGTTTTGTTAGTCTTTAAAAGTTTACGTGGGTTGGCACTGCCATACCTGAGTGAGTGTCTGAACCTGCACTCTTCAGTCAGAGCTCTCAGGTCAACTCACCAGGTCCTCCTTGATGTTCCCAGAGCCAGGCTCAAAACCAGAGGGGACAGAGCTTAAACAGTGGCTGCTCCAACACTTTGGAACAGTCTGCCTCTAAATATCAGGGCCACACAGACTACTTACACCTTTAAATCACTTCTAAAGACTCATCTTTTTGCATTGGCTTTTATTACAGGTTAGGCGAGACATCCAGCGTTTTATTTGCTCTTATTTATTCTCTCTTTTTTATTATTCTACTGTTTGTTGTGTCTTTTACCTACCTGCTATTTTAAATGATTTTTATTAACATTAGTATTAATTGATTGTGTTTTTATTCATAGTGTTTTTTATTGATCTTGATTTTAAGCCTGTACAGCACTTTGGCCAACTGTGGTTGTTTTCAAATGTGCTTTATAAATAAAGTTTGACTTGACTTGACTGTCATTTGATAGAAGCATTTCTTCATCAAAGGTCATGGACAATGTGATATCTTTCATGTTGGTGAACTGAACTACTGAACTCCAAGCAACTCCCATACTGCTGCCATAGAACTGGCACTCAGACTGTCTGACACCTTTGAGCATTAATATGATACAGAAATACTAGCTTCTTTTATTGATTTCATTCAGACTACTAATGTGTGTGTTTGAATACAGGATGCAATGGGTGAGGACTCTTTTGTGCTTGGCTTCAACAGCTGTTTCCAGGATCTGGTGGTGAACGTTGACCTCATTGGCCTTTTCTGAATCACTGAGGCTTCCATCCTGGGCCATCTCTCCTGGAAAGACTTTCTTCCTCTTCACCCTTTTCTGAGGCCGTGCAGCCTCCACTTCCACGTCTATTTCATCTTGTTCATTTGCCCAATGGACAAAACAATCAGCTGCATCTTTGACAGCCAGGAAACCTCTTGCTTTCTTTCAGTTAATCTTGTGTTGTGTGTGACCGTTCTGTGTGCTGAGAGGATGTCCATTCCTTTGGTCTGTAGGTATTTTGATCGTGGTGAGGTGATTTTAAATATCAGGACCAATAACAGAGCTGTTAGCACATGTTCATATCAGAGTTTCTGGCTTTGTTTAGTGCATTTGATGTAAGTGTCCTCAGCTTCATTATAGCAGAGACTGTGGACACCACTTGATCAAAAAGGCTGCCATGAAGTCTGCCAAAGTTTCTGAAAACTTTCCTCAGGGAATCATGTTTGTCCCACCATCTGGTCTCTTCAATTGGTGAAATGTGTTTGTGCCTCTTGTCCTGGCTCTCAGTCTCAACACACTCACTTTAGTATATGACTCCTTGATGACTACAGCAATGTTCAGCAGGTCAAATAGTGATCCACTTTCAGTGAGACTATGGGTGGTATTGGACAATATGAGGTGAAGGACACGTGCATAGCAGGGGTGGGTTTTTTAACACCATTAATGCAGCGAAATCTCTGTATTGACCCTGAATATCAGAGGCTCCATCTGTGGAGTTGCTGATGCACAGGTCGCTGTCCAACTTCAGACGATCAAGAACTTCAGTGAACAGAGTCACAACAGATTGTCCTGTAGTTGTGCTGTATTGTATGACTGAAACCAGCCTTTCATGGACTTCATCCCTGACATCCCTGAAAATCACAGAACACTGATCTATCCATGTGATATCTTGAGTCGTGTAAAGCTGCACAGAAAACATCCCTGCTTTCTTTGTCTTGAGGGTGTTGAGCTCTCCAAACATCTAAAAAATGTAAGTCTTCACAGAGGACAGTAAGAACAGAGGAAAGAGACACCTGACTCTGGGTTAACGTGTCCAAACCAGGATTCAGATGGCAGTTCACCTATACAGCTTAGAGCAGTGGTTCCCAACCTTTTCCGACTCAGGGGCAACTTTTAAGTCTCAGATATTTTTGCGGCCCACCCCCGACTGCTTTAGCCTTATCTAATGGCACAGTTTACAGTCAGCTCTATCTTTTTATCTGGGCTTAAAAAAGTTTTTTAAATTTATTAGACAGGCTGATGCACAGTACATTTTATTCTAAAATCATACACTGGGTTATAATAGTTATACAATCATAGTTACTCATAGTTACTCATAGTTACTCATAGTTAAAGTAGTGAGTCAAGACAAATGGTAATAATTTGTATGTTTGACTTTATACACAGAAAACGTGCATTTGTAAACACTGATGAATGATCAGGGTGGGAATTGTTTTTCTCCAGTAACTGTGCGTCTTGTGTGTCTTGTGCGCATCGGAGCGGAACTCCGCTGTGTGCAATGCTGAGAGCTGAGAGCTGAGAGCTGAGAGCTGTGAACGGCATATACTCACTAGAGCTCTGTCTTTTATTATTTTAGAGCAGGGGTGGGCAATTAATTTTTACCAGGGGCCACATGAGGAACCTGAATTGTGTCAGAGGGCCACCATGTTTCTTCCATCGTAAAATGCTCTAAATTAAATATTTTGAATAGTCGGAACTGATTATCAGAAGAATAAAGCACTCTGTAAATGTTTATATTAGGTGATGTAAAATTGTGGTGTATAGGTCAAGTAGAAAAAAACAAAACAATTATTGAATCCTAAAATGAAAGAGAAAATGTCTTAAGTTTTCGTCTTTGTCAATATCTGTCATACATGAACTCACTTTTACCGATCGAGAGTGCTGGCAGACTGCCAACACTCCTGAATATGGAGGGAAGCTCCCATTTTTTAAACCCTTTCTCCAGCTGTTCTCCTGGCTTGTGATTTCTCCTGATAGTCCCCAAAATTTAAGTATGCTTCTGTGAGCTCTAATATTTTACTAAGTCAAATCAAGTCCCGTACTTGGGCGTTATATCGAAAACTCAGAAACCATCCACCCCCCTCTCTTAGTTGGTTTGATCCAGAGACGATGCAGTAGACCTCAGAGACAGAGACAGATAACGGTGCAGCACTTGTTGATGAAGACTTTATCAGAGCCTTAGCTGTTTCCTTTCTTTTTTGGAGAACTTTGACATGACATGTCATGAGTTAGACTAACGTAGCTCTGCTCTAACGCAGCATCCTCTCCAATCAGGAAAGAGCAGCGTGAATTTTATAGTGAGAAGGCTGAATCTAAAATAGCGAAACGCGCATCGTTGTACTGAAGACAGTGCCGTCGCGTACATGCGCTGCGCGTGTACAAACGGCACTCTCTTGCGGGTTTGTAATAGCACACAGAGGAGGGTGGAGGAGACTGAATGAGCCAGTGAAAGAGAGGGAGAATTCAATCCAAAATGTTTTGTTCAGTGCCTGTGATAGATGGAGTTTTAAGACATATGCACCCGCACAAGTTTTATGTTTATGTTTATGATTGGCCTCATGCGGGCCGGACAGGGACGTACAAAGGGCCGGATGTGGCCCGCGGGCCGTAGTTTGCCCAGGTCTGTTTTAGAGCGTGATACATGATCCAACCATGGGTGTGAGTTCATTCACATGAGAACACAGAGAGATAATTCGCGTCTGGAAGATAAGTGTTTGATTCTGGGCAACGTAAAAAAATATTTGTGGAATTCTGAAAGTTTTAGTTGTATACAAGAGCTATGTGCAATGTAATTTACGTCTGAAACATCGGAAAAAGAAAAGATCATGATTCTGAAGGCATGGCGGTTTTTACTTTGTGGCAGTGTGCCACGATCCTATACATGTAGCGGAAACCCAGCCATACAATGCGTTCTGAGAGCACTTTTTTTAAAAATAAAGATTGAACACGAAGGACTGAACTGAATACAAGAGAAACAAGTTGGAGGCTCCACAGTCACTAACACAGCATCTATAACATGTTGAAACGTTTTTATTTTTACATTATTACATCCCCACCCCCACAAAAATCAAACTATTTTGGAAAAGCTTTGGCCGCCCACTTGCAGTACCTTCGCGGCCCACCAGGGGGCTGCGGCCCACAGGTTGGGAATCACTGGCTTAGAGGTCTGCAGACTGTCCATCATCTTATAAAACATGTCATGTTTGTTCCAACCTGTAAAAGCTAATGTTGACATTTCATCAAAATGCACTTAGCTAACACTTTAACATGGAGCAAGTTAAAGCTACAGCTTTATAAATACATTCACCATCACATTGTGTTCATTCTGAAACCAGATCATCATCTCTGGCTAATCCTGACCCCCTTTGGAGGCCAGGGCCCCACTTTTGTGATCAGCAATAATCTCATGTCTTTAATTTGATAATCAAACTATTTATTCACTTCATTATGAAACAAAATGTACACACAGTACAAAGTCAATGTATATGAAACATTTAAAGACATCACATCACAGAATCAAACAGGAAGTGTTTGTCCAAATCAATAACATCCAGCAGACGACCTGCAGCCCCATGTCTCTGCTTCTAGATTGTTCTCCATCAGCTTCAAATCACCCAGTGAGAGCCGTTCATTCAGCTCCAGCTCTTTTTGTCTCAGTCTCATGAGGACATGGATTTCATCGGTTTAAACACAGGTGAGAACAACTCTGCAGGTGAAGAACACTTTCATGAATCAGACTCAGACGTCTCTGACAAACTTTCTCATCAACACTTTGAAGAAAAACAGTCTGAATGAGGCCGGATTTTTTCACCATAGAGATGTAAATAAGTCCAGTTCAGTGAGCCAGTTTTCCACTGAGTCCTGCTCTTTGATCACAGACATTCAGACTGATGTGACAGGATAGAAAGAGTCAAAGAATCAGCTGAAGTTTGTGTTAGTGCAGAGGCTAAACTTTTCTTCAGCAGCTCTTTGTGTTTGTGTAGAGAGGAGGAGACTCTCAGTCCTTCACTCAACACAGACTCACTGAGGAACCATGAGACCACAACCTAAAGCCAGGATAGAGAGGCTCAGTGAAGGTGGTCCTGAAGGTGTGGAGGTGGATCAGTGAGTCAGAGGAGACTCTGTAGAAGGACAGAGTGCCAGCAGGACAGTCCACATACACGGCTACTCTGTGAGAGTCAGAGGACGAGGACAGAGGGAGGCTTGTTCCTCTGTTATTGTGACGAACAGAGTAACATTTATAAGAGTAGAACAGACTCCAGGACTGATCATTGGATCCAAACCCACAGTCATCACTGCCTCTTTTCCTTCTGATTCCTCTGTAACTCACTGATATCTCAACGTCTCCTCTCCACTTCACCTCCCAGTAACAGCGACCAGTCAGACCATCTCTACTCAGCAGCTGAGGATAGAAATCAAATCTGTCTGGATGATCAGGATATGACTGATCCTCTTCCACACGTGTCACCTTCCTGTTGTTTTCAGACAGTCTGAGGTATTTGTTCACTGTGTTTGAGTCCAGAGTGAGTTCACAGAAATCTGATGGAGAGAAAAAGACACAACACAGCAGCAGTTTATCATCAGACACACCTGAAGGCTTCATTCTTTGTTAGCTGACAGTCTGCTGTTTGCTCATCAGGAGTCAAACTGATTCCACACTTACACTTCTTCACACCAGGTTTTAACCTCTGCTGTCCACCATGGTCCACCCTGGAGGAAGAAACACAGTCAGAGTGATTTTCTGTCCAACATGAGTCCTAACTGCTGCTCAACATGAAGCAGTGATCCTCAGTTTGTCCCTGTGACAGAGAAACAGGCTGAAACTCCTCTGAACCAACTGTCTCCATCACTCTGTCCCTTTTTCTGACAGTGTGGAGATCCTGGGAGAGCTTAGCTTGCTTTCAAGCAACCAACTTGATGCTAAGTTCATCCAGGATAACCAATATTTACCAGCTAAATCCCTGATCCTGGTTTTGTGCAATACCCCCTGGATCTTTTTGTGAAATGAGATGTTTTCTTTTTCACATTCAGTCTTTGAGCTCTTGTTGTCTGGTTTTACCTCAGTGTGTCCAGTCTGCAGAGTGGATCCTCCAGTCCAGCAGACAGCAGCTCCACTCCTGAGTCTCCTGGATGGTTGTAGCTCAGGTCCAGCTCTCTCAGGTGGGAGGGGTTGGATCTCAGAGCTGAGGCCAGAGAAGCACAGCCTCTCTCTGTGATCAGACATCCTGACAGACTAGAGGTAGAGAAAAAATCAGACTGTGGGGAAAAGTGAACCAGTTTGACCACTTTCATAACAAAACCTGAAACCTGACCTGAGGGTTTCCAGTTTACATTGTGGACTCTTCAGACCAGCAGACAGCAGCTCCACTCCTGAATCCTTCAGGTCGTTGTTACTCAGGTCCAGGTCTCTCAGACTGGAGGACTGTGAGCTGAGGACTGAGGACAGAGCTTCACAGCTTCTCTCTGACAGCTTACATCCAAAAAACCTGAGAGGACAGCAGAGATCTGTCAGATCTGATGTTCTTATTTTAATGACTTAAAACCACGTAGTTTTGCAATGAATTCAAATAATATCCATTTATTTGCAGTACCTGAATGTAATTTTTATTTTATCAGGCAGTCTTAGAATATTCACTGAACATACCAACTTCTCCTGTCAGTCTTGATTATTGAAGTCAAGCAGAGCAAGTATTCAATTTAAACTGGTAAAGGTTTTTCCCAACCATGTAAGATTTTTTCTTTCAGCTTCACACTGACCTGAGAGTTTCCAGTTTACATTGTGGACTCTTCAGACCAGCAGACAGCAGCTCCACTCCTGAATCCTTCAGGTCGTTGTTACTCAGGTCCAGGTCTCTCAGACTGGAGGACTGTGAGCTGAGGACTGAGGACAGAGCTTCACAGCTTCTCTCTGACAGCTTACATCCAGAAAACCTAAGAGGACATCAGAGATCTGTCTGTTTTTTTTTTTTATTTAATGACTGAAAAAAATGTTAGTTTGCCTTTAATTTAAAATAATATGTGTTTGCAGTACCTGGCTGTAAAAATTTTTTTATCATGCAGTATTACAAAGATTCACTGAACATACTAACTTTTCCTGTCTTTCTTGATCATTGAAGAAACCTTTGGGTCAAGTGGAGCACTTTATTCTGATAAAAACTGGTTAAGGTTTTTCAAAGTGTGTTAGACTTTTCTTTCAGCTTCACACTGACCTGAGAGTTTCCAGTTTACATTGTGGACTCTTCAGACCAGCAGACAGCAGCTCCACTCCTGAATCCTTCAGGTCGTTGTTACTCAGGTCCAGGTCTCTCAGACTGGAGGACTGTGAGCTGAGGACTGAGGACAGAGCTTCACAGCTTCTCTCTGACAGCTTACATCCAGAAAACCTGAGAGGACATCAGAGGTCTGTCAGATCTGAAATTCCTTTGGAAATGACTTAAAACAATGTTAGTTTGCAATTTATTAAAATAACAATCAATGTTTTGCAGTACCTGACTGACATTTTTGTACAGGCAGTATTACACAGATTCACCGAACATACCAACAATCTTTTTAGTGTCTTTCATGATAATTAATAAACCTTTGAGTCATGTGGAGCACTCTATTCTGATACATACAGGTTTTGTTTTTCCCAACCATGTTAGATTCTACTTTCAGCTTCACACTGACCTGAGAGTTTCCAGTTTACATTGTGGACTCTTCAGACCAGCAGACAGCAGCTCCACTCCTGAATCCTTCAGGTCGTTGTTACTCAGGTCCAGGTCTCTCAGACTGGAGGACTGTGAGCTGAGGACTGAGGACAGAGCTTCACAGCTTCTCTCTGACAGCTTACATCCAGAAAACCTGAGAGGACATCAGAGATCTGTCAGATCTGACAGCGTTAGTTCAGGCAGGTCACGACATCACTCTAACAACATAGCTGTCATCACCGGTGCTGATCAGCTGATGGCTCGGCTGACTCCCGTGTCCACCTCCTATTGGAAAACTGCTTTTAGAGCGGGCTATTTAAGCTGCTCCTGTCAAACCTACTTCCTGCTTCCTCTGCTGGCACTTCACAGTCAAGCTCCTGTATGAAGAAAAGTTTGCTCCTGCTCGTTCTTACCTTGCTGCTCCAGATGTCGTCGCCTCTCGCCCACGATGAAGACCCGTGGCACTTCGACGATGTCACGGTAGAGCCTCGTCAAAATTCTGATCCAGAAGAAGCCATCAACGATGAAAGGGCTTCTTCCCTTCGTCGTAGCTCCCGTTTGGCAGGTAGATGTCATATCCCAGATGTTCCTTTGATAAATGACTGGCCGATTCCTAAACTGTTGGAGTTCCTGTTTGCCAACGATGTTACCGCTCCGGTCGGAGCTTAAGTGTGCTGGGTTTCCACCCGTTGAAAAACGTTCTGTCTCCGCTCCCCGGAAGGCTCCGGCTAAACGTAAACACTGCTCACAGGACGCAGTAGTTGCTCCGTCTCCAGCTGTTGCCCTGCCAGCTAAAAAAGTCAGACCCCCGACCTCAGCAGTCGCCTCCTCAGATCCGTTGAACGACGCTGTTCTGGCAGCGCTGTCTTCCATCCAGTCATCCCTCTCCAGCATGAACTCAAGGATTCAGACCTTAGAGGCCACCGCTTCATCCTCCAGCTCTGTGGTTCAGTCCAACGTGTTTTCATCCCGGGAACCTGCTGCCTCTCCCTCGACACAGGCCTGTGACGTCACACCGGCGCTCCTCGACGGCTTCACAATCCCGTGCAGGACCCTGGGAAGTGCAGTCCTGATCTCATCTGGTGTTCCATTCTACCCCCCTGCTGCTGCCATCTCCTGCAACTTGAGAAGCCAGATCCTTGCAGGTAATGACGTTAATTTAGTCAAAATCCTGCTGTGCTCAGATGTCAGTGATAAGCGTGTGGTAGATTGTGGCGATGTGTCTGTGATGTTGAAGGATAGTGACCCCAGACTTTCTAGGACTCTGACGTTAGCAGAATTTATTGTCGCCTTTGGAGTATTCAGAGATGTAATCTGCGAAGTCTATCCACCCCGCCGAGCTGAAATAGACACTTATCCGGCCATCATTGCAGATCTGGCCATGACTTATGGTGGAACTCTATTCTATGAATACCACAAATCTTTTTCTGCGAAGGCTGCTATGTTCATTCAGAGGTTTAACCAAAGACTGGACTGATCCGTGGTTGACCTGGCTCTAATTAGCAGGCACTGCACTGGCCGCCAAGCTCTTTCCTGCTCTATTTGTAGTTCATTCTCACACTCCTCCAACATGTGTCCCAAATCTGTGGCTGTAGTCCATCCACTGGCAGGCCCAAACACCAATGAGGATAAGGTGTCACCTTTTTGGACTCCGTTATGTCACAATTTCAATGAAAGTGTATGCAAATTTGTAAACTGTAAATATATCCATGCTTGCAGCTACTGTGGGGACAGCCATCCAAAATCTGTGTGCCCCAGACAAACTCGCCTTGTGAGGAAGGAAATGAGAAAATAAAACCATCCACTCCAGTCAACGTGGCTGAGCTGGGGAAGGCTTTGGAGAAGCATCCAAACCGCTGCTTTGTTGATTATTTGTTAACTGGACTGGTTCAAGGATTCATGGCTGGTTTGCTGTGGCTGCCTAAAGTGTCTTTTTCATGTTGTAATCTGCAGTCTGCCCTGAAAGAGCCAGAGATTGTTGATTCTTTGTTGGAAAAAGAAGTCAGGAAAGGTTTCTTGATCGGACCTCTGGATAAATCTCCGTTCCCCATATCACGTATCAACCCTTTAGGTGTCGCTACTCGGAAATATTCTGGTAAAAAGCGTCTCATCATAGATCTATCAGCTCCGCATCATGACGAGGTCCAAAGCATCAACAGTCGGATTCTGATTCAGCCGTTCTCTCTGACCTACGCTTCAATCGATGATGCCATTAAGCTCATTAAACAAGCAGGTCGTGGAGCGTGGTTATCGAAGGCCGACATCATAGACGCGTTTAAAGTCATGCCTCTACACCCTTCTCAATGGCACCTGTTCGGCGTTAAATGGAGACAAAAATTGTATTTTGCCGTTAAGCTCACCTTTGGATGTCGCAGCAGTCCAAAAATTTTCGACACGTTGTCAGAAGCGCTTTGCTGGATTCTTTTAAATAACTGCAAACTGCCATTCGTGCTTCATCTGTTAGATGACTTTTTGCTCGTAGATTATCCTCACACCAAGCCAGATCATGCAATCTCCACTCTTAAAGATACTTTTGAAAAATTGGGAAACCCCCTATCAGAGGAGAAAACTTCAGGTCCACTTAAAGTTATCGAATTTCTGGGTATCCAATTAGACAGTGTTCTCATGCAAGCTTCCCTGCCTCTCGAGAAATTAAATCGCATCAGAGAAATTATGAAAGAACAAGTTTCAAAATCAATTTCTAAAAGAGATCTGCTTTCCCTTTTAGGTCATCTCAATTTCGCCATGCACGTGATTCCTCAAGGCCGTTCATTCATTTCCAGGCTTCTTGACCTCTCAAAATCAGTTGAAAAACTTCATGACACAGTAACTATGGATGAAGGATGCAGATCAGAGCTCCAGTTCTGGTCTTTGCTTCTTGAGAAATGGAATGGCATTTCGTTTTTCTATCGATTCTATAACGATTATTTGGAATCATCTTTGTCCATAAGATTATTCACCGATGCAGCTCCCTCCGTAGGTTTTGGGGGGTTCTTCGATAACCAGTGGTTCGCTGAGGCATGGCCAAAAGAATTGTCATCTCTGCCAGCAAGTGCTTCTTCTTCTGCTCTAATGGAAATATACCCAATTGTTATAGCTTGTCTTCTCTGGGGAAAATCCTGGTCTAGGAAGAGAATCATTTTCTTTTGCGATAACAAAGCAGCTGTTCACATTATAAACAAAGGGCGTTCCTCTATTCCATTCATTAACATATTCTTAAGGCGTATAACCTGGGAATCCGTGCTGAAGAACTTTCATATTCGTGCAGCCCACATTCCAGGGTTAGACAATAAAGTTGCTGATGCTCTTTCTCGATTTGAATTTCAGAAATTCCACAGACTGTGTCTGGACGCGGCGCCATCCAGCCTGCCTTGCCCTCCCTTCCACCTCACGGTGCTAGATTAGACATCACCTTGCAGTCGTTCATGCTGTCAGCCGCCCGCTATATGCGTTCAGGTTTAGCAATACCCAGATTAAAAATGTATGACCCTGCATGGTCCTATTTCACTGCATTTTGTTCCTCCTTTTCTGTTGCAATTCTTCCTATAAGTATTCCCATTGTTTGTGCATTTCTGGTTCACTGTTTTGAGTCCCGCAAAATGCAGCCGTCCTCCATCAAAGGCCTCCTCGCAGGTGTCCAGTTTCACCTGCGTTGCTTGGATCCGTCTACCTTCAGTTTACTCGAAAATCCATCCATTGAGCTTCTTCTTAACGGCTTTAAAAGAGAGAAACCACAAGGCAATGACATTCGTCTCCCTTTCACTCCTCCACTTTTGCATAAATTAATCTCTCACTTAAGGAAGGGGTGCTTCGATCTGTACACAGACTCACTGTTAGAAACGGTCTTCCTCACGGCTTTTTATGGGTTTTTAAGGTGTGGTGAATTCACAACACGACCACGATCCTTTGATCCTTCTCAAGACCTCACTATTAATGACGTAGTAATACACAGTCATTACTTTTCTGTTGTCTTGAAACATTCTAAGACTGATAGAGATAGGAGAGGAACATCAGTTATAATTTCACAAACTAACTCTGATTTTTGTCCAATGTCTTCCATGGTCCGCTATCTGAGGAGCCGTGTCCAGGCCAGTCCTCAGGAGCGGCTGTTTGTCACGGAAGGAGGAGAGCCCATGTCACGAGCTTGGTTCACATCACGCCTTCGTCTCCTGTGCCAGCTCTGCTGTCTCCATCCAGAGCGCTATACGCCTCATTCATTCCGCATCGGAGCAGCAACAACAGCGGCTATGGTAGCTCCCGTATCCACCCTAAAAGCCATGGGCAGATGGTCTTCCTCAGCATTTGAACGTTATCTGCGCCCTGGAAATAAAGTCATCTTAGATGCTCAAAAAGCCATGAGCCGTTCATCGTAATTTCATTTGATGTAATAAATAGTTTTGCAGGTAAAATTGTTTTATCTAATTTTTTATCAGCCTGAAGGGTTATGGAAGGCTTACTCCCTATTTAAATTTATAAGCAGTAAATTAGTGAATAGATTAACAATACCAATAGTAATTTCAACCCTAAATAGTTTCCTGGCATCTCCATGCAGACAAGTTGGCATTGCTGGTATGGTCGCTTTTTTATTTTTTTTATTTTGCTGCTGCGCTCCCTGTTTATGCCGTTCATGATGGCTCATGATGGGCAGGAAGGTGTGCTCTTCCTGCCTCAGGCTTTCCACGCAAGCACGTAGAAGAGCAGGGAGTCCCACAACAGAACCATACCACCAAATGAAAATTGTGCAACTCAATAAAGTTTGTTTTTGACAAAGTGGTCCTGACTGAAGTAATATTTATTTACTTGCAGTACCTGACTGTAATTTTTATTTTATCAGACAGTCTTAAAAGTTTCATTGAACATACCAACTTTTCCTGTCTTTCTTGAACATTGAAGAAACCTTTGAGTCAATTGGAGCACTTTATTCTGATATCTGAGATTTTTTCTTTCAGCTTCACACTGACCTGAGAGTTTCCAGTTTACTTTGTGGACTCTTCAGACCAGCAGACAGCAGCTCCACTCCTGAATCCTTCAGGTCGTTGTGACTCAGGTCCAGGTCTCTCAGACTGGAGGACTGTGAGCTGAGGACTGAGGACAGAGCTTCACAGCTTCTCTCAGACAGGTTACATCCACTCAGCCTGGAGAAGAATCAGTGTTTAGCACAGACTCAATGTTTCACATGTCATGAACAACATGTTTTGAATCTGTCATTGATCCACCTACACAGCTTTGTTGGAGGCTCTGATCACTGGCAGCAGCCTCAGAAGAGCCTCCTCTGAAGCAGAGTATTTCTTCAGGTCAAACAGGTCCAGATCTTTGTCTGAGGACAGTAAGATGAAGACCAGAGCTGACCACTGAGCAGGAGACAGTTGATCTGTGGAGAGACGTCCTGATCTCAGGGTCTGTTGGATCTGCTCCTCTAGAGAACGATCATTCAGTTCATTCAGACAGTGGAACAGGTTGATGCTTTTCTCTGCAGACACATCCTCACTGACCTTCTTCTTGATGAACTGGACTGTTTCCTGATTGGTCTGTGAGTCACTTCCTGTCTGTGTCAGCAGACCTCTCAGGAGACTCTGATTGGTCTGCAGAGAGAGACCCAGGAGAAAGCGCAGGAACAAGTCCAGGTGTCCGTTTGGACTCTGTAAGGCCTTGTCCACAGCACTCTGATGGAGGTGTTCCAGTTTAGGTTTGTCTCTGAATAGTTTAGACTCCCATGATGCTGTTTGTTGTTGTTCCATCAGGTTGAGTCCAGACTTGGTGAAGGTCAGATGGACGTGAAGAGCAGCCAGAAACTCCTGAACGCTCAGATGGATGAAGCAGAACACCTTGTCCTGGTACAGTCCTCTCTCCTCTCTAAAGATCTGTGTGAACACTCCTGAGTACACTGAGGCTGCTCTGATGTCGATGCCACACTCGGTCAGGTCTGATTCATAGAAGATCAGGTTTCCTTTCTGCAGCTGCTCAAAAGCCAGTTTTCCCAGAGACTTGATCATCTTCCTGCTCTCTGGACTCCAGAGAGGATCAGTCTCAGCTCCTCCATCAAACTTGATGCTCTTCACTTTGGACTGAACCACCAGGAAGTGGATGTACATCTGAGTCAGGGTCCTGGGCAGCTGTCCCCCCTCTCTGGTCTTCAGCAGGTCCTCCAGAACTGTGGCAGTGATCCAGCAGAAGACCGGGATGTGGCACATGATGTGGAGGCTTCTGGAGGTCTTGATGTGGGAGATGATGGTGCTGGTCTGCTCCTCATCTCTGGATCTCTTCCTGAAGTACTCCTCCTTCTGAGGGTCACTGAACCCTCTGACCTCTGTCACCATGTCAACACACTCAGGAGGGATCTGATTGGCTGCTGCAGGTCGTGTGGTTATCCAGAGGCGAGCAGAGGGAAGCAGGTTCCCCCTGATGAGGTTTGTCAGCAGCACATCCACTGAGGTGGACTCTGTACCATCAGTCAGGACCTGGTTGTTGTGGAAGTCCAGAGGAAGTCGACACTCATCCAGACCGTCAAAGATGAAGAGGACCTGGAACGCTTCAAACCTGCAGAGTCCTGCTTCTTTGGTTTGAGGAAAGAAGTGATGAACCAGTTCCACCAAGCTGAACTTTCTGTCTTTCAGCACATTCAGCTCTCTGAAAGAGAATGGAAATGTGAACTGGATGTCCTGGTTGCTTTTGTCTTCAGCCCAGTCCAGAGTGAACTTCTGTGTTAAGACTGTTTTCCCGATGCCAGCCACTCCCTTTGTCAGCACTCTTCTGATTGGTTCCTGTCTTCCAGGTGGGCCTTTAAAGATGTCTTCTTGTCTGATGCTAGTTTCTGCTCTGTCTGGTGTCCTGGATGCTGCTTCAATCTGTCTGACCTCATGTTCCTCATTGACCTCTCCAGTCCCTCCCTCTGTGATGTAGAGCTCTGTGTAGATCTGGTTCAGAAGGGTTGGCTTTCCTGCTTTAGAGATCCACTCAAACACACACTGGAACTTCTCCTTCAGCCCAGACTTCACTTTACGTCTGCACTCTGCAACAACAGCTCCTGAAAGAAGAAAACAGAAATGTAATGAATGATGTGAAGCTACAATCAGTCTGATGAGTTTCTACTTTCTGACATCAGGAAGGATTTGATTTGGCTCCTCTCTGAAATCTCTTCAGCTCATCAGTTGTGAACAGTTTGTCACAGCTCATAGATGTGATCCAAATGTGAGCGTCATATTCAGAGCAGAGTTTGAAATGTAAACCTCTCCCATGTTGTCTCCATTTCCTCTTTCCATCATGTTCAATGTGTTCAAATCCTCTTACTGCTCTGCAGACAGTCAGCCAGCTCCTCCTGCTTCATTCTCCTCAGGAAGTGCAGAGTGATCTTCAGGAACGCCTCTCTGCTCCTCCTCTGCTCTTCATCCTCATCCTCATCCTCCCTCTGACTCTCAAAGCATTCTGGGTAATCTGGACTCAGAGCTCTCTGGAACTTCTTCAGCTCCCTCTTTACGAAGCTGATGATGTTCTCCTGGAGCAGCTGGAACAGAAGAAAATGTCAGGTTGAACTTGTAGAAGGTCAGATCAGATCATGTGTGACAGACAGAAAGCCTGCTGGTCTACAGAGTCCAGCATGGAGACTGGATCACAAAGCTGCTCCACCTCTTAGTCTGTGGATGCTCCTGTCTTCTACAAATCAAGTTTCTATGGAATGAACCTGATGTTGGAGAAATCTCCTGGTGTGCTTTCATCCAGAAAAAGTCTGCAGTGACTTTAGAGCTGATGTGTTTATTAGAATGAAGCTGAAAGCAGCAGCTGTCATTAACATGAAGCAAAGTCTTTGTGTTGTTCAAAGCTCAAACTGGACTCAGTTTGTCAACTCTGCTCTCTGCTGACAAAGTCTGAGTCTGTGTGAGATCAGCATCCAGCATGACCTCTGACCTCTGACCTGTGACCTCTGACCTGTGAGTGTGAGCAGCTCAGAAATGTGCGGCTTCATTCAACCAGTCAAACACTGAGTGTGAAGAGAATTCAGGCAGAGATGATGTTTGCAGTGTGATCAGGAAACTCTTCAGAAAGCTCAAACAGAATGAGTGTGTGCTCTGATTGTCAGGAGGAGCTGTGTTTGGACATTTACACACCATCAATATGGAGTCATCCAGCTGTGTGTGATGCTGCTGGGCAGACTGACCAATGGGAGCCTCTGATCTCTGAACTCTGTGGAACAAACAGAAGATCATGGAGTGTTTCTAACAGAATGACACACAGTGTTCATGTGATAGACTCTATCTGCTGGATCCTCCTACAAACACAGGACACACATGAAGAGACATGCTGAGTCCAGGTCTTTCTGCCTCCAGTCCTGTTTACTGCTGTTGGATCCTGATAGAAAGACAGAGACTGAAACATGTTCACCTTCACAGAGAAAACACCAAGCACAGTTAGGATCAGATGTTTCACACACAACAACAGGAAGTTACCTTAGACAGACTCACCTTTCATCAACACAAGGCTCTGATGATTTAAAATCTATGGGTCTCCACATAGACCCATCACTCTTTAAGGACACACAGCTGGGTCCAGGTCCTGGGCTCTTATCTTCGATTCTGAAAAAGCACAAACAGCAAAAGGCTAGGAAGAAGTGTCACAGAGTAATGAAGAAAAAAGATGGACACAGGTTGTGGCTCAAAGGTTTTTCGGGGGGACACTTTGTTTCTAATAATCCTAAATACAGCTTCATGACATGAGACACAAACTTCTAACATCCTTACATTTTATCGACTGACTGACATCTTTAAAGTTATAAAGCTGAACTTTAGACTGATCAATCCTAAAGAAAACCCAGCTGGGTCCAGGTCTAGGAAAGTCCAGTCTCTTGTGTTTGACAAAGACTGAAACATGTTCACCTTCACAGAGAAAACACCAAGCACAGTTAGGATCAGATGTTTCACACACAACAACAGGAAGTTACTTTAGACAGACTCACCTTTCAGCAACACAAGGCTCTGATGATTTAAAATCTATGGGTCTCCACATAGACCCATCACTCTTTAAGGACACACAGCCGGATCCAGGTCCAGGAGAGTCTGGTCTCTGGTGTTTGACCCTGACAGAATCACAAACACTGATGAATAAACATGAAAATTGAAAATCTCTCAGGTTTGGTTCTGCTGAAATTTACCACAAACCACCTCAAAAGCGTAAACACACACACAAAAAAAAGTTACACATAATTTCCAGTTTTGTAAAAGTTTCTCAAAGTTGATCATTTGGACTGTGACAGAAACGTCCATCAAGGAGACACTTTGACCTTTTTTAAAACAGACGGTTTGACCTCAACAGACATGAAACCTCTACATTCTTACATTTTATCAGCAGACTGTCTTCTTTCCTCTTCAAACATCTGCATCCTCTGCAGTTTCCTATCCGTCAAGTGCTGCACAATACGTCCAGGTCGTCCATGCTCTTTGCTTTAACAGAGAGAGAGAGAGAGAGATTATGATTTCTCAAACCACTCTTATTTGCTTACAGGGTGAAAAAAAACAGTTATTGCTCAGAAAAACCCGATCACATTACAATATAAACAAAATTAGTTTCCGTTAGTTAATATCCAAAGAGCAGGTTACTTTCCTCCACTGAACACACCATTCAGACTCCACATGTTTTTAAACTGGTCCAAATTTTGTGTCAGACTGTAGAAATCAAATCTGTTCTCAGTCGGGTCTTCAGCATCAGACAGAAGATCAGCCTGACATCAGTGTCCAGGGAACCCTCCAGTCCGTTTCTCCTGTTGACATAAATTGTCATTTTGACCTGACCTACCTGGAAGTTCAACAGCTGACATTTAGATTTCTCTTTCTTACTGTACCTGTGACACAGAATGAATATTTGGGGTGAGAAAACCCCACGAAACATGGAAAAAGATTACACAGCAGGTGAAACAGAGCAGAGAGACATGCACACTTTAAGAAAGTGAAACACAGTTTCCTTCTGAGCACAGAAATGACAACCAGGACCAACACTTGGATTCAACACAGACACAAAAGCATTAACAGGAAGCACCGAGTGCAAAAGCCTCCACTGTACATCTCCCACTCTCCTGGTTAATGGCACTTTGTGCAGAGCTCTCCACTCAGGCCTCTGAGCCTGTGTGAGGACCAGGTGGGCTCTCCAAGGCGTGTCCACTTGCCCTGCCAGCTCATGCTGGTTCAGTATTTCAACCAACAAACGATAAATACTTTCACCTGTTATAGTCCTCAGTGTGGACTCACTGTTCACTTTTAACATGAAATCAGCAGAGCATTCAAACACAGGAGACATTTTTACACCAGGGAAGGATCAGAGTCATCAGCTGTTTTCAGTCCTGCTCTGTGTGCAGCAGCTAAAATCCTCTCAGAGTCGGTCAGCTGATGTTTCCAGCCTGCTAGAAGGTGGCTGATGACCCTGACAGACCTGACCTCGATACAGGAAGCCAAACCTGCGGAATTGTCCAGAGAGATGCCACACAAGCCCATCACCCGGCCCAGTGTGATGATCCCAGCCTCATATAGCCACTGATCAGGGACAGTCCTGCTTCACACTTGAGCCGATTCTGTAGACCACCGGCTCCAGAAAACAGCAAAACAGAGTTACATAGAGTTAGTTTCTCTTTTTTAAACAGGCTCCACACTTTGAAAAGTCCTCGGTGGAAAACTGGCAGATTGTCTAACTTAAATCCACTCAGGTCCTTTAGAAAAAAGACTTTACAAGTCCCAGTCCACCACAGTACACCAGAATGGCTCGAGACACAGGTCTCCAGACCAGGTCTGCAGGTCCAGACAGCAGTCTCTGAGTGAACTGGAGCCTGAAAAAAAGCTCTTCTGCTTGTCAGGTGTACCAGTCTGTGGCCTCCTTGGTCCTTGGGAGGGAAGACGATGCTCTGCAGGACCCAGTGCAGGCGGTCCTGGAGGAAGTCCACCATGACAGCCTGCACCTTGGACAGCAGATTAGGGGGAGGGTCCACACGGGCCAAACAATGCCATATGGAAGACACAAGGTTGTTAATGACAAGCACACAACCTTTACCAGACAGCTGTACCCTCAGTCTGTGTAAGAGGGGCTCTATGACCAGAGAATCCAACAGACCTGACAGAGAGCAGCCCTGACTGATGTCCCTCAGGACTTTAAAAGAAGCACTTAAAGCACCATTAACCTTTAGTACAGTCTCAATGTCACTGTATAAGACCCAAATCCGGTCTATAAGACCAGAGCTGAACCTAAAAGCTGGCAGCGCATGCTACAAGTATCGGTGTTCAACCCGATCAAAAGCCTTTTCTTGGTCTAGAGAAATCAGACCAACCTTACAGCTCAAAGAACCAGAGAGGTCCAAAAAGTCCCAAATTAAAGAGAT
Source organism: Halichoeres trimaculatus (assembly GCF_033239565.1). Taxonomy (NCBI): domain Eukaryota; kingdom Metazoa; phylum Chordata; class Actinopteri; order Labriformes; family Labridae; genus Halichoeres; species Halichoeres trimaculatus. The sequence goes on along the minus strand of NW_027437187.1, from coordinate 2,505,249 downwards.
GTTGTCAGTTATCAACCTGATGGGCACACAATACGTCTGGTGTACATGAATGACCTGCAGCTCCTGAGCAGACAACAGGGCCTCCAGCTCTACGTTGTCCCCCTCACAGACCTGGGGCAGATTCTTGAAGAAGGACACGACCACCTCAGGCTCCTCCTGGAGCACAGCTTCATACAGTTCTTTGTAGAAACACAGCACGCTGACAGAACTCAGCAGTCATGCAGTTGCTGACCAGTGTCAGACCACAGAGAGTGCATCAGTCTTTTCTGTCCATTTTTATGTTCCAGGCCACAGAAAAAGTTAGAGGGATCATCCATCTCAACGATGAGCTGGAAATGTGATTTAAGCAAAGCGCCCTGAGCAGAGATACCCAGCAGGTCAGACAGAGCCATAATCTGTTCTCCATCTCCTGTGGAGTCTACCAGATCCTGCAGATCCACCACTTCTCTCTGCAGAGCTCTCATAGACCGGGTCAGGCCCTTTGTGACACTGAGTGTACTGTAGGCAAAGTTGTTGGATCTGAGCTTTGCCCACATCCCACCACTGCTGTAAAGAGCTCAAATTAGTGCTGCACGTTTATCGCAATCGCAATCGCAATCGCAATCGCAATCGCAATCGCAATGTCAGCACGTGCAATTATGTAATCGCAAAAGAGGTGCGATTGTACAATTGTTTAAAAAAAGTGTAAAAAAATGTGTGTGTGTGTGTGAGAGAGAGAGAGAGAGAGCAGGCGTGAGATGACTAATCGGTCACTTTTCAACTGGTCATGTGACTAACTGCCCCCCTGGTACAGCAGTTTAATCAGAAAAGATGGAGCACAAAGAAGTAAGTGAGGCGCTCGTGGCAAAAAGAAACTCTACCTCCTCCGTTATTTGGTGTTATTTTGGTTACCGATTGAATGACACTGAGCAAAAAGATGTAACTTTTAAAACATGCAAAGCAAAAGAGGCTACCTCACGTGGCAACACAAAAAATTTATACCAGCACCTGAAACAGCACAAGGACAAATATGAGGAATGCAAGCAGCTCAAGCAGCTCCAGTTCAGGCGACCCCCAGCGAGCCTGCAACGTCCCAAGCAAGTCAACAAAGCACGCTTCTAGAAGTGTTTGGGAGCATAACACCGTACAAAGAGATGATACACAGACACAAAGCCATCACTGCCGCCATCACTGACGCCATCACTGACTCCATCACTGACGCCATCACTGACGCCATCACTGACACCATAACTGACGCCATCACTGACGCCATCACTGACGCCATCACTGACGCCATCACTGACGCCATCTCTGACGCCATCACTGACGCCATCACTGACGCCATCACTGACGCCATCACTGACGCCATCACTGACGCCCACTGACGCCATCATTGATGCCATCACTGACGCCATCACTGACGCCATCACTGACGCCATTACTGACGCCATCACTGATGCCATCACTGACGCCATCACTGACGCCATCACTGACTCCATCACTGACTCCATCACTGACTCCATCACTAACCCCATCACCAACTACTTGGCAAAGGACATGGTGCCCATCTACATCGTGCAAAAAGAAGGATATTTTGCAAAATGGTCGGCACGTTGAACTCCAGATACAAGCTCCCTGGGCGGAACTTTTTCAATGACACAGAGAGAAACAGTTGAATTGCTCAGTCTGTTGTAAAGTGTGTTATCATTCCAGTGCATGTAACACACAGAAAATACTTCACATCGTTTTCAGTTCACAGAGATGTGCCTTTTTAGTTTGCACAATGCATAAATGTGCCATTTTGAATACAAACAAAACAGTACTGTTGTGCTGTACACTGTTGTTTGTATACAGTAAGTTTGGATATTTTGAAAACTATTACACAACTAGAAAAGCAATTTCTGAAGAAATTGCGCTGTGAATGCAGAATGCTGAAGCAGCTTGCGCTGAACTGCTAATGCAGAATGCTGAACATGAATGACTGAAGATATGTCTGAAAATGGCTAAATGAAGTCTTAGATAACTCGCGCTGAAATGCTAATGCAGAACGCTGAACATGAATGACTGAGGATTTGTCTTAAAATGGTTGAATGAAGTCTTGAAAAGCTTGTGCTCAACTGCTGATGTAGATTGCTGAACATGAATGAATGAGGATATGTCTGAAAATTGTTTTAAGAACTCCTGGAAAGCTTGCACTGAAATGCTAATGCAGAATGCTGAATTAGCCTGCCATGAACTCTTGGATGAAAGGAAATAAATGGTCGAATAAATGGAATGGATGAAGGAATTTAAAGTTGAAATTGTTGCGTCTATTCAAAAATTAAAGGAATGTATCAAATTTTAAAGAACATTGATGGAAATAATGACCTGACTGAGGGGAAAAGTAAGTCGGCTATCTTAAACCCTGTTAAAATGTAATCCTGTGTGTCCTGTGTGTGAGTTTTTTAACCATGTAAGCCTGTAGGCTGAGGCCCATCTGAAGCCAGATGTTGCCATGGTGATCATTGTTTACCAACTGCCATCAGAGAGCTGGTGGAGTCTGTTGATTCCCTACACATTCCCTTTGATATCAGGGTGTAAAGGTGCTTGCAATTCTGACAAAAAGAATGATGATGAAGCCTGAATCAGTGTAATCTAAAATAGGATTTAAAAGTTTGACTGGCTGAATCAATTCAGGAATTAAAGGAAGGAATTTAAATTAAAAGAAAAAAATCTGGGAAAATAAGGAGCTGACTCAGGGAAATGTAAGTCAAATGCTGTTAAAGTGTTATACTTTCTGCCCTGTGTGTGTGTGTGTGTGTGTGTGTGTGTGTGTGTGTGTGTGTGTGTGTTCAATCATGTAAACCTGTCTGCTGAGGCTTATCTGAAGCCAGATTTTGCATTGGTGATCAATGATAAATTAACACACACATGCTTGTCTTTGTTCCTGGATGTTTTGATGAGTTACTATAAACAGCTGCATGAGATCAAAGGTTTCCACGGTGACCAGCTCGTCAAGGGCAGCAGGTGCAGGTGCACAACTTTGCCCTTGTTACTGTAATCTTATGAAGATTTTGTGGCAAAGCAAGAGTCCGAATCTCCTGTCACCTTGCCAAAACCGTGAGGGCTAGAATAAAAATGAACACACCGTAGGAATCCTGAGACCCAGAGGAAGCTGTCCGTCTAAATTTCATGCATGAAGGTCAAGAAACGAACCCAAGAGAGCGATAGATAGATGAGGGAAAATTTACTGATCTCTGAGAAAACCCCTCAGGAATTAACATGGAGGTATATGGGGATTTTTTTGAACTTCTCATGACAGTTGGCCATTTTGTGAAAAAGTGCTCCATCCTTTTGCTTTAAAAACCACATTGTCAGAAGCAGGACAAGCCCTCCTCCATTTTGATATATAAAATGCCTACGTGAAGCGAACATTGTGACCAAAAGAGCAGTTTACCCAGAAATTTTTCAGGTCTTGTTTCCCCCTCTCTGTGCTCTGTCGTTTGAATCTCCCACTCTGAGCCAAAACATTCCGTCCAATACACACCAATGTTAAACGGCTCGAAGAGCTGAAATGCATCATGACCTTTGAAGGGTCATTGTGAAGAAACTATGAATGCTAGGAAACATTTGAAACCAACTGAATGAAGCCAAAAGGTAGCTTAATATTTTAAAGCTTGAATGAAGTTTGTAGCTGAATGTATGACTAAATGAGGAGGGTTTGAAGCAGGCTGAAAAAATGTCCTGAAAGGAGAAAATTTTGAAAATTCCTCATTCATCTCTATGAGACCAAAAAACGCACAAATTCTGAAATATCTCGAAAAGTATTTGTGAAAAGTTTCTGAAGAGTCATAGCCCCCTTGTCCCAACTGAAACACACGTTTTGAAGTTTGAACGGTGAAAATCGGTTGTAGTTTGCCTGAGTTTTAGCGGTCCAAAAAAGCGGGCGGAAGAATGAAGAAGAAGAAGAAGAAGAAGAAGAAGAATAAATTTTTTTGTCACAGAAGAACATATACTGTGAATGCATTGCTGCATTCACAGCAATTAAAATCCTCAGTTATCCATCTCTGCTTTTTCCTTGATTTTTCCCCGTGATAACCAAGCAAGTCTGTGGACTCATGACACAATTTTTTTATTAAATCACAAGCACAATCGCAATATTGTCCACCTAATCGCCAATCCCACCTTTTCCCCAGATCGTGCAGCTCTAGCTAAAATCAGACTTTGTTTCTCTGAAATGACTCCAGAAAGACTTAAAGGCCTTATGAACCATGTGGTCAGATAACAGAGCAGTGTTAAAGTTCCAGTACGCACTCTGACATTTAACATCTTAATAATAGAAAAGACACAGTGTACCATGAAGTGGTCAGGGAAACCGGCTGGGCTGATGGAAACACCTTTAAAAACACTGAAGTGATGTATGAAACAGTACCCTCTATCTAGTCTGACAAGAGGCAGCTAGTTATCTCTGCTGTGAACCCAGGTGAACTGCCACTGAGCAGGATGGAAACGTCTCCACACATCACAGAGTTCAAACCTTTCAACCAGAGTCAGCAGAGCCTGGCTAGAAGCAGCATGAGGTTCCTGATAGTTCTTGTCTAACTGAGGGTTCTCTGTGCAGTTAAAATCTCCAAGGAACAGGTACTCATCACTGCTGCAGTTAGCAAGAGCACTCCGTAACACAAATGCGTTGAAATGCTGACACTAAACACGGCAGATGTAAAACTGTGAAATACAATACACAAAAGCAGTGCATGGCAACTGAAAATGCACAACATGTGAAATAAAAATTGCAGAAAGTTGTGAAACAAAGCTAAGAATTAGAAAATGTGAAACAAAATTGCAGAAAGCTGTCAAATCATTTTGCCTTTACACTTGAAATAATAAGACTTCAGGTAAACAGCAGCCTCTAGACCACTGCTGGCTGTGACGGCAGCAGAGACTGGTGTGATTGTGGTAGGCAGCGTTGAGGAGAAAGGCTGCTGTTGTTGAATGCAGCCTGCTGCTCTGCTCCCCCCTCCCCTCTGCTTCACAATTAGCTGCTAATAAAACCCACCTGGAGCTGAGGCCAGGGGGGTATTGCACAAAACCAGGATAAGGGATTAAGCTGGCAAACATTGGTTATCCTGGATGAAGTTAGCCTCAAGTCGGTTGAACAAAAGCTGGTCAAGTTTATCCCAGACTAGTTACCATGGTGATTTATTCTCTGCAGCTAGCCTGCTCCAGACCAGGCTAACTACCAGGATCAGATTAATCCTGCGCTGGCTCTGCTCTCTGTAATGTAAGAAATGATCATGGTTTACAGCATTTCCATGCCTCTTCTACACATTACATTATTTAATCATCCTGCACCCAAATCTTACAACTGTAGTCACTGCATTTGCTGGTTGACTTTAGTGTTACTTATTTGCACAGATTATATGAAGACAAAAATAACTTTTAACACAGACAGTTGAGAAACCTGTCTTTATTAATACAAGTCCTATGATAAAAGGTTTAAAATTATTATAAAGAAAATGGAAAAAACAGGCCTTGCTGAAATTGGTACTAAACCAAACTGTTGTAGAAAATAAATAAAAAATAAAGAACAACCCTAAACCTACAGAATGAGAAAGAGGAGAAACAAAGGAAATATAAATAGGCTATATCACACCACTGAAATGGACTACAATATAACAGACAGCATATAACTTTGTCTTTACTGTCTCCTGAAAAGAGGACAATCGTCCTGTTTTAGGACTCCACCTTTAGGAGTGAAAGGGTCCCACATCATTCTGACTCCACCTTTTAACTTAAACAATCTTTCTGTTTATTCATTCGGTCCTGTCAGCCCTACTGTTTTATTGCAATACTGATAAAGACAGCTTGTCAAATTGCTGTCAGAGGTTGAATTAATATGTAGCCTATATCACTATCTGTCACAGTCCCCCCCTGGATCCCCTCCATCACTGGCCTCCCGTTATTTAAGTCGAGTGCCAGCTCCTCTGCTGGTGTGACGAGTCTTTTTTTTTCACGGCTAAAATTGTACAGAAATTCATTCTCAGACAACAAATGTATCACTTCGTTTGATAATTGCTCTTTGGGCTACGCATAAGTAATTTACCAGACTGCAGAATATTTTTATACTTGGTTTTCACCTGCTGCCAGGTTCTTTTCTGGCCAGACAGGTTTGTTCTTCATGACAGATGAGGGATGAAACAGAACACAACATAAGATAAATTGATTCAATAGATAACAGAGACACAGAGTTGAAATTTTCTTTGAACTTCAAATACTTCAAATAACCTGAGTAACATGCACTTCTATGAGCCACATTAAAGAAAAACACAAGTATTGATTAGCGGACTTGAAAAGTCATCAGCTCCGAATCCTAAAACTGTAATTATGACATTGTGTGGAGTACTGTTTCTTAATACATGTCCGCGCTACTTACGCATTAAGCCGGTCCGTTATTAACTGCCAGGCTTTTTCCCTCTGCTTTTTTTATTTTTTATTTTTAACCACACTCGTGTTGCCTTTCTTGTGGATTATATGTTTTACTTCTTCATAAAGTTGAAGAAGTATTGCCTGTTCGTCCCGCGTGAAGAAAGATGCACGTCCTTGTTTCATTTTCGATCTGTGATTCTGTGATCGATCTCATGGTCTTCTTAAGAAGGCTGTGAATGCCCGCTTATCCAAATGATTCACACCTGGCTTGACTAAGCCATGTCATTTCATCCTGGCTCGCCAAACATGCAACCAATTAATCCGAGAAAGCGCCGACTAGGCTTATTCAAGCCGAGCCTGCTCATTTATACTGGATGTATTTATCCTACTTTTGTGCAATACCCCTCAGGCCTTTTGCTCCTGCCTGGAGTGTGTGGAGGTGATTGGCTTCTCCTGGCTGTACTTGGCTGTTGTATAAGGTAAATACAGTCCTTTTATGGCCTCTTAGGGACAGTTTGGTATCTAACTTTTGCTGTTGTATCCAGAGTTCCAGCAAAGATCCACTGGTCCCTCTCAGAAGAGCAATAGTATAGCCCACAACTCAGACGTAAGTAAGTAAGTACGGTGGCTTTTACCACTGTTTGTTTTGTGTGGTAGAATTGTTTTATTGACTCTCGTTTCATTTCTTTACAGAATATATGGCTGCTGTTTTTGCTTCCCTTCGTTCTCTCTAGTTCGTTTTAGTGTCCTTTGGCCTAATTAGTTATATCCCTTAAGTTATTTTATTTAACTGGGTTTCAATTGTTTTGCAATTAATTCTGTTTTGTTCTTTGAGGGTTGACATCCTTAGCTGTGAGGCTAGGCACCTTGGGTGAGGGCCCTCCACCTATTGCATGCGAGTTTTGACACAGGGTCACAAGTAGACTACACCTGTTTGAGGAGTGCTGTGTGTGTGTTTCACTTAAGGGTGAGTAGATGGGTAGCACCCCCACACCTTCCTTAGTAGAGTCTAACTCTCAGCTAGCGGTGTCCACTCCACATTTAGGTTCAGTTGTCTTTAGGTTAGCAGTCAAATTTTAGTTTGTTTTTACCCCTTTTTTTACCAGGCCTTTTAAAAAATAGATAGTATTGTAATAAAGGATAATTTTAATTCACTCCTTGGTTGGGTTGTTTCATTTGCTTAAACAATTCCTTTTCTCCTTTTCAGCTTCAGTTCTTTTCTCTTTGGTTACATAAAATAAAAGCATTATATTTTTGTAATCCACGTCTCCTGCCTCCTCAAAACTCACCTGTGTGCCCTTGGTTTTGGGGTGGTTAAGACTTAGTCTATTCATCCCCAGGGACTTCAGTCCCCAGGGGGCGTTGTTTGTGATTTCCATTAGTACACCAAATCATCACTTTGTCACATAATCAAAAAACCTGATTACAGAACCACATGAGTACTGTAATCAGAGGGCTAACGCTTCACTTATTATTATACAGATGAAAGATTTTACTGCACAATTTTACTGTCATTTCCCTGTGGGGTTCAACAAGCATTTAATAGCAAATGTGCCATGTGCTGTTAGGCTCGTCCACATGCAAGAATCTCTGATTGACTTTGATGCAAAATTACTGTATAAAACATCTTTTTACTGTCAAAACAAATGGGCTACAGCTAGAACTAAGAAAAATAAAAGCGCACTTCTCCTGCACATGCTGCTTCACTAAATTTTTTTCTGTAAAAATCTGCAAGTTTGTAGAAGTTCTAGCGCAACAAAAAATGTACGGAAGAAGAAGTAGAAAATAAGGTCACAAAATGTTGAAATGCTGTGTCAGCAATTTAACATATCAAATAAGAGAGAAGAAACCATCTCTCGTTACATCTTCTCTGGCACTGTTAATGTTTAAAGAGCCAATCTTTACATCACATCATCATCAACAACAGCAACAAAAGAGAGCAAAGAGAAGACATCTTCATTGTAATCATCTCTATCTATCTGTGTCCGCACTTTAAGCAACAGACATTTGATTTATGAAAAGTGTGTACCAGGGCCAATCACGGCGTGCGCCTGATCAGGTGTTGATAAATGCGGCAGCTGAAAACAATCCTAACTCAAATATCATGCTCCCTCAATATTCAAGGTTCAGCTGGCCGAACCCGCAGAATTTACAACATGGAGGGATTACAGAAAAAAAAGGAGATTTCTCTTTGCTGGTAATCGACAACGCCACAGCTAAATGATGCCAGTTCGGCCGCCAGAAGAGAAGTGTTAGGAAGCAAGCCAGAAAAAAAACTTGTCTTGTCTCAGCGTGGATGTGACTAACTAAACTACAACAGAGTTGAGATATTTGATTTACACATCGTTTGTTAATACCTGGGTTAATTAACCAGTGATATTTGACTATTAGAAGCCACGATATTCAGGTCCAGAAACATGGAAAGTTGGCATCTAAAAATGTGTTTGAGGTCTGAAAGAAGCTGCAGGTTGCAGACTAAACCTGAACCTGAACCTGTCACAGACTGAAGAGGGAGTAGAGCTCTGACAGATGGAGGAACAGACCAACCTGCTCTGTGTCAGATACAGATAATAAAACATTTTCAATACTAAAAAACTAGTTCACCTAAAAACTGATCTCTTTAACTTTATTTGTGCTCGTTTTGGTGCCTAGACAATAAGTGTGTCAATCATGCGCAATTACGCACAGGTAGACCGAAGCCGGTTGCGAGTGTCCTGTGAAAGAGCTACAGGGCACTCGTCAGTCACGTGACCTGAGCTGTGTCTCTGATTGGACAATGAAATGATCCTAATAACTTTTGAACCGCAGAGTTAGAAAAAAAATCATTCACTGTACAGTGTGTGTCGATGGTAAAATCAGTGTTTAAGACCCAAGCTGTTTTTTGAACCAGGCTGTAAATGTGTTTTTAATGCTGTAATAGTCTGTTTTATTATGACTGGGTATGTTTGTGACTTCCAGTCATTCTCAGCCAGACTCAAGCAGATTCTCAATGAAGAGCAACTTTTAGCACTTTAGCATACGCTTCATTTTTACTAACCAGATGTTAACTCTTGTTTTTCTGTCTGAAAATATTTTGTGCTCTTATAATCTAATAATTCTCCTCCATGGACGAACTTCCCTCACTGCACCCCGTTCCCCTGACAGGAAACTTATGTACACAAACTCAGACCTGCCGTAGGATTTGAGCGTACCGGACGCCCACGTTCAGATTAAAAAATGCTGATCTGTGCGTGGATAGGAGCATACACCCATTTTTCGGTTGTACCCACGTTTGACAAATGAAGACCACTGAGTTGAGGAGCACTGTGAGTCTTTCTTTGACACCTTTGTTTACTTTGTCCTGGTTGCTTTTGTTTCTGGAGTTTTCCTTTTAACAGCTAGTTTTGAGCAATGCTCCTCCATCAAACTGTCCTCCTCCCCACCCAACACTGACTCAGCCACCCTGGTGGCAGACTGACCAGCCAGCTCCTTTCCCAGAGTCTGGACTCTAGGCTCTGCCTGCTCACTCTGAGAGGTGAAAACCCTCCAAATTTGGACCCTATCCTGATCACCGTTTACAGTTATGCGTGTGTTTAAGTGTGTGTCTGTGTGTGTGTCTGTGAATTGTGGTTTTTAGCCCTCTGTACACCCTGTGCTTCGCTCTGCATTTCGTTCTGCAACTCCGCTGCGTGCCTTGCATTGTGCTCCACTCATGTCTCACGCTTCATTCGGCACGTCAAGCAAAGCGCTCCGCTTCGTGCTGAGCCACAGGCTGCTTGTCAGCTTTGACAGGTGGCTCTGTATGAACAGATCAGGTAACCCTCTGCTCCACATCCAAAACATTTAAAGGTGTCAGTAGAAATATGAACTGTATAGTCAAAACCATCAATTCAGAAACAGAGAGTTATGTTCAGCTCGTCCCTGTTTCTATCTAAAACCACAGAAACATGTCTACTGAATGTCACGACATGTTTAAGCAGCAGAGACTGACAGCCGAGAGGAATCAGCTTCATGGGGTATACTATCCGACCATGTCTCGCTGACTCACTCTGCAACAGCTCATTTTTAAGAAAGCAGGGTACATTGGGCTTTCTTAACAGGGTTAACAAATGAGAACACTGGCATTAAAGACCTCTGAATCACCATACTACTCTCCACCAGCTGATGGGCTTTCTCAGAGCTGACCAGAAAAATCACAACAGCACTGTTCATTCTAGACCAAGGGTCTTCAACCTGCAGCTCTGGAGCCTCATGGGGCTCTTTGACCCCTTTGCAGTGGCTCCTTGAAGCTGTAAAATATATATTATTGAAATAAAGAATTGTTATTTTTCTTACACAGGGTATTAATGATTAAAGACATTGACTCAATAAAATCATGTGTTAACATTTTGTTGAACTAAATCTTCATCCCATCTACCAATAAAGCCTGCCACCGCTCTACTTCACCTCCTACAACATCAACAGCCCACCAACTTTCCATGCACCTGTGGCTAACCTCAAGTTTTACAGCCCTGGGAAGATAACTAAATCTACAGAAGGACAAATCTGGAAGAAAATACAGATTTTAATTCTGTATGGATGAATTAATTTAACTGCCAGCATAATCTACATGTTTGATATGTAGCAAGACATTAGAAAACAACGAAAGGTTGAGCAATTTAACCATTATATGTCATCAAACTAAAGTATTCTAAACTTTATTTTGGTAGATTTTTTTAAAGTTTCTTTTTAAAATTTTTGACAAGTTAAAAAAAATAATCACATGTTTTAAACATATTTTTGGAGAGCAATTTTAGCAAATGTAATTAATTTCAAAATTATTTCGAAGGTTTGCAATTTTTTAACAGTTCAAATTTTCAAATTTGATTTGAAAAATTTTGAATATTTTTGAAATTTAATTTTTTTTGAAATTTCAAGAATCAAAAAATGAAATTACATTTCTTTTTATTTAAAAGAAATGAAATTTATGCAACATTTTGAAGTTTGAAAATTATTTAAAATGTTGTTAGATTTTTTTATTTCTTTTTTATTTTTAACAAATCAAAAATATAACTAAATTTTTAAACAATTTTTTTTGGGGGAAAGTTTTACAAATTTTTTAAGTTTTAGATTTATCTAAAATGTTTGCAATGTTTTTACAGTTAAAATTATTTTAAATTGATATTGAAAATTTTTGCAAATGTTTGAAATTTAAGATTTTGAAATTTCAAGGATCAAAAAAATTGAAATTTAACTTAAAAAAAAAAAGAAATATTTTGAAATTTTTCAGATTTTTTTCCCCCAAGATTTAAAAAATGTTTTTTTTTAAAAAAAACCTCACATGTACAATTTTACAAATTCAAAAAAAAACTTCTCTCCAAAATGTAGAGGAAGTTTGAAGGCATGTGCAAGCGCAGCCGCAGCCAAACAAAGCTCAAAAACTCACCAAACAGAACAAACGTTTCTGACACACTCACCCTGACGCTCTCAGCATGCAATCAGACAGAGGGAGAGCGACAGAGACAGAGAGAGCTGTGAGTGTGAATAATGATGGTGCAGTGATGTTAGTCCATGGACAGTTAGAGATCCTGGTCTCACCTCTGAGCTCTGGTCTGGCTCTCCTGGTCCCCACACAGAGGGAGGGTTCTAGAGGGAGGGGCTCCCTCCTCTCTGTCCTCACACTGATCCATAGCAGAGCCCCAACCTTCACACAAACACAACATGTTCATTCATTACAACAAGCTTCACAGCACAGGACACACATTAGTTCTCCTTCCTCTCAGGAACATGACACAGATCACCACCTTCTACAATACATAGAGGGACCAGGCAGGGTTGCCCTCTGTCCCTGCAACTATGCCCTTGCACTTGAGACTTTAGCTGAGGTCAGTAGATCACAACAAGACATGCACGGTGTGACGATTTGAGGCAGAGTCCATAAAAAAGCTCTGTACGTTGATGACATCTTGTTGTTTTCAACAAACCCAAAATATCAATACCATCTACCCTGTCCACTATTCATGATTTAACTCCTTCTCAGGTTATTAAATACATTTTGATAAATTGGAAGCTATGCTGTTAGGTAACTTTAATTTGCCCTCCAGCTGTCCCTTGACATGTTTCCCAAATGGCTTCACCTACATTGGGATTATCGTTTCTCCAAACCTGGCAGAGCTATGGAAGCTTAACTTATCTCCAACTCTTAATAAGAAAAGGGACCTGGAGAGATGCTGTGATCCTCTCTTATCTCTTATGGGACATTGAAATGAACATTTTTTCACGGCTTTTATATCCTCTTTGAAAGTTGCCTCTATAGTTATCAAAGAAAGCTCCAGCTGATTTAGAAAGAGCCTTCTCTAGATTCATTTGGCATGGAAAGAAACCCCGACAGGAAATCAAAACCCTACAGCTTCCTGCTGATGTAGGTGGTCTAGCTTTATCAAACATCCATTATTCCAAGTGGGCCACACTTTATCTCTGCTTTCTGCACATTGCTTTACTCTCTTAGTCCAGGTGACCTCAGAGACGTTGCACAGAGATGGGAGGGGGATCTTGATACAGTTTATAATGAGGATGACTGAAATGAAGCCATTAAGGTAGTCAGATCAATGTTCACATGCAATGGACTCATATAACCCCTTATAGACTAAATAAAATGGACCACCAGACCTCTCCCCTATGTAATAAATGTAGAAGAGAGGTTGGAACCTATGATCACTAGTTCTGTCAGTGTAAACTGATGAAAAGATTCTGGGGTGTCATTTCTAAAGAAGTGAGTGACTTTTTTCAAATTCAAAAGGACTAAGGCCTGTTCATTCTTATTCTTCCCTCAAAGTCAGTTGCTTTGTCTGGACCAAATTTTAAACTGTCAGACAAATTGTTGTTATTGGGTAGAAAATGCATCATGATAAACTGGCTTAAGGATAAACATCAACTGTTACACTGTGGTATAGAGAGTTATTGGGGATCCTCCCTCATGAAAGGATCAGTGCTGTTCTGAGGGGGAATGAGAGGTAGTTCACAGACATGTGGTCTCCTCTGCTCAGTTACTGACTTAAATAACTGACTTTTCCTCTTTTTGAATGGAGGAAATTTTAAAGTGACAGTATTTTAATTTTTGTATTTATTTTTCTTCTTTTTCAAAGAATCTTATGAAATGATTCAATTTCAATCCATTTTTTGTTGTTTTTTTTCTTTCTGCTCTGAATGTGCAGTGAGATACAATGGCATAATGATTGATTTCATGTTCTTTTGTTTGTTTGTGGAAATATAAAAATCATTATAATTCTGTTAAAGAAAGATAAAAAAAACCTTAAGAAACCACTTCCACCCTGGTCTGGCTCTGGTCCAACTAAAAGGATCTGAAGCCTCTGGGACAGTTGAGGCTGTCTTAAAGGGTCTTCAGACAAACCAAGTCAGTGTCAGTGTTGGAAGATATTTGACCTCTGACCTCTTCACTTCAGATTATTAAAAGTTAATAGCTTAAAGCACCTGAGCCAAGTTGATCCAGGCTGTCAGACCGGTTCAGACACTCCCTGCATTTTCCTCTGATGCTGTGACTCAGATTAGGATCAAACTGCTGCTGAATTTACTCCACAAACACAAACTGTAGAACAGGTCAATCTTTGTCAAATCACTGCTCTTTAACTCAGAGAGAAACTCTACAACACATTTCAAACAGCCAATCAGCATCCAGAAACATTTCTCCAGTTCAACAGTGATCCAGCAGCATGTGAGCTCAGTGATCCTGATCATCAAACAGGGACAGGTTTCTCTGAAGGGTTCTCACCTGTTGAAGTCAGTTCAGCTCAGCTTACACACACTTTCCTCCTTCACGTGTGGAGAGAAGAAGCTGCTGCTTTGTCCCTCGTCAGTCCTGGTGTCCGAGTGTGTTTGATCAGAGGACTCTGCTGTCACACCCTCATAACTTCAGAGTGACGTCAGAGCTGCTCTCACCTGTGGCCGAAACAGTGTCAGATTACAAAGTGAACACATGATGTAGTTCTACCATCTAACCACTAGATGGTGCTGACTAACACTCCCTGCATTTTCCCTGGATGGTGTGATTCAGATTAGGATCAAACTGCTGCTGACTTGACTCCACTCCCACAGTAGTGTGTTTTGATAACAGCATAGAGTAGAAGACCTCAAAACAACACCAAGAATTTAACACTTTACTCTGAACTGGCCTAACACTGGAAGTTATATCTGTGTATTGTAAAAATTCATTAACACTTCACAGTGTTATGTGGTATCAGACACTGTTAAATATTAACTCTTTCTAGAGTTGAAATGGCTCAACACTCACTCAAGTGCTATTTTAAGGTCCCGTATTATGCAAAATTCACTTTAGACTGGATTTGTAACAGTAATATGCGTCCCCAGCCCGTGTACAAACTCCCCCAAAATGAGAAAATTCTATTTTCTCTTTCTCGTGCTTGCTCAAGACAAAGCTTGCTTTCAGGACATGCTCAAACATGCAGAGTTGAGATCTGCCCTGCATGGCATCATGATCTTAAAAAAGTAACTCCTCCGGGCCCGCCCCTTTCACTGCCCCTTCTGTGCAGCACGTTTTTCACCTTGGCTGCTCGGCTGCTTCGAGCATAGCATAGAAGTCTTTTTTTAACTCCATCACATGATGTTTGGAAGATGCAGTGGATTAATTTTATTTTTGATGGAGATGCACCCACAACAACTCCTAAAATGTTGTATGTGTGTGCTCACCATTTCACTATGGACTGCTTTCTCAACGAGGGCCAGCACAAAGCAGGATTCACCAAGAACCTGAAGCTGAAGCATGGATCTGTACCAACTGTCTGTGACCCAGCTACATGGGAGCTGTACGTTTTACTGATTTGTGTTGTTTACTATAAGCTCTACCTAGCCTGATAACGTAAGTTACGGTTTGTGACTTAGTTTCCTTACACTACATTAACATACATGAGTGAATAATATCAGGGGACATCAAAGAGAAGATATTTGGACATATATTTCATGTGAAGCTAGCTTTATATACACAATGTTATCTTTTGTTTGGATGGAAGTGACTACGTGTCGCGGTTGCCCCAGGCGGAGCTAATGTTGTGCTACAGGGTAGCGAACGCACTCTCGGTTGTTATTATGGAGGTTAAGACCACAGTCACCACTAATGTGTGTGTTACTGCTGCAGTTTAGTTTGCTTGATAGATGTCCCTCATGGTACTGTCTGGAAAAACTAACAGTCCAGGCTGCACACAGTTCTTTCTGCTCGCTATGGTATGATAACTCAGGTTAGCACCAAGCTGCTAACGCTAATTTTATTTACCTGATGGTAACTGCAGCTGTTACTAACCACTCAGAAACGTCCTGCTGCAGTCGTAGAGTTTGGATTTCTTCAGGCGCCTCTCCTTCTGGGTCAGACTCTGGATCAAACTGCTATGACTGAACCACGGCGCTTCTATGAGCCATATCTACGCACTCTGTGTAAACACTGCAGCATGGTACCTGAGTGAAAGCCTCACCCTCGTCCAAAGAAGTTGTGAAGGAGGCGTGGACAGGGTAGCTCATTATCATTTAGAGCTATGCCCATAGGAACAGTTTGTTTTACAGGAGCGCTCTGGAGAGGGGATTTACAGAGCGGCTAAAGTCCAGGAAATAACTGGATTTTGAGGCAAAAAACTTTCATTTGACTTTCCAGAGACCTCTGAGACCTATTTGAACTTGTTGAAAAGTTGCATAATATGGGACCTTTAACTCCCTGTAGATAAGGACCATATGTACACTGGCTCAGTGTGAAATAAACTCTGTCAATGTTGGATTGATACTGCTGAATTAACAGAGTGGAAGACTATCAGGGAGATGTGTACTGCAGTCAAGAGACACATGAGAGCATGGATATTTTGTATTTTTGTCTATGAAGACAAACTGTTCTGTTTCATTCATGATATTAAGCTGTTAAAATGAGCCATTAAACTGTTCCCCCTGGTGGCTGGCTGCAGTATAGGTCACAGTAAAGGTGGTGAAACTTTAAAAAATAAATACACTCGGTAGAAATGTTTTTCTCATCCTTATGCTGTGGTGATTTTGTTGTTTGTTGTTTGTTGTGCTGTGCTGTGCTCAAGTCCTCTTTTTCCTGAAAAGTTTTTTTTTTAATCAATTATGAGTAGGGCTGTCATTTTAACGCTTTAATTAGATTAATTAATTATACCGCAAATTAACGCTTTATACAAATTAACAGAGATTAATCTGGATCCCAAATCCGCGGGGCGTTCAAAGACGCACTTATTTTTAAATGTCTGGCATTTACAAACCGTGTGTCCTAATTGGAAAAAGAGGCGTTCTCGTCAGATTTTCACATTTCTGACAGTCCCTGAATGTATCACACCTGATGTCAGCAACATGCTTTGAACCAGAGGGAGGGAAGCGAGAGTGATTTGTGACTGCTGACTACATTGCGTTTATTCACACATCCTTTTTGAAAATCTGCAGAAAATCATCTGTTCACTCTAGCCCAATTCTGTAAAAAACAGATAACTCTACACTCTTTACTGCATTAAACAAGCCCTGAATGATCGATAAATGTCTCGTATTTAAATCTAAAGAATTCTTTGAAAATTTCTTTCCATCTTACTGGTGTCATGTTTCAGCTTGGGGCTGCTCTGCACCAACCAGCAACAGTTTGTGTGTTCAGAGCATGTTAAACTGAAAATACTTCACTTTTCTTTGATCCAAGACTTGAATTAAGTGTTTTGTACATAGTTCCACACATTTTTTAGCCTTTAGCCCTGGTTCTCCTGACCCCATAGAAGACCTCATAGAAGTATAGAAGTATAGAAGTGCATATTGCAGTGAAAATTGAGTTCACATCGAGTAAAAATGTGAACAGAAGCAAAAAACGTCCTAAAAATCAAATCAGCTTATCTTAGGTGCAGGACTGTGTAGATTTTGTAAAGATAGAACCATAACACTTTTTTCATGTGTTCCTTATGCATCAGGGTACCAAAAAATGTGTTGTATATATTCCCACCTTATTTTTAAATGTTTTTTAGCGTATTTTAATGTAATTTTAATGTCCTGGAATTAAAATTCTTTTTTTCTTTTTCTTTGCGTCAGCAGCTTTTTGAGAGTGAGGGGGACATATTTTGGTGGGGGTTTTGGGGGGTTCTTCCCCAGAAAGTTTTTACTAAATTCAATGCAATTTTCTGCATTCTGGTGCATTCTATCCCGTTTTCAGTTTGAAAGTTATCTCTCTCTTTCTTTGTTTTCCTTGGAGAGGGCATGATCCGCAATTACTGACTACTATTATGCTCTGGTGTAATACAGAGGACTGACACTGACAACTTTTTGGTATTTGTTCTCTTTTTAATTCAATGATTATGCTTTTGCAATATTTTATACATGTAGTGTGGCACTGGGCATTAGAAGATTTTGAAAATACTAAGCTTCCCAATAAGTCATGTGACATTATTCAGAACTACCTGTCACCTTTCAGCACTCACCTCAGCAACAGAGCTGCCTCCACTGCCCCTGCATGCTGTCCCTGCCTCTGCCTCACTCTCAGTCTCATCCACCTTTATCAGGAGACATGGAGATGCATTGAGCATATTAATAATTAAAATAAGCTTAATGTAGACTTTTCATATGAAGATTTCTGTGATGTAGCTCAGTCATGTTATCAGCACATCAAATACACAGGTAGAATAGCAGACTAATAACGATGTAGGTCACATTAGAAATGGGCCACCTCCCTAAAACATGACCTAACAGTTTGATAGTTCAGAAATGGTCAAATGTGTGTTCATACCTGAAGTCTTTCTTTAATGGACGCTGTCAGAGAGAGGAATAATGTCACAAGAGAAAAAAGTGAAAAAAGATCCTAAGTATGTTTAAAACTGCAAATAAACTTCCTTCAGTTGATTCTTGCTTTGTAACGTTATGATTCCATCCTTCATTATTTATCTTGGCTTAAGACCAGCAAAAATGACTCAAGAGGGATACTCTGACAGATGTTTCAAACTGAATTTTTTTTATTTGTTTTCATTATTTTTGTTCTTAGTTTTCTAATCTTTGGTTTACTTTTGAAGCTTATGGTCCATTTAAGAGTCTGCAACAAATCACAGTGAGATATGAACATTTTTAATCATTAGATTTATTCTTTGTTGTGTTTTTCTTTGGTTTTAAATAAATCAAAAAGATACAACAGAAAAACTTTTAAAGCACCTTCACAGCACAGTTTACATGCAGTCTGGGTGTAGAGGGCAGAACACCTCTTGCTCTGACTGCAGCTGAGAGGGACTGCTGTGTAGTACACTTGGCTTCCTGAGAGTGCCCTGAGACAGGGAGGGGGTCACAGCAGCATCTGCTGCACACTGAGAGGAGCAGAGCAGGTACAATACATATTTTAACATCACAGTCTCTCAAGTCTCCAACAACACCAGAAAAAGTCACTAGACTTGTCAGTAGTCGCGATGCAAAAAAAAAAAAAAAAAAAAAAAAATCATAAAAGGAGCCTGATTACTCTCTTAATATGGCTCAAAGAAGCTAGGTTGGCAGCACTGTTCCTGCTCAGGGTGTGCTGAAACCGACACGCCAGTCCGGGGTGCTCACCTGCTAACATCCTTATGAGAAAAGCTGGCTGAGTTTGGCCATCAACTGAACTGTTTAATCACTCAAGAAAAAACATACATTTTCAAATCTTGGGAACTTGGGAATACTCAGGGAACTTAAACTTACTTTCCTTTTCTTCAGAAAAAAACCCTTCTGATGTCCATCTTTCTGTCATTGATCCTACTCAGTCAATGTGCCTGCATGATAAGGCTGTGTGCTAGGAAACCAGGAAAATGCAGAGTGGAGTTCTTTTGACATTTGTATTCCCCAACTGATAAAGAGGAACGGATTTTCATGGGAAGTGGCTTTTTGTAGGGAGCCAGTAAACCATGGAGTGGATTTCTATTGATGTTGGTATTATTCACTATAAGAATGGAACAGATTTGATAGTGAAGCTGTGGAAAGAACGCTGGAGCAGATATACACTCATACTTTTGACGGCAAATGTGGGGGGGGGTCCAAACTGCTCACCCCCCCTGTATTATGGTGACGCCTATGCTAACAACTTTATACAGAGAGAGATGTAAGTCCAACAGTTACTCCTGCAGATAGAGAAATGACATCAGGAATGTGGGTCTCAGATTGCAGACAGAGACAGAGACAGAGGGAGGACAGCCTGCCACCAATAAGATAGGAGAGAACACCTGAAGAGCCAGCGAGGAGATGACACAAGCAACATCCTTAGAGAAATGAGGCGAGCCCGCGAGCTAGTTCAGGCAGTCAACTCGAGCAGCACTGCTATACACATACCACGTGTCTCACACGTCATAACCATCTTGCAATCACACTCTCTCAATTGGGCGGTCTATTTAAACCGGGAGTCTCTCATCCCTCTCTGCCTGTCAATGCCTTGGCTGCCCTGCGTTTGTAATGCTGCATGTTTCTTTGCCCCCACCACCACCCCAGCAACCACCTGCAGGCTCCGGGGGGATTATGTTCAGTATGTTTTGCTCATCACTCCTCAATGTCACCATGTAAATTTATTGTGAGGGGTGATGAGACCGGAGCCTGGACGCCAAACATAAAATATATTTGCTGCTAAATAAACTATTCAAACGTGAGTTGTCTGACTGAAATGCTGTTAGTCACTCTATGGGGGTGCTGAGATAGAGAAACAGGGTCAGTCTCATCAACTGTCTCTGCAACATGTAGGGAACAGGGAAATCAGGCTGCACCAGAGATCTCAGTAAATGAAGATTCTTGACCTATTGTTAATAAATTTGTGATCAACTGAGAACCTGGACGCCTCCTGATCCTCCATTCTCCTCTCACCTCTTATGGTGCAGATTGTTGATGGAGAACAATCTGCACTATAAGAGGTGAGAGGAGAATGGAGCCAGATTGATACATTTGAAGGTATTTTGGTGAAACAGATAGCATCTCATTTTCATCATGTTCTTGTGTACTTCTTTCAGGAATGGTAAGATACGTCAGTAGGGAGAGCCAAGAAGAGACTAGACTCTCAAAAGAAAAAAAGACAAAAACTTTTTTATCACCCAGCTCCACTCAGAGTCTCTACTGCTCAGACTCTGGCTGCACAATGAAGTCACCTCTGATGGGGATATTGTGGTTAAAAACCGTACAGTGGTAAAAGGCAGAGTCACGCTGTCCATTCTATATTCAGTCTCACATGTGCAGTGTCAAGTTGAAGGTATGCAGCTATCTGTGCAGTTTTGTGAGCAGTGTGAACAAATATCTGAAGGAAAGAAAACATGCTGAGCATTTTGTGAACAGTGAGGTAAGTTCTGTGGAAGAGTTTGTGTTGTATTAATTGTAAGTTTTTGTTGTCCACATTGAGAGGTTTTTTTTATTTTTTTGAGAAGTGATGTTTATACGTGCTGGGGATGATTTTTTTTTTTTTGCAGAGGAAGTCGGAATTATTCCGAACAGGTGTGAGGTCTGAAGGTCCAAAGTGGTCTCAGTGACAGTGTAATTTCCACCAGGCTGTCAGAGATGTTGATATTGTATGATGCATGAAGCATGGATAGTTTTTGATAGTCTGAGAAATGGTGAATCTGGAATGTGAACGTCTTTGCAAACTGTCTCTTCTAAATTGAACCAAGTGCTGTCTGACTGATTGTGGTGGATCCATTTGTAGATGGAATGAGCCTGACTGAAAGTGAGTAATGACAGAAAATGGGAGTCAGTGTTTCCCACAGGATTTTAGGAGACTGTGGTGGCAGAGTCGCTGACCCTCGGTGGTTTTGATGTGTGTGTACGTTTTTAAGTGCGATGTATCGGCCTTACAGTAAGTGCAGTTTGGGACCATGGACATGAACGTACGCTGATAAATAAGAACTTACAAAGGCATATCAGAAATATTTTAAATTCGATTCAGAAACAAAACCAAAAACTCACTCTCTCACAATATTTTGAAAAATTTACTGAACAACATTTCAACAACAGATTATTTACACTATTTCCCGTGACCTGTGATCCGTTATCAGGCTACTGAGACTGTAGCCTACCGTTATTCTCTCACCTGAGTTAACGAGGTGTGTGTTTGAAGCTGATGAGAAAAAAGAGAGCAAGAGGATGTGAGTAGGTGAAAGGGAAGCAAAGTGGAAACCCTTTATATTGTTTTAACATCTTAAAAAAATATTTTTTGGGATAAGGGGTCAGATTACGATTCTTCTTCTCTCTGCTCCCTTATCTGGATTTGGGAGTGATGTGTTTTCATTCTGTTTTTTTTTTTTCTACAGTGACTGCTGAAAATTGTCTAAATAAATAAAGATTCCTAAATTTGCTGCAGCCCACTTCATCACAAAATGTAGCCTAAATCAATGCAAGATCATTTTCTGACTGATATTTCCTGATATTGCTGTTTATTTGGCTTTGAGATAAATTCAGCTTCTTCCATGCTCTCTCCGTATGTTGTGTTCACCATCTTACGCTGATGTCACTATAAAATCCCACAGAGCACATGGCTACTTAATATGCACGTATTGATTTGCATTGACCATATATGGTTATGTTCGGGCGCGCTGAAGGCGGGAAACGAGGTGCGTTCACATCACCACATTTACGCTGTTCTCGGCGCCGTGTGGTTTATCACGGGGAATAGCTTCAGCCGTGTGTACGCAGAGTTTGATAGAGCTGAAAAGAGTGTGTATGTTTTGGTCGTATGCACGTTTTGCCTTTTCGTCGTAAGTGAAACATAAGAGGACTTACGCAGTAAAAAATGAGGCCCCAGGAGAGGAGAATATGAAATAATAAGCCGCGTCAGCTCGTTGGTATTGTACAGGTGATTGTACTGTGTGCCTGCACTGACTCTGACTGCGCGGTGATAATGAAACAGTGTGGCCACTCTCGTCACTGAAACTCTGAAACCGAGACGTGCGCGGTGCAGCTGTTCCTCTTCCAGTGAAGGGAGGCAGACAGCGCAGTGAGATACTGTGGCCACGGCCGCAGTTAGCATGAGCGCTAATGCCCAAAAAAAGGAAATTACAGCTGTGCAATGATCTGACCGAGTGACGGATCGTATTTTTTTCTCCATATGAGACTGTGGCGGGGCCAAATGAGACTGTGGCGGGCCGCCACAGTCTCATTAATTAATGGGAAACACTGGGAGTGTTGTGTCCTCGTAATGTTTTTGATTTCTCTACTGTGGCCAGTTTGATTCGTGGTGTTTTATTCCTCCAGTGGAATTCACTGATGACTGACTCTACAGATTTAAAGCAGGTGTGATGGGATCATGGAGAGTAATTAATTGATTTTAGGGAGAATTGTCACTTTAACAGCTGATGTTCTTCCTACGATGGAGAGTGGGAGGTTCATCCAGCAGCAGATCATCACTGAGTGTTTTAGACTGAGTGACTCTGACAGCCAGGGGAAAACCTTTGTGCCTGGAGATGTGATGTGACTGGTGCATAAGGGGATGGGTGGAGGATGGGCTGCCATGTCTGGGTGTGTCTGTGGTGTGGGAGGATTGATGATTGATTCCAGTTCACAGAGTCATCACAGATAGTGGAGAATGGTTTAGTTAGTTCAGTAGCTTCCTGTAGTGATGAGTGAGGGTTTGGAAGTAATAGTGAAACATCATCTGCATATAAACTGATTTTGTGAAGTATGGTGGGTGTTTGGCTTCCTTTGATGTTTGGGGTCTGACTGCTGTCTGCTGTCTAGAGGTTTAGAGAATACTGTGAACAGTGACGGGGAGAGTGGGCAGTTCAGCTTCTTGTTGGTTTTCCTCCTTTTTTATAGACTGAGAAAGAAATGATGAAACCTCTTAGAGCAGCTTTACCAGTTGACCACATGATGGTTGGGCAGGACTTGGGAGGGATCATTTTTATCCAGGACAGATGCCCTCTCTGTCTTAACGAGGCTGTCAGATTCAGGATCTTTCAGAGTGGATGTATTAAAGCACCAAACAGTGATCCAGGTCAGCTGGCAGTATAATCCAGTGACGTAACAGAACTAACAAGCAGCAGAGGGAGACATTCAGACAAGATAAAGAGGAAAAGGTTTACTCAGAGTTGTTTTAGCTTGTAGCAGTCTAGCAGCAGACAGCCATCATAGATCTCACACTGACTCATGAGGGTTGTATTCCAAGGGGCCCTGATTTAACATTAGAACCACCTCCACCTGGTCTGGCTCTGGTCCATCTAAAAGGATCTGAAGCCTCTGGGACAATTAAAACCTGGACTGTCTTAAAGGGTCTTCAGACAAACAAAGTCAGTGTCAGTGTTGGAAGATATTGGACCGCTGACCTCTTCCTCCACACTCTTCACTTCAGAGTATCAAAAGTTAACACCTAAAAGCACCTGAGCCAAGTTGATCCAGGCTGTCAGACCGGTTCAGACACTCCCTGCATTTTCCTCTGATGCTGTGACTCAGATTAGGATCAAACTGCTGCTGACTCTACTCCACAAACACAAACTGTAGAACAGGTCAATCTTTGTCAAATCACTGCTCTTTAACTCAGAGAGAAACTCTACAACACATTTCAAACAGCCAATCAGCATCCAGAAACATTTCTCCAGTTCAACAGTGATCCAGCAGCATGTGAGCTCAGTGATCCTGATCATCAAACAGGGACAGGTTTCTCTGAAGGGTTCTCACCTGTTGAAGTCAGTTCAGCTCAGCTTACACACACTTTCCTCCTTCACGTGTGGAGAGAAGAAGCTGCTGCTTTGTCCCTCGTCAGTCCTGGTGTCTGTGTGTGTTTGATCAGAGGACTCCGCTGTCACACCCTCATAACTTCAGAGTGACGTCAGAGCTGCTCTCACCTGTGGCAGAAACAGTGTCAGATTACAAACTGATCACATGATGTAGTTCTACCATCTGACCACTAGATGGTGCTGACTAACCCTCTGATGAAACAAACAGCAGCTCTGTCAGATGTGATGAAGCAGCAGTGTGGATCACACTGATCCTGGACTTTCTGCTGGACTCTGCTGACAGCGGCTCTGATGGAGACAGAAGCTGCTCACAGTGTGTCACTGTTTTAAATACACACTAACGTGTCAAATAAAGCTGATTTTATCAGGGTCAGATTTTTCTCATGTTGCATGGATGAAAAAATGTGGTAGATTTCTGCTCATCAGGTCTTTGCGTCTTGAAGGTGTTTCTCTAGTTTAGTCAGCTGATTGGTTTCATTTGTCTTCACTGATCAGTCTGACTGAGTGACATCATCACAACCAGAAACAGTCAGGAGTGTTTTCTCATCGTATCACCACAGCAGTGTGTGACTTTCTCTCAGAGATGTGTGTTTTGTAGATCAAGTGTTCCCTGTGTGGTTTGGTGATAAGCAGCATGCTCTCAGACAGGAAGAGCGCCCCCTGCTTTTTGTCTCTGTGGTCTCTGAAGGTTCCCTCCAGGACCAGTTCTCTGTATGTGGTGAGGTCAGGACCTTTTCAGTTCAGCAGCAAAGACTGAACCTCCTGCACCAAACACTGCAAAAGGTTTCAGACAGGAGGGTTTCATTAGAGGGCCAGGTCCAGACATGGACACAGGCCACCCTTCACAAGTCCAAATCAAATCTCAAGTCTATGAGGGCAGGACCAAGTCCAAGTCAGGTCTCTCATGGTTTAACTGATAATAGACATGTACACTCATAAAACAGGAGCTTATGTAAAAATATATGACCTCATTTGTTGAAGAAGCAACCTCTGGACATGAGGAATGAAAGTGATGTGAAAGAGTTAAAAACTGCAGTTCCCCCAGAGTCCACTTGAGGCAGGCTCCAGAGGATAAAACATAACCATCCATTAAAAAGCAGATCTTCACAGCAGAAATAAAACATGTTTACAGCCTGAACAGTCAGTAAAATGTGACTTACCTCATGGTGTTGTAACCCAGGGATAAAGCCCAGAGTTAAGTAGTAGTAGTAGTAGAAACCCCACAGTTACTACAGAAGAAGCTGTCACTTTAAGACTTGAAGTAAATAATGTTGTCATAGTTTAGTAGAAACACTAATGTTACTATGAAAGAAGCTTTGTCACTTTATGATCGTTAGTTTGAAATGTACATCCCTCTACACAAGGTAAGACAGACTATCCTCTGTGTCTGTCTGTGTGTGTGTGTGTGTGTGTGTGTGTGTGTGTGTGTGTGTGTGTGTGTGTGTGTGTGTGTGTGTGTGTGTGTGTGTGTGTGTGTGTGTGTTTGCTCCTGATTTGGAGCAGCTGTGAGAAGCTTTTATCTGAGCTGTGGCTCCTGGATCTGGTTCATTATCTCACCTCCAGAGGTAGTGAGCAGTTGCTCGATGGTTTCAGAGAGTTCAAGAGTTCTCCAGAGTCTTTCAGAGTTCTCCAGAGTCTTTCAGAGTTCTCCAGAGTCTTTCAGAGTTCTCCAGTGAACTGGGTTGTGCATTAAACATCCCACACCCCTGAGCATGCCTTGGCTTTCAAGCAGTGTCTTCATGGTGGTTGTATTCTTTGGACCTTGTTTCATTCCCAGCTCTTGTCAGGGAAATTTTCCTGTTTCACTTAGAGTTCTAAGAATAACAAAATTCCAGTGTGATGAATCAGAGTCTTTAATTCATGCAGCATGGAGAGCAGACCTCTGTGAGGTAGAGGTCAACGTTCGTCCCATACTTTCTATTTTTCAGCCAGCCTGTGAAAGAATACCAACTATTTTTCTCTGTGTATTGATCAATCAGAGTACCAGCATCAAATCCCCAAGGTCTCCAGTCAGTTTGCTCAAATAAATGTCTCTTCTTCCTGATTAACTGTTCCGCTGTGGCAGTCGTGATATTCTCTCTGTTATGAGTCAGCGATGATGATTCATCATTGCTTCAGGTTCCTTCGATGCTATCCTTAGTACTCAAGGAGTCTGTAAGTCCACTGTTGACAAGTTCGTACCCGTTCTTTTGTGACAGACTGGATGTAAGAAAATCAGTGTACGTGACATCAGTTTGTTGGGTGAATGTTAGTGGATCAGTACAAGGTGTGTTGGAAATGGATATATGAGGACTTTTGGAGCCCAACTTCTCCAGGCCATCAGTGTGACTCCAGACCATGATGGTTATGATGTACACTCCAATGATGACTCCACCCACCATCTTCCACCAGAGGTACTCCATGATCCAGTCTAGAAGGTCTTTCTTTAAGCAGGCCCATCCACAGGAAACGTCTTATACTGAGTCCACATGTCCCTCTCAGCGACGTGGATGGATGTAAGAGTTGTCAGTAACACCTGGTATGTCCTGTCCACCGGGCTGCTGCCAGTGTTTCCTCCTTATGTCCTTCACCACCACCCAGTCCCCAGGCTCCATGTTGTAGAGTTGCACCACAGTAGGCTCTGGAAGGCTGCTTCCCCCTTTAGGAAATATAACCTTCAGAGCATGGTTAAGAGACCAACAATCACTTTCTATTAGACCATGCTCAGAACATGCAGCATGGGAAACGCACAGGGACCTGATTCCTTATCACAGAACCATCAACAAAGAAAACAGGATCTGAGTTAGTCAGAGTGTAGTATCTTTTTCTGATGCTTCGGGTCTCCTGCAGGCCTCGTCAGGATGGGCCCCTAATTCCTCAGCCTTCATAACTGAATTTCAAATACCTTGATATCATACCATTGAAGAAGAAGAAGACTCGGGGTCCATCAAGGAGTTCAGTCAGCCTAAATCCAAAAACTTTATTTAAAACAAGCCATCTTGAACAAAGTGAGCTCCCTAAGTCTGCAGTGAATCAACTAACTCCATCCTCATAGACCTCTACAGCCTAAAAGCCCTCCTTCCAAAGGCCCCGAAAGCTTCTCCCAAAGCCTCCTCAAAACCCAAAGACTTTAAAAAACCTTCAGTAAAAACCCTCTACAGACCCTAAAGAAAAACCTCTTCCCCAAGGCAGAAGCAGCTCCTTTTATACCCTCGTGATGGGCGTTCCTACTGTACCAGATGATCTGAAAGACATTTCCTGTTCTTCTCTGAGCAACAGAAGCTGTCTTTCTTTGGTCCATATTTGGGAGGTGTGCTGCGGTTGTCAGTTTGGAGTTTATAATAGAAACTCCTGTTGCATCCTGAATTGGAGCAGGCTCAGGTTCAGTGTCCTCAGATGTTTCCATGTTATTTCTGTCATGGCTGGCCTTGGACCTGCATGTCAGCCAACACATCATGAGGGAGAATGACTCTGTCACTGGTGGACAGGAGAGGTGATAATGTCTTCATTTGCCAGTCAGACAGAGGAAATCTTTAAATGTGGAAATATTACTCAGAATCCAGAGTTCCTTTAAGGTCTTATTGGTCTAAACAGCAACATTATAACAGTCAACAAGCTCATCCATTGGGCAGTGTCCAGCTTCATCCCCTGTACTCTTGAAGACATTGAAAACAATTTCTGTCACCTGTCATTCTGTTATTTACTGTTTATATAAAAAAAAAA
>NW_027437187.1:1717500-1875000 GCF_033239565.1 Halichoeres trimaculatus | reverse complement strand
ACCTGCACTTCAGGTCTAGCTGCTTATTTGGGTTTGCTCTGCTTCTTGTATGATCCCCACCTGATTCTCTACCAGCTCTCTACATGGGAAACACTGACTCAGACTTAAGTTTCACTTTCTTTTCTCCCTGTCCTCCTCTCTCCACCCTTCCTCTTCTCCCTCCTCAGCTGTGAGTGTTTCTACTCAGTCACAGCACACAGGCTGCTAATTAGATCCAAAACTATACTATCCCACCACTGGCTAACTCCATCACTTTCACTTTCTCCATCATGTTTCTGTCATGTTTGTGCTCATTGAGCGTGACTCCCGCCCCTGCTTTTTGGGGGTACATAGAACTGTGTGTCATCGCCCCAGAATGATGTCAAAGGTGCATTAAATGCGACCTGGCTGTTCAGACTGAGGGCGCATTCATAAAATTGGATATGTATCTGATTCAGTTCCACATTTGAAAGTGTCATGAATCTGACTTCAACAAATCACATTCAGTGTGACTTGTGTTGTTCAGATTGTTAAAAACAAAGCAGATATGGGCCACATTAAAGCCAAAAAATCAGATTCAAGTCACTTTGACCTGCAGTGTGAACAGTGCCAAAATATATGGTGTACTGACACGATCCAAAGTGAACATCATGGTGGAAACAGAGCTGAAGGCTGTAAAGATTTAAGTCCACAAATCAGTCCTGATCCTAATGCTCATGATGCATCAAGTATTCATCTGTACACTGGAGCAGTTCAAACAGAACAGCATCACCTGACTGTGGAAAAATTAATAAATAAAAAAAGAATTAAAAATAAAGCTTATTCTGAAGTGTTATATGCTGCAGTTCCTTGAGTTCCCACTTGAGGCTGGCTGTCGGAACACCAGAAACCACATACACACCCATTCAAAAAGCGTATCTTTACAGTAGAAATCAGCATGTTTAGAGCCTGGTTCACAAAATGATTTCAGTTTGAATAGATGGTTTTCCAAGAGGACACACTGATCACTGACGTTTTATAACTCAGCACTTCAGGAGATATGAAGATCACGAGTTTTGCTACATCAGGGACAGTTCAGCTGACCCACAGCTGGACATGCTACAGCTGTCAGGAGGCCAAAGGCTTTTCTCTTTACCCCTCACTAGATCGATTAAAAGTTCAGTTGAGTCAGCACTGGGTTCTTCAGCTATTATCTGACTTCCTGGACTTCACCTGCTTTCTCCTGCACCTGTTGAAACTGATTTTTAAGTCTTCTTCAGCAGATTCAGTGTGAGTAGGTCTATTAGTTTACTGCAGGTAGGTTTCCTGAAGAGAACTTGGTCATATGCTTTCCAATCTCCACCTCAGATTATGGTCATGAGGACTCAGTGTGAAGGAATGAAACTGGAGAGGTCTGCCTCAGCTCACAGCTGAAGGAGGATTTTCACCTGAAGAGCAACAAGAGAAATGTGTGACAGGAAGGAGGGCATCAGAAAAATGTGTTAAATGGTTATTTTAATAAAAGGGAGTGTCACCAGAGCACCCTCTCAGAATTTACTGTCAGACATCTTCTTCCTGATTGATGAAATCTGTAATCTTTGGGACTTCTGTGAAGTGTTTCAAAGAAGTGCTGGTGAAATGTTTGCTGCTGAGGTGTCTGTCTTTGGGTGATTTTATCTGGTTAGTGAGACAAAGGCGAGGGGAGAGGCAGACGGGGGAAAGAGGGAGAGAGACACTTTGAACTGCTCGAAATGTGAGCTCTTCACAGTCAGAGGTGTGAGAGAGACGCAGGGAAAAAAAACAGCTAATTGTCTCCCAGGAGGTGAGTTTGGCTCCTGTTAAATCTGAACCAACAGCCAAACAGAGGAGGATCCCTCAGGACGCAGAGCTCTTTGTTTCAGAGCGGGGCGAGAGATCGAACGCTTTTCACCAAAGATGGAGGAGCGTCTGTGACTCCATCATTCTAGGCGATGGTTTTCACGGAGCAGGTCTCCTGTGGGCTGTGTGGTGGTTGATGTGTCTTCATTCTCCTCTTAGACCAGGAATGAGAAGCACTGATGGACCATTTTTACTTCCTGTTCCAAACAAAAACACAACAGACTCTTCTTTATGACCATGCACAAACATGAGATATATTATTTAACAGCTGCTGTTTTCACTGCTCAGACATTTCAGCTGGTGAGGCAGGGTGTATGAATTCTATCGCTGGTATCTGCTTTCTTTAAGAAAACAACCTTCTGACTAATATATCAGATCATTTCACCTGCAACCACACGCTCGTTGGTGTGAGTCAAACAATTTGTGGCGTTTGTTTCAAAAAGAACCTCAAACCTAAAACATAACTTTACTTCTAATGTTCACACAAAGGGAAATAAATCCTCTCTGATCTGAGATCTGTTCACTTTAAGTCCCAAGACTCACTTTAACTAGTCTAGTAATTTTTTTTTATTTGCACACGTGTGCAAGTGCTGCTTTTGGTGACATAACTTGTATGACAGCTTTACATGTGTGACCCAGCGTTTTATCTTTGCCTAACTAGAGATGCTGGGTAGGAGAATTAGTAATGGGATACAAACTTATGAATTCTCCAGCCATGACTTCAGGACACCAAGCCAGATTTGAGCAAAAACAACTTTTTTTACAGCGGCTACAGCAACTTTCAAGGAACATGTCATCTATAAAAGTTTTTAAACTCATTGCATTGTGTGGAGGTAAAGAGATGTGCATTAATGTAGTGGGTCTCATCCATATCTGTCCAGTTTTAGACGGAAAACAAGGGAAATTTCCAGGTAAAATACGGCAAAAACAGACTTGACAGCTATAGTTTGTTCCCACTGTTAGCACTAACCTCTTGTGAACTGCCACCCAGGCTACTGCAAGTGGCAGAGTTCAGTTTGGAGAGGCAGGTTGATGTTTTTTTTTATTGATTGTATTATAATACAAGATTTTCACAGGAGAATAGTAATACGGGTGGTTTCTCATATCCGCTGCATTCCCTCCTCAGGCAGAGTGATATTAACTTTTAGGTCATTATTCACAAAAGCATTCTGGATAATAACTTGAAAGCTGCAGCTTCACTAAACAGCTTGGAGGGGCTAAGGTGTGTGGAAAATTAAGAGACAAAGTCCAGCAGCGGACCCCTGACTGCTGTAGTATTTGACCATTAGGACCAAAGGCAAGTGTTGATAGAAAGAAAAAAAGTTTTTGTAAAAAAAAAAAAAAGTAAACTACCGATAAAAACTCTGCCCTCCAGGGTAAAAAAATGCACGTTCTCAGTTCACACATTACCACAATGCACCTCAGTAGCAGAAACATGATGACATAGGCGGTTCTAACCCCAGGCAAACCCAAATCTCTTCATTGTCAAGGCAACAGGCATTACTGATTTATTTGGACAGAGATTTTTTAGTTGAAGCATATTTTGTAGTTGAGGCGATGCCAACATATAATTAAGAGTTATCACAACAACTTCAGTTACTTTGTCATATTGAAATTGAATAATATGCTGGAATAACAAATATGGAAAATCACATTTTATAGCACATCTTGGCAGATCTTAGTGCTAGAGTCTGACCTATATGGGATTTATTGGACCGATGCTGATACCGATACTGGGGGCAATAAGAAGCCGATATCCAGTATATTGGTTGATATATATATATATATATATATATATATATATATATATATATATATATATATATAACTCATTGATACATACAGGATAAATATTGTATATGAACACAAATTGTTACTAGCTATTGAAAAGTTCCATCTTCCATTTTATGCATGGGACTAAACTACATTTTAAATAACAATGTAGCTGCTTTCGAAACATGCAATAAATAAAATTACAACAAAATACATTGAAATATTTTCAAAAATTATTTCAACGAAGACATTAACTTGTGAATTTATAAGCCCAGGTTAATCCTCCATGGCATTATGAAGTGAGACGCTGTGTAGTAGCTTTATATAAATTAACACACAGGAGCAGGAGCAACAGAATTTCCGCGGAGCAAATTTTTTTTTTTAATTGGCTACATTTTGGCCGATGTTGATTAATCAGTGACAGGCCCTAATTAATCGGCCCGCCTGATTAATTGGTCGGGCTCTACTTAGTGTCTGATATTTTTTAGTCTGTGTCCTGTTTCTCCCAGAGTTCACTGACGTATGTTACCCAAGCAGAGTTTAACTTAAAGAAATATGACGTCTTTATTTAACAAACAACAGTTATCATCATCATCATCATCATCATCATCATCCTCTGCATAGAGGAAGATCAGAGCTCAGGCAGATTAATGAAGATCTCTGCTCTGATGGTTTCAGGTGCAGAGCAGGTTCTGCTACTGGCTCGAAGGACTGATCTGAGAAGAATCTCCCTGGACCTGCCAGACTTTACTGACATAGTCCTGCAGGTAGCACACACACACACACTCACAGACACACACACACGCACACACATTCACACACCCACACGCATACACACACCTGTGTTGTTGCTCTGCCTGATGGTCACTCTGCTGGTTCAGGTTGACGACATTCGTCACGCCATAGCTATAGACTACGACCCTGTGGAGGGTTACGTCTACTGGACTGACGACGAGGTTCGAGCCATCCGGCGATCCCACATTGATGGCAGCAATGCTGTGATGCTGGTCACCACTGAGATCAACCATCCTGATGGTATCGCCGTGGACTGGGTCGCCAGAAACCTGTACTGGACTGACACAGGAACTGACCGCATAGAGGTACATCTCAGAGACTTCACATGGGGGCTCGGCTCAACCAGGGGTTACCAGGACTGTGTGTTTCTGTGCTTGAGTTATGAATGTGGTCAGTTTGGCCTCAAAGAGAGAGAGGGGCTATGGCTCTATTTGTTTATCACAAACATTAACTGAAAAAGGTGAACCTGGTGTAGAAAACAAGGATGTCTGATCAGTAGAAATGACTTTAACACTAGAAGTCCCACAGCCCAGCCATTTGGCTTTTCTACCTTCCATGCCCAAGGGGCAGCCAAGTGGCTGGATTAGTCT
This sequence comes from Halichoeres trimaculatus, assembly GCF_033239565.1. Classification (NCBI taxonomy): domain Eukaryota; kingdom Metazoa; phylum Chordata; class Actinopteri; order Labriformes; family Labridae; genus Halichoeres; species Halichoeres trimaculatus. The sequence continues at coordinate 1,870,006 of NW_027437187.1, read as the reverse complement.
GGAATCAACATCTCTACTTTAGGTGTGAACAGCCATCGGATCACCATTGTTTTGTAAATGAGGCAATTACTTTCTCCTGAACTACTGAAAAAGGAAAAGATGTTGCTATGCCTTTACCTAAATAAACCAATGTGTTGTACTGTTAGGAGAGAGAGTTAGAGGTTTAGTATAAATTGTTAATGACTTCATTTTATGTTCAACAAGCTATAATTAGTCCACTTTTGTGATCACGACAGAAAGTTATTTTCCCCTCCCTTCTCAGTATGAGGTCAACACAGTTTATGAATTTTATTTCTTGCTGAGATTTATTGCTGATGCACAGGTTGAGTAAATAAACTATCATCGGCTTTGAGTGAGCTTTTTATCCACTTCAGGTCCCTAGTTTAGCCATCAGTCACAGCCACACCCACCCTTCCACCTTACATCCAGTTGGCCTGCTTTTACATTTTCCATCCGTCTTTCTAACTATTTCTTTTCTTATTCTATTGTTTAAACCAGGATTTTCTGTGGCTCTCAGGAGTAAATGTCAAATGTGGGTAGATGAAGATAAACTTTATCCAGGCTACTCAAAGCACCCCATGTCAACTTTGCATGCTTGAGACACAACACTGTATTATAGTGAAAAAAACACTGGATCTTTTTCTTTTAATATGCGTGTGTGTGTGTGTGTGTGTGTGTGTGTGTGTGTGTGTGTGTGTGTGTGTGTGTGTGTGTGTGTGTGTGTGTGTGTGTGTGTGTGTGTGTGTGTGTGTGTGTGTGTGTGTCTGTCTGTATGCGTGTATGCGTGTGTTTGTGTGTGTGTGTGTGTGTGTGTGTGTGTGTGTGTGTGTGTGTGTGTGTGTGTGTGTGTGTGTGTGTGTGTGTGTGCATTTGTGAAATGTGAACCAACAGTTATACAAGCAGATATAATGTCAAAAAAAAAAAAATAGCAGCCATGCAAACAGTGGACCTGACGGGAGCTTGTGACAGAGGCAGTCAGTTCAGTTTAGGTTTCTTTTTGCAGCTTACAATGTTCACAGTTGCACAAAAGACTGCACACACATAAACAAAGTTCTATCAAGAAGAATATAGAGATAGTATAGCTATAAAAAAAAAACTTCAAAATAGATATAGTAAACTTAAACTAAACAGTCAACAGCTGTTTTGGACAAGGGCACTCTAATATGGGTTATGGAAGAAATATTTTTTCTAATTATATCAGAGATATTGACAGCTACACTTGCCTCACACTCCCATCAGCCCGATGCAAAAAGTTTCAGTAGATGTTGGAAGCTTCCAGGCTCTTTTCAGGCACACCCCTCCCCCCTGATCATGTATCACATCTGTGGACTGCCAATCTGTCAGGTAACGGCTGCATTTGCAAAACAATGGTGGCTAATTGAAGGCCGTTCAGTTGTACATTCGAACTGAGCAGCCTTTTGGCTGTCCTCTGGGCATTGCAGCAGGGGTAAGAAAACCCTGGGACTTCTAGTGTTAAATGCTGTTTTTTTGTTTCATGACTGTGTTCTGTCTATCGGTGTTTTAGGTCACCAGGCTGAACGGAACCTCCCGGAAAATTCTCATTTCAGAGAACCTGGACGAGCCCAGAGCCATCGTCCTGGACCCTGTTAATGGGTAGGTTTCTGCTGGTGGTTCAGCATGAGCACACCAGCTCTCAAACTCTGATTTTCTCTCTCGCTACAGATTAGAGCCCGACTGATATGGGATTTTTGGGGCCCATGCCGATACCGATACTGACGGCAAACAAAAGCCGATATCCAATATATAGGCCAATATCGGATATATTAACCGATACCCAATATATGGGCTGATTTATATAATAAATTTATTGAAATAGACAGGATATATACTGTATATAATCACAAATAATTATAATACCCATATGATTCAAGACAGAGACAGAACACTATTAAATTAAAACAAGGAACTTAAATTATAAAACTGTCAACATAAAAACTGTAGTGTAAACCAATGGTAAATAAGAACAAGCTGTAAACACAATAATAGATAAATAAGTCAAACTGTAAACACAGTCAGTATAAAAAATAATTAGAAATGTAAACACACAATGAACAACTTACACGACGTTAGAATGCCATATGATAGTCTTACATTAGATAATGGTGGACGTGTGAATTAACAGTAGCATTTATCTCTGTTTATCTCTCAAAAAAAGTAACTAACACAATGTTAAAACGTCATTCTGAAGTCTTACATTAGACAATGGTGGATGGAGAGGGCGGGCACTCAGGCAGTGTGTAGCCCAACACACAGACACACAGGAGCAGGAGCCACAGAATCTCCATGGAGCAAATTTTTTTTATAATTGGCTACATTTTGGCTGATGTTGATTAATCGGTGACAGGCAAAATCGGCCCGATTAATCAGCCCGACCGATTAATGGGTCGGTTTGATTGAAGAACTGAACGCACAAAGGAATGAACTTTACTCTCTCACACAAGATTCCTGCTCCATTCATCCAACATGGTATACATCTCCTTATTTATAAAATACCACAGAGAAAACAAAGTGCTAGCTTGATGCTAACATATATGGGAAATTGCATCGATATGGTAGGGGTCAGCATACATAGGTATAACTTCAGTTTTACAACAGAATTTCAACTTTAATTTTTCACAGAAACATATCGCAGTTACTCTCTGTAAACAACGCTGAAAACTCTAAATGTTAAAAAGCTAACAGGCAAGATCGAGGAAAGGGTATGTGCAGGCTCATGCCCGACTTTAGCGTAACAACGGCAAGCTCCATGTTTGAAACAACTCAAAACATTGCTACAAATTTTTTGAGACACCAGATGTTCTACTTTAGCCAATAACATATAACAAAACAATACATCAGCATCACGTCATGTGTGATTTTCACTTATTTTTATTTACATCCAGAAATATCCATATCCAGTGACCAATATCTGCTCAGATAAACTCACTAAAATGTTGTTGACACAGAAAACCTGGAAAGCTACTTTTTGAAGAGAGAAAATGGAACTGATGAGGGAATGGGACCAATAAGCAGAATTAATAAGGGTATTGGTATCAACAAAATCTTATCAATGCCCATCCCTATTCCACTTGACACAGTTTAACTTTACAAACCGTACATCTCAGAACTGTAATAAAGGCTTAGCCCCAAGTCATGACCCACCCCTGGTTACTATCTGCTCATCACCTTTCTCTCTTTGTCAGCTTCATGTACTGGACCGACTGGGGCGAGCATCCAAAGATCGAGCGGGCCAACTTGGATGGGACGGAGCGTGTGGTTCTGCTCAACAGCTCTCTGGGCTGGCCCAACGGACTGGCTATAGACCACATGGCGGGGAAGCTGTACTGGGGAGATGCTAAGACAGACAAGATCGAGGTAGGACCAGTTCATCACATGTGGACTTATTGGCTGTAGTAGTGTGAGTCTGTCCCAGAGGGGTCAAACAGAGTCCACTGGTCAGGGTCCAGCTGGACAGAGTCCTGTGGGGTGTTTGGTTGTTGTCTTCTGGTTTGATGAGATCTGGCTGGTCTTGCTCTGTTCTGCTCTGGAGGTTTTCCACTTCTTGTTCAGGGTCGACATACACTTGTCACCTGTTTCCACTTTGTCAGTGTGAGTGTTTCCATCGAAGAAGAGCCGGCCCGACATAAAACTGGTCCCAGAGCTTCACATGCTTTAATGTTTATGAGCAACAAGTCTGCAGGCTCTGATTTCACACAGCGACAGACGAGTTCAGCCTCCTGTTTCCTCTCTGGTAGAGATGGCTCATCAGTGGATCCTAAGGAAAGCTCTCAGCAGCTCTCTGTCAGAGTATTTCTCTTTTAAAGGGGAGAGGGTGGCCAGTGGTGTGGGATCACAGGATCAGACGAGAAATCCTGAGTTTACTCCAGAGTGTGGTGGACAACATGCTAACATTAACTCACTGTGCCTTTTGGAGGTTGATTTCAGGGTCTGCTTTCCTTAGTGCTGAGTCTGAGTGTGAACAGTCAGAGACTTCTATCTGTCTTCCTTCAGTGAACGAAGCTAAAACACAAACTGATCTTCAGTTTGATAAATAACAACACCACGATGCAGATCAGTCAAAAGTCAGGCTTTGTCAGGTCTGTCCTCAAGAGGGGAAGAAAACTACTTCAAATGATTGTAGGTCCTGATGCATTCAGGGACGTCAGGAAACACTAATTATTTTTAGTGACTCATCATCAACAGATCAGTGTGTCAATGTGAATGTTTGATCCTAAACACTGTTAGCTGCTCTTTGTGCAGATATCCTCCTCACATTACTCTGGATCCTGGTCCTCCTGATTTCGCTCTCCACACAGACTATTTCTCCTCCTGACACCTGATTGGCTGATGGCACCTTGGCCACGTTTCATCCTAAACTGCAAAAATGCACGTAACCCATGAGGAACTGGAAACACTGTAGTAAGCATGCCAGGCCTGTAGTTGGCGCTATAACTGTCTTGTCCAGGAGCAGCTTTTGGTAGATTTCCATTGAAGTAGAGTTGAGCTGATCATCTGGTGTATTGGTGAATGCTAAGAGCAGAAGTGAAGCAACAGATGCATATTTTGTTGAAAGACAGTAGATTTTCAAAAGTTTACATTGGCTAAAACGCTGTTACTGTGAAAACAAGAGGCCAAAACATGACAATACTTAACGTTTCGCTCTAAAACTGTTGTCGTCTAACAGCCCCACAGACCATGAACGGAAGATGCTTTTCATTAAAACAGCTGATAAGTCAGCGGAGATGCGTGTTGCAGTGCTGGTTTTGACAGACCTACTCTATCTTATCTGCACAGATCTTAAACTGTGTTCCTGTGTCGTGGCTATAAATCAGTAAATGTTCTGAACTTGTCTGATTTGTTCTTAAGGAGGTTTGCAGGCTCAGTCTGAGCAGCAGAGGAAACCCAGTGAATCAGGGCAGGGGGCTTTTGTTGTTGTGTTTGCCCTTCCCCCCTCTCACCCAGACTTCTGCAGCTCCTTTGGAGCAGGTGTTTCTTTTTTGCACTCTGTCCGTGTCAGACCAAACGTCCGTCTGTCTCTGTTTTCAACCCTCATCTGCTCCCCTCTTATTTTTATTCCTCTGTTTTCCTCCTCTCACTTTGTGTGCATGTGTTGCTCCTCAGAGTGCCTGTTATTGAATCTGGTTAGCGTCGTCTGCCTGTCGTTGCTGAGATTCGGTTGTTTGGCTGTCGTTGTGGCGTCTGCAGAATATCTCACAAGTTCACTCCAGTTAACATATTTTCATCGCAGCAGAGAGAGGAAGGGAGAGGAAGAGAGGGGAGAAGAACAAAAGAGGGAATGCCTGAGCTTTCTGGCTGAATGCTTACCAATTGAAAAAAGGTGGCTGCTCTCTCCCTCCCTCCCCCCTTCTCCTCCACCCCCCCTCCTCCACCCCCCCGTCAGGGTGAAAGGACCCACCTCAAAGGGCTTTTTCACGTTTCAGCCTTGTTTTCATCCTGTTGAAAAGAAGCTGCTGCTGGGTGTGAAGACATTTCCATTGTATATCCGCCTGTGTCCCGCGTGCATGCAGGCGTGTGCGTGCGCATGTGTGTGTATGTGTGTGTAGAAGCCTGATTTAGCTTTATGTCTAAGGAAACCATGCAGAAGTTGTTCAAATTGAACAAATTGTAGTTTAGTTTTAGGACATATATTCCGTGATCATGGTGTCTCACTCACAGAAAAGCAGAGAAGCAGAGGACAGCTGAGCGTCTGAGCTCTCTGTGTGGTTTAACCACTGGTTGAGTATAAATGTGGACGACCTGCCTCCTCCCATGATAAAATCTGTGGCCAAATAACGATCCCAATGGGCACTGGCACATCATTTTGGTGAGGTCTTCTTCTAACAGACCCACCTTCACCTTGTCTCTGAAGTGGTGTGTGTCTCCGAAGTGAGTCCAGTCCACAGCAGAACTGATCTTTGAAGCAGAAACTCATGGTTCTGTAGAGTTCAGTGACTCCTGTCTCAGTGTACATTATAGCTGCATTTCCACCAAGCAGTCCGGTTCGGTTCATCTTGGTATGACGTGCATTTTGTGATGTTTCCACTGACTTATCCCGGGACAGATCCCCCAAATAACTGAGAGATGTCCCGTCTGAAACAAAGATTGATTGCACTTTGTATCAAAGAGCTACATGCCAATCACAGAGAACAAAATGCTGCATGTCTTCCATAGTTGCTCTGTGTTTGTGTCGCGTTTTTCGTCTTCGCTGGATTTATTAGCGGGGTACACCGTGTGGCACTGCTATGGTGTCACATACATGCAGCCATCGGCATCCAGCTTATACACCGCCTACCACGAGGGGGTACAGTCAGCTGTGTGAACGCAAACAACACCAAGCTTAACCGAGACAAGCCGTACCAAACCCTACTGATCTGAACCCTACTGCTTGGTGGAAACTGAGCTTGTGTTTCCTCTCACTGTTCTTCCTTTGCTCTGGTAACCTGATGCACACAGCACTGTAGGAGCCTCATTGGTCCACTCAGCTGTTGGTCAAGATGTCACATCACATCCTGTCAATTTAAAGCACAAGAATCAAAGTCATCTTTACCAAAAAAAACAGAAGACAGAGATATAAACCAGCAGAATATGAGCGATTTTTACAGTTTGATCCATGTCCCATCTGTTAACATAGAGGGGGTGGGGCTTATCACTCGTACATCAGCAGAGGGAGCTCTAAATGTTTTGGCTTCTTTAAAGGGAGCTGTGTGCGAGTCTCTTCATCCTGGCAGACTACCTGCGCTTGTTTATATCTGGCACGCCATGCGCGACTGATAGCGGTGAACGCCTTGAAGCCAGCTGTGGCTCTGCAGCGGAGGTAGCACCGTTTTACGACACAATGAGAACTAGAGCCTTATGTACTGGTGTTTTTGTGTGAAGTAACGCGCTGAAAATTCTCTAAATAAAGCGTGAATGCAGACAGATATCAGATTTTTTTGGTGGGAGTCTGTTTATTTGTGTTTTTGGTCAAGTAAAATATGGCCCCGTCTGAGTGCAGAGGAAACCGGCAGAGGAGCAGGGAGGGGGTGTTTGGTGCGAGCGCTCTGGGCTTCTGCTGCACAAAAACACTGCTGTAGGGGTCATTTCTGCCCTAAACCTTGTGATAGGACCCAACTTGTTCCATCCCGGAGTATCACTGTAAGGCCACATTAAGGGAAATAAAGAAGTAAATTTACAAGATTAATTGACAGTAAATTGTGTTTCATATTGAACTGGCTCTAGTACCATGTTTACATGAATGTTATTACTGTGCATTCAATACTAAGCTATCAAAAAGGTACACAGGCTTATATGTTTTTACTTTCATTTGAAATATTTGCGTAAAGAGAAACACATATTTGAAAGTATGGAAATTGCCGAAAATAACCAAAAATGTCACACCCCCCTACCGTACCTTTACGGACCCCTTGTGGAAGGCCGCTAATGTAAATGATTTTGATGACCCTCTCCTCTCTCTTACCTCTTTGTCATATTTTATCAGTGCTGCAATTTTCAGATGTTTTATTGGAACTAGAACCTCTCTGCAGAGAGGACAAAGTCAGTTCTCCAGGTCTCAGGACGACTCGTTTAGAGAAAAACGCTTTTGTAGCTCTCAGACTACCTTTCTGTGATTGCAGAGAGGTGTGGATTTGTCACAGCAAAGTTCCACTGAAGAGTTACTGATTAGGGAAAGACAAATTTGTGAATATCCTTCTAACTTAATGAAGTTCTTTACAAAGCCCCAGTTTCTGAGCTAACTTTTCAGGGTCCTCATACTGATGACAGTGTGATGCTGCTGTGCTTAAGATAGTCTTCACAAAATGGTCCACACTCCTCATTTTATAGCCCATAGCTGTAGAGTAAAATAACCAGTTCATCCTCGCAAGTCAATGATTTTTTTTTCTCGTAACTTTTTTAGATTAATCATGTAAACTTACTTTTTTTTAAGTGGCCCATACCCTGTGCTGTATTCCCCTGATCTGTGCTGGGCCCGTGCTCTGAATGAATGCTGTGACTGAGTTTCTTATCATGTGAGCTGCTCCATGTTTTCAGATCCTTCATGGTCTGATCACAACACATGATGCTGGGCCAGTATTCAGAGCCTGAACCAATGGTCCTGTGTGGATAAGCAACGATGACATTTTTTCTTCATCCCAGTATTAATGTGCTGACAGTGTGTGTGTGTGTGTGCTATCTGATTTATTGTTACTGTTCATCTTTTACACACAGTGCTGTGTGTGTCAGAGCGCTGAAAGGTGCACAGCGCCCCTCTTTTTACCTTTAGAAAGAGAGAAAAGAGAGAGAATGATAAATGAGTAAGGAGGACTGAAGACTGGGACCAGGAGCGCTGGAGTAAAACTGGCTTTTATTTTGAAGGTAACACGGGCACGGCGAGCACAATCACACCCCGTGTTGATTTTTGTTTGGTTCAGGGTGGAAACAGAGAGAGACGACGTAACTGTGAGCCTCCTCACAGCGCTCTGTGGAGAGGGGCGTCTCTCCTCTCGCCTTGTGTTTTCAAGTATTTTTAAAGAAATCTGACTCCCCCTCTGCAGCCTCCCGCCCCTCCCCCTCCCTCCCCCTCCTCTATGGAAAAAAAACCCTCTGAAGTTACCGCACGGGCACCCTCCTTTTCAAGATGTGTGTGCATGTGTGTGTGTGTGAGAGGGAGACTCAGAGTTCACTGGTTTGACTGATGTGTTGCCTTCCTTGCAAACACACACACACACACACACACACACACACACACACACACACACACACACACACACACACACACACACACACACACACACACACACACAAAACGTCTGCTTTGTTGTGATTATGCAGATTGACTATGCGTAGTGCCATTCAATCACACTGTGGAGCCATATGGTAACACTTTTGTGAGTGTGTATATGTGTGTGTGTGTGTTAGTGTGTGTGTGTGTGAGCTGGGTCTTGGAGAGCTGGGAGGTGTCTGCTGGAATTTCCCCTCTGAAGGCCCTGCACCTTGTTTGAATAGCGACTCTCCTTACCTGGGCCTTGTTTCTGTAGCTGTGAAGTCTTACGACACACACTGAGTCAGTCAGTGTGAAGTTTCATAACACCTTTAATTTCAGCAGTGTTTCTGTTTTACCCTCACTGGCCCACACTGATCAGGCAGTGTTTTGTGCTGCTGTTAGTTTGTATCACTGTGTGCTCAGCCCAAAGACTGAGTTTGGTTTCTGACGTTCACAGACGAATCTGTCTTTGGACTCATACCTTTCTGACAGGTCAGGAACATCTAGGAGATCCCTCAGTAAACCAAACTCCCTCCTGACTGGGTTCACCTGTCCTCACCTGCTCTGTCTCTGTCTCTCTGTCTCTCAGCTGTGTTAATGTCTCCTCCCCTCCATGAACTGTGTGAAACCTCTGACCTGAGCCTTAGGTGTTTTCAACCAGAGGAAGCAGGGTCTAAATTTAGTTCTGGGGTGGTGAATTTACCCCTGAAAACAACCCTGCCTGGGTGGTAGTGCATTTCGAATCTTCAGGAACTTTGGGGGCGGGGCCTGCAAGTTGAATGTTCCTGATTGGTGGAACAGCCACAGTGCTTTTATTCCCGCTCCCTCAGTCACATTAAGCTGAGCTGTAGCTGTGATGGACTGGGTGTTGTAACCATAGACTGTAAAAGGAAATAGATGTATCTCATCACAAAAACTGCACCCCCTGGTGGCTGGCTGCAGTGTAGGTCAAAAACTCTGCCTCTCCAGTCATTCCAGATAGGCTGAGGTGGAACTTTAAAAAATAAAAACAACTGGTAGAAATGTTTCTCTCATCAATATGCTGTGGGGATGTGAAGATATTATTGGACTGTGTTGCGTTCAAGTCCTCTTTTTTCTGAAAAGTTTCTTTTTCATTAGAGGCTAAAAATGGGGTTTGACCAATAATCTGACCAGCTTTGTCTTTAGCTCAAGTCGTCAAATCCATCTGCAGTGCAATAAAGCAGAATCAAAACCAGCACAGGCTGAGTATCCTCCATGCTGACATGCTAACTGGCTCAATGCAGTGATGCACACATAAGTCAGGATGGAGTTACCTTTGCTTAAGCCCTTGGTCATTGTCTTCCTGCCCTCTACTGTTCTGCTGGTGTGTCACACTTACTTTTAGTTTTTCCTCTTTGCATCTCTTGACTGGTTCGCATCATCCTACTGGTTCTTCAGCCCAAAGCAGCACAGACTAACAAGGTTTCACAGGAACCATGCAGTTCCTGGGGATGTTTTACCAGGAACAAAAAGTTTCTGGATCTTCTGGTCAAAGAGAACTTTTTAATGACTTGTTAGCTGATAGCAGATCATGCCACTGAGTCACACTTTCACTGTCTGTAACAAGTTGCTGAAATCTGTCTGATGAGAGCGCTATGGAGCCAAAATGTTTCTTGGATTGAATGTCATGAAACAGGCTCAAAGGACGCTGAAATAAGAACATTGTGGATCAGTTCAAAGTCTGAACTCAGGATTTGTTGGATCTTCTGAGAGACAAGGAAAAGACACTATTAGAAATGCTTGGTCTGAGTGCTTATTAGAGCCTGACCGATATGGGATTTGGGGGCCGATGTCGATACCGATACTGGGGGCAAAAAGAAGCCGATATCCGATACATCGGCCGATATTCGATATATTGACTGATATCCGATATATGGGCTGATCTATGTAATAAATTCATTGATACACACAGGATAAATACTGTATATGAACACAAATTATGACTAGCTATTAAAAAGTTCCATCTTCAATTTAATGCATGGGACTAAACTAGATTTTAAGTAGAAATGTCACAGCTTTCAAAACATGCAATAAATACAATTACAACAAAATACAATGAAACATTTTCAAAATTTATTTCAACCAAAACAATAACTCGTGAATTTATAAGCCCAGGTTGATCCTGCATGGTGTTATAAAGTGAGATGCTGTGTAGTTGCCTTATAGTAATTAACACACAGGAGCAGGAGTGACAGAATCTCCGCGGAGAATTTTTTTTTTATAATCAGCTACATTTTTGCCGATGTTGATTAATCGGTGACAGGCATAATCGGCATGATTAATCAGCCCGCCCGATTAATTGGTCAGGCTCTAGTGCTTATACCCTCTCAGGATCTAACTTCTTACGTGGGCATGGGTACCTTTCACATTTTAAACGATGCAGTACCAATGCCCAGTATCTAGCAATCAGTATCAGTACTCAGCAGTACCAATTTTCTGTACTTTTGTATGTATTTATGTGGTAGTAAATATACATTTGTAAATAATAAAATCTCAAAGTTTTTCAATTTGACATTTTATTTCCCAATATATACATTTGCAATGCTGCATTCAAGTCCAGCATGGAAAATCTGCTACTCTTCCACTCACAGTCACACCGATGCGTTTAAATATGGAAACATGGCACCGTTTGATTTTATGTGAATCAGCACTCTGAATTGGTTACCCTCCCTAAATGTGCATAGGTGGACTCTATAGCGAATTAGCGGATTTAAAGCGGAGTGAGCATCAGTCAAAAATGCAATCTTAGGGGTGAAGACGGGGCTGCTCGTGCATACACACGGAGAGAGCTGAAGCGAGCGTCCTGAGGGGTATGGAGGAAACACGCTAATATGAGTGATGGCACCAAAGATACGGTTCTTAAGCCGCCTGCCACAGTCCCAGTGTGGGAATATTTTGTTTTTTATCAGAATGAACAAAGTGTGAGCTCGTGAACACCAACGAGCTGATATGTCGCATCTGTTTGAAAATAGTGGCGACGAAGAAGAAGAAGGGGAGGTGCAGCGGAGCCTTTTTCTTTGACAATCCGCTCTTACTGAGGCTTTTGGTCTGCAAAGTGAATAAAATAAAAGCGCTAAATGGTGGTGCTCAAAGACAGCTACATTACCAAAGAAATGCAGCCCTTCAATACGGTTGAAAGTCAGAAATGTTCAAAATGTTTGACAGACAGTACGGATTGACTGGGAAAAAGTACATGTTACAAACAATTCAGGAGCTGTATAAACTCCCTTTTATTCAGGCTATAGTTTTTATTGTTGTTTTTTTTGGGGGGGGGGTTCGGTTTTTCTATAGAGACAGGGTCTATGTTTTATTGTTTTTGATTAGTATTAAGTATTTTCATTGACATGTATTTTTTTCTAAAAGAGAGTCCATTTCATTTTCATTGTATTTTTTTCTCTTTCTTGTTTGTTAAATTTATTATAATTTTTGTTTAATTTATTTTATTTAAAAGATCCTGACCTTTTAATTACAGTTAAATACTCTTAGGAAATTAAAGTTTCTTGCTTTTGATTTGGTGTACTCACTTTATTATCCCATTTATCAAAATTATATCAATGAAAAAATGGAAAAAAAAATCAAAATAATATTGACAATAATATCGTTTATCGGCAATAATATTTTGGAAAATTAGCGTCTAACAAAATTTGTTATCGTGACAGGCCTAGTTTGAAATCATTTTATCCCCCACAGAAAGAGACTCTTGTTACAGTTTTGTCACGTGACGGCTTATCTTTGATGGTGCGTTGATGAAGTGGCTCATGTCTCTGTGAGCTCAGCTGCTGATGGTTTGAGTTTAGCCAACACAAACACACAGGCGACAGTAAGGCAAGAGGTGAGGGGTTAGCACAGCTTTACATGGACTATTTCAGGCTGGAATGTGTTGGTGTAAATATAGAGAACATGTATGACAGTATGAACATGTGACTGGATGCACAGGCCAGGTGGCGTGCAGAACAAGACGAGAAGGTGGAGATGGAATAAAGAGGTCTCAGTCTGTGCTGGGCCTGAGTGAGGATGAAGATGAAGACGAGTGCTTTGTGTGCGCTCTGCTCTCCTCTGATCCCTGAATGGATCAATCAGATAAAAGATTGAACTGAAGGTTTGTGTGCTCGCTGGCCTCTGAGGGGCTCCGTGCTGCCCCGGAGCTTTATCCCGGTGAGGGCCGTAAAAGATGATTTGAGACGCTTTGAGAGACGCTGAGCCGCTCTTTAAAACGCGCTCTGAGCTGATAATGGAGCCGGCAGCCAACGACAGGAAAACACACGGAGAAGATCCAGCTCTGACAGGCAGCAGCACACTGAGCTTCTGTTCGCCGGTCTGAGCCTGAGACGCTGATGAAGCTGAAACCAGGACGGCTCAAACAAGAGGAACCAGGCCCAGGTCCAGTCCACTCTGCCGGTGCCATGAGGACTGTTTTGGAGTTTTGTTTTTCTGCTGAAGTGGAATCAGAGCGTCTCATTTCAGAGTGTCCCACACAGGAAGAGACTACACCATACCGCAAGCAAAGCTTTACCCAGAAAGCACTTCAACATGTACGGCTTTGTCCACAGGGGGCGCCAAAATTAACACAACAGTTTAACACAACAAATAGAGGTGTGTTCCTCAGTTTGTTACAGAAGCAAACTCACAACTTCATCCTTCATTCAGCCGTCCAGATAATTTTTATTTTATTTTTTTGGTCGCATGTGTTTGAACCTTAATCCAGAGAGCGCTTGACTTGAAATGTCACAGTTTCTGAGATTAAGATCATGACCAATCTAACATCCTGACACCGTCACACAGGTTGTGTGTTCCTGCACACTGAGCAGGACGAAACATGTCAGATCAGGTTCAGTCAGCTCTGTTTATGATCACTGTACGCATTGACAGGGTGTGTTTCTGCATCTCCACCTGTGTGTGTATACACCAAGCCTGAGTTAACATATCACACACACTCTGTCTCTTTAAACGTCACACACACTCCATCACGGTGATGTAAGCCGTGTCCAGCAGCAACTCCTGGATTATCTTCCTGGAGTTCAGAGCGTTTCCATCAACTCTGCTGAGCTTCCTGTGACCAGTGAGCAGGTTACACACACACACACACACACTCACACACTCTCTCACACACAGAGTTTCCACAGCAACCTGCCAGCTGTGTGTTGCTCTCTTCCTGTTTGCTCTGTGCTCCTCCATCCCTCATCCCTCCATCCTGCTACCACAGACTGACAGCGACCGCGTGTCTCATTTTCTGAATGAGCACAGAGCGTGTGTGTGCATGTGTGTGTGTGTGTGTGTGTGTGTGAGTGTGTGTGTGTGTCATGGCTGATCTCATGTATCTCATTAGAAGGGTTATACTGTGGGCTGATGTAAGCAGTGTTGTGGTGAGGAAGAAGGAGCCGCTCGGAGCTCTCAGCTGTGTGTTTGTTGATCATGTGTTTCTCATGCTGATGGCTCTCCTGTGCTGGGCAGGTTCTCTCTGTTTGTCATGGACGTGTGCTCACAACATCACAGCAGGGCTCTGTAACTGTTCGCCACCAGAGGACAAAACCAGAATGCTTCAAAAGTTCCAGTCCCGTCAGTTTGGACATGGCGTATCTAGACACTCAGCAGAACAACAGTGAAAGGAGGAAACGACAGAAAAAATTTAAAGACTTGAAAAGTTTAAGTTGTTCATTATTTTTAACTATTAGGGCTCTAATTTTCTGGCGCAGCGCAGGGGGCACAAGCCTGGCGCAACCCGCGCAGTGTTAATTTCGTGCGGCGCACCGCCGTGCGCTGCCAATTTGACAATTTGGTAGACCGTCTGCGCAGAGATGGGTGTGACGGTGCACCAGGGGGAGGTGTCAGCAGATTCATGTTGGTGCAGTGACAATTTCGTGACAAAATCAGTGCAGAAAGCGCGCTGAAAGCTCGCCAGCTCCAACCTGGTCTATCCTCGGCGCAAAACGGGGCGCACCCTCCACAGCTGTAATTTGGTCACAGGCGCACATGTTCGCACATGTCAACAAAGCCTCAGAGGCAGGTTTCCAGAGTGTCAGGCACATTTTAATGCAATAAACAATCACAGCAATCACTATTTAATGTAACTGTCTGAACCAGCATATACATTTGTATCTATATTAACTGTCCCGTCACATCTGATGTCAGATTAAAGCCGTTTGTCATAATGGAAAGTTAACCTGACGGCAGCTGGAAGTTTGATGCACATCTTACAATTAAACAATAAACAGCCTTAACATCTGATACTAAGTATATATCTGGTTCTCTCATTTCATTTAATTCAAAGAAAAGAGAGAGAGAAAAGAGGAAGAAAAAACAGACAAAATAAATGTATGTCACTCAGGATTTACCTGTGATTTCCCATATTTCTGTTTTAGTCTTTATTTTTAACATGATCTAAAAAGATGGAGTACATTATTGTAAGGAGGATGAGGTGGAGACACCAGGAGAGTATACAGTATATCAGCAAAGGTTCTGCTATTTGGCGATGACAAACCAGGAGTGCGGGTGGATCAAAAGTATTCTGAATGGATAAGCCAGCTGTGTAACTGTCTCTTCATTTTGTACTCCTATTAATGACAAAGGAACAGATTACATCTGTCCCGGGAGCTGGCCCACACGGTGATGTGCTTCATGTCCTCCGATGTGCCCCGCTGTCCATTCTCCTGCTGCAGGGACAGGGGCTCTGACCATCTCCGCTACCGGGTCTTTCCAGCACACTTTCCATGGTGCTGGGGATCACTCAGACCAATCAGACGCTGCGCCTCAGTCGCAGGGCATTTAAAGGCGCAGAGAGGGGCTCATTTGATTGGTGAAAACAGCGCTCGGCTGTGTTAAACCCACTCACGACTTTTCTCCTCCCTCTCTGCCATTTGCGCGGAGGGAGGCGTGGACGCACACCCCTGGGCCTCTCTGTGCCTTCAGTGCGCCTCTCTTGGCACTGCAGGAAACTTGCAAAGTGCACCGGTCACGCCCTGTCCGTGCGGCGAAGGCCAGCGCAGGGCAGGTGGGCCTGCGCTTGCGCCTGGTCTACAAAATCAGAGCTCTTAGTGTTCTCAATCTTTCTCAGACTTTTGTTTGGCCTATTATAGTGACAGTCCTTCACCTCCCTGTTCAAGTGTAAAGTATTTTTCCAAAACAGAGCTGAACATTAAATCTGTAACTTCATCAGACTGATTAAGTCTCCCCCCCCCCTCAAGTTTTAAAACAAATGGCAATAACATTTTTAATATGTTTCTGTTATGTACTGACTTTACTCTGACTACGGATGGGCAAGTACTGGTATCAGTATCAGGTATCGGGTAGAGGTAGACCGATATATCGGCCGGCCGATATATGGACATTTGTCTCTATCGGCCATCGGCCGTATTTTCTTTTAAAAAGCAGATTTTTGATCCGTTGTATAAAATGACGCAATTTTTGATCAGGCACAAAAAAGATGAGCACCTCAAACTTGTGGTACCAGTTGGATACATTACATACTTTTGTTCAAATTATATTAATAATTTTAAATTTCTTTTTTGACATTTTAAGAAGAGTGTGAATGTTTACCACTGCTTGTTACATTGTGTGTTTAATCAGACAAAATATTTCATTGTTTTGAAAGCTGAATAAATGTTCAGAGGACTGGACACGACTTGTTCTAATAGATTTCTTTTAGTTGCTCAGAAATTGCTGCGTTTCACAAAAATGTGATAAATATATATTTATTTAACAATTGGCCTGAATATCAAATTGGAAAAATCGGCTATGCATATCGGCATCGGCTGCCCAAATTTGGAAAGCATCGGCATCGGCCCCCAAAAAACCCATATCGGTCGACCTCTAGTATCTGGCCATTATCAACAGACGATACTCAAGCCAAAAACACCTTGCATGAAGTAAGTCCTCCTTGCCAGTAGTTGGGGCTACATTGGTGCTCCCAGCCCAGCGTGGCTCTAATTCTCCAGCCAGACCCTTCTCCTCTGTTGTTCCCAAATAGTGAAATTCATTACCTAACTTTACACAGAGTCCCTTTCTACTTTAAGAGATGTCTGAAGACTCATCTGTTCAGGGAACACTTAGGCCCTTAACCTGAGCCTTCTCCTCTTTGTCCTCAGGGGTAGAATGAGTCAGAAGGTCTCAGACCCAGATCTAAGTCAATATTTAGCACTGATCATTGAATGTTGCTGAAAGTGAAACATATTGTTGTAGCGATTAATTGTGGTTAGTTATGGCCACATTATTCAACTTAGAAAAATAATCTTCTTGCACTTAATGGCAGCACCTGCAGATGAATAACTTGTTGCAGTTTGTTGCACTAACTAGGTTTTCCCTTCTGTCTAAATTCTTGCTTGTGTTGTACGTCTCTTTGGACTGTACATTGCTGCGGTTTGACTCCACAGCAAATGTTTGTCAGGTCCTGTTCAAACAACATGTCTAAACCAAGAAAAGTTAACAGTTAAGCTGTTTTATTTTGAACTTCAGTTTATTTAGAATAAATGAATAAAACTCTGACAGTTGTTTGTTTTGCTTTTTTGGTTCCAATACCGATCCGATACCAGTGTTTGATAATAACCTGCATGGCATACTGTGATAAGACTGATAATAGTTTGGGTAAATGACAAAAAAAAGAGTATATGGAATTCCTGAAGTTATTGTTTATTCAAACTATAGATTATCTAAGTGTTTACCAGCTACACAAAGCTGCAGAATGTACAGAAATTACTATTCAGTGTTGACTTTGTTGCCCTGTAGACTGGTAACACAGCAAAAAACTAAGAAAGTGCATCAGAGGTAACATTTGGTATCAAGTAGCTGAGCGTGACGGTAAAAAAACAAAAGGTATAGAGCTGGTTGCCTGAATCAGTAACGTGGATCAGCCCCTTCCCACCAATACTGATCCAGCTTTGTGGGATACACCTATGCTCCATACCAGGATTGGTATCAGTACTTGGTATTGGTGAGTCCTCCTATCGGTCTAAAAAAGAGTGGTATCAAACATCCCTCACTGTAAATGAGCTCCAAACAATCCCTTTTCTCTCCCTGCTGTTTTAGAAAACCCCCATTCAGCCTCTGTCTCCAACACTGCTGTCTCTTTAAGGCTCCCCACTCAACAAAGCCCCTTCACTGTGATTGGCCAGCCATCTGGAGGCCTTTTGGGGCCGAGCTAATGGTAAACTTTGGTGTTTGAGTCCCACCCATCCAACGTGCCATAAAGAAGTTTAGAGGCCCTAACTTACGGACAGATTCAGGGATTTCTACAACAGATGAATATGAAGAGGTTTGAACATCTGCACACGCTCAGTCTGAACATCCAGCATTGATACTTTATATGATGTTTAAAGCAGGAGAAAGCAGAACACCCCTCTTTGAGAAATCAGTGTGGTTATGCCTTTGTTTACAGTATCACAGATGGTCACTCCTTGTATTTATCATAGTTTGAGTTTCAGCTGTGACACGTGGTCACATGCACAGAACAGCTGTGAGTTAGACATACTCTTCTCTCAGATCAGCAGTTCCAGGTGAGACAGAGCTCCACACTGAAAGACTGAGAAAACAGAGTCTCCTGTCAGGAACATGTTGGAATGAAAGTTTTTTTTATAATGAAATCACTGAAAGCAAGTTGATTTTGAGCAAATAGTTCACAGGAAATAAGATCTTTTATTTCCTCATCACTAAAAGACGAGTCACGTCTTTTCACCAAATAACAGAAAGCTTATCAGACCAGGTGACAAAAGATTCAGGTCATCTGGAGCCTTGATATCAGTTTGATCAGTTTGATGATGAGGTGAATTCTGTGATCCCACACCCGACGTGACTCATGCTGCAGCCATGCAGCTGCTGGGTCCCTGAGTTTATCAGGTAAATGAAGCAGCTCTCAGGACGTGTCTCTGTGTGTTTTTGTTTCAGAGTTTTCAGAGATTCTCCTCCCCCTGTGCGTGTGTGTTTATCACTGAATGTGTGTGTGAGCATATGTGAAGTGTCCTGCGACGCTCTGACTTCTGCCTGCGTGTCCGATCAGACCTTTGTTACTTTTGTGCCTGTTCCCTCTTTCTGTCTTTTTGTCCTCTTTTTTTTCCTCCTCCGTGTCCATCAAGAAATGAGACGTTCTCACAGCCGAAATGAAGAAAGACGGGGGTAAAAAATCACGCTCCCAGTGCATAATTCTTGGTGAAAAAGGCAGCGTAGAGAAAGAGGGAGCAGGAGAGGAGGAGAGGCAGAGAAAGGGAGTCTCTCTGCCATCTTTTCACTGGGATGGCCATGTCTAATTGTGTCACAGTGATAAATGAATAGGTTTTTTGTGGAGGGGTTGGGAACCTCCCTTGGATCAGAGGCCCATCAAAGTGAATGGTTTATTTTTTCTGTTTGCTCACCCCCGCCCTCTGAATGGCTATTTAAATTAGTATTCACTCAACAGATAGCTGGAAACACGGCTGCTCATCGCAGCATCAACTCATTCTTCTGGCTCGGCTGCTCCGTCCTCAGCAGGAGAAGAAACCTGAGCTGCAGCGGTCGGCTGCATCCAGTCCAATCTGCAGTTTATTCAGCGAAATCCAGAGTTACTGGAACTCTCAGCTCTGAGCAGATCCATCCTTTGTTTGAGTCAGGACATTCTGTTTTTCATGGACGCAGACAGAGGTGTAGTAAGAGTTGTTCTTGGCTCCTGACGGCTGAAAATGTCTCTGCAGTTGTTCCCCTCAAGTGTGGACTCAGAGGTTCAACCCCCAATAGACTATTTCCTGTGTGTGTGTGTGTGTGTGTGTGTGTGTGTGTGTGTGTGTGTGTGTGTGTGTGTGTGTGTGTGTGTGTGTGTGTGTGTGTGTGTGTGTGTGTGTGTGTGTGTGTGTGTGTGTGGACAAAGAAGTCTGTGTCTGTTGGCATCCATGCATAACTGTGAATTTCTCTCCTTTCTGTGTTTCCTTCACTTCTTCGTCAGTGTGCAGAGTGAGGCCTGTTCACACACACACACACACACACACACACACACACACACACACACACACACACACACACACACACACACACACACACACACACACACACACACACACACACTGAACATTTAGTTCCATTTAATATAAAAACACTATCATGTGATTTTTTCCAGAGATTTTTATATTACATGCACTCCACTCTCCATGTGTTAGCATGTTTCTGAGGGCACTGCCACATTATCAAACCAAACCGTGTTTGAACACACTTCAACCCTAAGGCCCAGTTCGTTTTGCCAGTGTGACCACAAGCGTGCCATGCTTGAGCATTATTCACTTCTCTGCTGTGGCACACTTGGTAGAGGTGGGCTTCAGCACAATTCACTCCATGCACGAGGTGTAGATTTATCAAATACACTTGATATATCGCGGGTTGTTGCATGTGTGGTGTATGGAATGACTATATTGGGACCATCAAGTACAGATAATTACTTAAAACATTTACTTGATTATTTGTACTAAATTGGGATCATCAAGTACAAGCAATTAAATGTTGTAAGATGTTGGTATACAATTCACTTCAGTGTTTTGCTTCTTTTATTCTCCTCTAACAGCCAGCAGTACACTCCCCCACCCACCCACTCAGAAAGCTCTCCTGCGCATGTGTGTTTTTGTATCAGGAGAGGAGAAAAAAGTTGCTTGCTCAGGTCGTCAGCTGCATTTTGTGGGATTTTGCTGCCTGGATGATCCCTGCCAGATTCTCCCCCAGGTCTCCATAAGAAGCGAACATGACAACATGTAGCCTACTTAAGTTTCATTTTCTACTCTCTCTTTTCACTCATTTCGTCTATGCACACTTTTATGCATCAAAGGGTTGAACTTGTATTTTATACAGTGATTTAGAGGAGAAATCAGAATGGATAGTGTGCACTGCAGTACAGTCTAAAAATATTGAGATATTGGTTTTAGGCTGTATCATGCAGCCCTTAACACAAGCATGTGGACATGAGGTATGATCCATCAGGTATGATCCATCAGGTATGATCCATCAGGTATGATCTATCAGGTATGATCCATCAGGTATGATCGCTCTGACCGCTCCTCTCAACAAACCTTTTTAAACAATAGTGGGGAGCAGTTTGACCGCTGGCAGTACTCTCCAGTGGGGGGAACAACACTGCGGGGGGCGATTGTGCTTAAGTACGGCAAGGTTCATATGGCCAATGTGACCGTGCCCTAAAAGTTAGAGCCTTTGTTTCATGGTGCTCAGTTTGTCAACTGAATTACCGGTTGCAATTATTAAGATCAAGGGCCAATCCCTATTCTACCCTTTAGCCCTTGGTTTTGTGCGCGCATAGAGATGGGTACTTTCATAGGTACCGACCAAATTCTGTCTGCAGTCTGAGTACCAATTCACATAAAATCGAACGGTACCTAAACGCATCCTTGTGACTGTGAGGGAGTGGAAGAGTAGGAAATTTTTCATGCAGGACATGAACACAGCATTGGGAGATTATAAACTAAAAATCAAATATGTTAAATTGAAAACTTAGAGATTTTATTATTAAACAAATTCATATTTATTACCAAATTAACACACAAAATTACCAAAAATTAGTACCCTGGAGTACTGTCAACTGTGAAAGGTACCCATCCCTAAGCATGCATGTTGAGTAAAGGGGTGTCCCAATACTCCATAACTTTGATATTAGGTTAAAAGCTACACAGCCGTTAAGACGAAGACAAACCAGGGCCTCACTTGGAACCAGGGGTATGACAAATTTCCCATGATATGGATACTTTTTTAATAAGATACCCAATCCTTTGCTCCTCCGCGTAAATATTAGCCATGTTTTTTAATTGTTGTATTTTTGCTTATTAAAATGCTCTAGTTAACACTGGTTACCAACAGCTACAGCTAATAATAACTACACTGATATCAGAGCAGGGTGACACACAGCAAACAGACTTCACTACAATGAACTGCATTTCATGAAAGATTGGACAGCTAAGCTGCATTCAGGAGCTGCATTAGCTACACAAGCTAACCTTATGGTCATATGAATTCTTATTACTGTAACATTAGCATAGCGTTAGCCTTTCATAGCTTGGCTGTCTCATCGCTCATGGTAGTAAAGTCTGTTTTCTTTGAATGTGTCGTCCTAATCTGACATCACTTTGTAAAATGAATCCGCTATAGAAGAGAAGAAATAGTCGCTCTGGTCTAAGATACTTGAGCTGTCTGAGTGGGACTGATCTGGAAAAGAGAGGCGCTTCTGTTGTTACCAGTACTGATCGTAGACCTGCAGTACCTTTAAACACCACAGGAGGGTGCCTGTAACATGTAAGTTGACGTAGGCACACTGCTCCCTGTGTGCACGGAGTGAATGAACCTTGCTTTGCAGCATTAGCATGCCTTTAGAAAGTCTACATTTTGCCTTTGTTTGGGCACTCTGCTGTGATTCTGCAGGAAGCAGGACTCTGGACGTCAGAGTGAGGTTATCGCGTAGCGAGGAGCAGAGGGCTCTCAATGAAGCAGCTATAAGAACATCTGCGTCAACATCTGAGCGCTGAGGCTCCCAAAGATCTCCGTCCTGAGCCATCGCCTCTGCAGACACACAGCACCGCCACGCTGCTCATGTCTAACGTAATCTCCTGCTTGCGTGTGTCTGATCTGGCAGCAGAGAGTCAGCCAGGAGCTTCAGAGCAGAGTCACTTGTGCACCCTCCAGTACACACTCTGCATCACACACAGACCACAGGAAGAAAGAAAAACACTCTGCAGATGAGTGTGTGTCCAAAATAAAAGCCTGCATCTATTTCAGTCCCTGTCAGTCCAGGAATAACCCAAGCGCAGGGCAGGAGGGACAAGGAGGAGGGACGCACACGGGCTCTAATTGTAGCCTTGTAGATCGCAGCTCTCACTCTCTGCACACACACACACACACACACACACACACTCACACATGGGTTGCCTGTTGGCTGTGGTGCCTGTATCCGCTTTCAGGCTAGTAATAGATGCCTTGTGACTGACACACACACACAAACACACACACACACACACACACACACACACACACACACACTCACACACACAAACCTGCCTGTGTTTCCAACAATGTTAATGGAGATTTAACGAGCCCTGCCTAACATTGTTTTCTATGGGACTTAGTGAAAAATAAACAGAAATCATAAAACATCATTAATCCTCTTGTCTTTGTGACCTCATGACGGACACACTGTCGTGGACACTGAGGCTAAGAGCTGATTGTTCTTCCTGTCACACACTGATCTGAATACGTCAGAGCCGGTCACTTTGGGAAGTTTTCAGCTTGTCAGTGAAAGTTTGATCAAACTTTTCTGACTCGGTCAGTCAGTCAGTCAGTCTGTGTTTGCTAAATGTGTTTGGATGATACCTCTGCCATCAGTGTGTGAATGAGACAGACTTTATACAGGTACAGGTCCATTCCTGGATCAAAAAGGGGGACGGTGAGATGCTGAAGTTAATGATCTGTTGAGGGGTAAGGGGTTGGAGTTAATGTGGTCTTTTGTTATCAGTCTGTCAGGTCAGCCATGCCCCATTCATACAAGATTCACCATGTGAATCATCTCTTTGACTGGGTGTGTATGTGGTTTCTGGTGCTTTGTGATCCAGCCTAAAGTGGTCACTGGAGGAACTGAATTCATTTCTTGTGGCAAGAGGCTGCCACACAGCAAGAGCCAGCCTCTAGTGGACACTTAATGATCTGCATTTTTATTAATGTTTTTCTGCTCTGGCTTCTTTTCTTCAACACTGGGGGGGGGCGCTACCGCTAGTTTTAGCCTGGTGTTTTGTGGCATTTTTCTCCTTCTTCTTCTTCTTCTTCTGTAATACTGTAATGTGGTGGGCTGATAGCTCTCTGAAGCACTGGTCACCTCCTGGTGGAGGTACGACATTACATCCAGACCAAACAAAGCTCTACTGCAGTCAAATCAGTAGGAGTGGCAGAAAAAAAGTGATCCACAGTATCAGGTTTTTTTTTTTTTTTTTTTTTAATTTTTTAAATCAAGATTTTTTTGTTCAAAGGTTTTTTGTTCTCGTTTGAAATCTTTTATTTTCTGTCTTAATTTAATAAGCTGGGTTGAACAAAAGGTACCCCTTGTCTCCAGCAGTGGGGGAATTTTTTTTTACTTAAATATCAGTTCCCCTGAATAAATCCTAGAAACTGTCCGTTTTTAAATTCACCTACTGTACTAGCGGTGGTAAGTCATATGTGAAAAAGAGCAAAATCTGCAGTATGCTAAGAATTCCCTAATGTCCTTCTGACCTGGGAAAATATCTCATTAAGCATCACACCAGTCCACCATACTGTTTCCAACTATGCGTTGATGCTGTTCCTCTTCTTTTTCTGTATATTGTGGGTGTAACTTAAGTTAATTACCGCCACCTCCTGGAATAAGTTGACATTACATCTACAGGACAACAACAGTAATGTTAGATGATCCGTGAGAGAGAAGTGACGTGATGAGAAAGAAACACCAGTAAATCTTCTCGTTAACCATCTCACAACTGTTTTCATCCTCAAGTCATTAAAGCCAATACAAACAAATAAGTCACTTTTTTAAAGCATACGTGGATCATATGGAGGCACTTTTTCCTTCGGCTGTGTGATTTAACTTTTGGTGTAATACTAAAATAAATGTGATAAATTCTGCTGTAATATAAATCTCTGCCTTTTCGATAAGTTTTTATTTATAACAACAGGGCTCTGAAATCTTTCCCCATGTTAATTGTTTTCAACATGAATTTTAAAAATACTCTTTAAACCATTCAAAATAATGAAAGGACAGAAAAAATAACTATTCTTCATCGCTGATGGGTTTATAGAAGATGCTTTATCTGACAAATTCTTTGTATATTGGTAAAAATAACACTAAGATATTTGTTTTGAAGCCGGTGTAGTATCCTACAAAATAGACTCACAGTGGATTTTTGGGGAAAATATGGCTCCTGATAAAGTCTGCAGTAGACATGCGCAGATTTCCTTAATTTTAGGGGATCAGTGATCGGTGATCGGTGATCTGCCCATCCTTACATATGAAACTGATCTTATATACCTCTGGAAAGGTCTGACAGCCAACCATTGTTACTTTTCGCTCTGAGACCTAAAACTCAGGACACTTGTTTAAGTCAAAGCATAAAGATTTTATTGTTTC
This sequence comes from Halichoeres trimaculatus, assembly GCF_033239565.1. Taxonomy (NCBI): domain Eukaryota; kingdom Metazoa; phylum Chordata; class Actinopteri; order Labriformes; family Labridae; genus Halichoeres; species Halichoeres trimaculatus. The sequence continues at coordinate 1,845,155 of NW_027437187.1, read as the reverse complement.
ACGCGTATTGTTCAATGATTTTCAATAAAATAAAATTGGAACATTGAAGGCATATGCTGTCAGTTATGAAAAATAAAAATTGGTATCGCCAGGTCAGGCTTTTTAAAGACCGGTGATCAGCCAGAAGATTGTGATCAGCGCACTCCTAGTCTGTGGATATCATCATCATCATCCAACTTTTTCAAATAGTCTGGTGTGAAATAAGAGAATAAAAAATCACAAAATAATATCAGAGCTGAAGAGCTGCAGTTAAAATCAATCCAGCACCCCAAAAAATGGTAAAAGAATCAAACCAGGAGAAAAGTGCGTCATCCCAGCCCTACAAATCAGATTCTCTGTTTCATTTTTAAATGATTTCTGTTGCAGAAACTTGATATTGAAGCTGGGGCGTAACTTACTTTTTTATTTATGAATTGATTTATTTCATCTCATTATCTGTCCCTAAAGTCTGTCTGGACCACCTGACTCCTGCTTTTTATGACAAAGAGAGGAGCTCCTCTGTCATCATCAGGAGCTGAACTTTAAGTTTGTCATCACATGAGGAAACAAACAGGCTGGGTTACTGTCAGAATGAGTGGAAGTCCCCTTTAAAAGCACTTTTCAGCTCTTTTATTTTTGACAGTTGGACACTCGTCTTCCTGTGGACATCCCCGTTTTCTCCTCTCTATGCCATCGGTCAGTCTCTCCCTCCATCCTGTTTCCTTCAGCTCTCCTCCTCCTCCCTTCCTGCCTCTTCACCCCCAGCCTCTGGGTCCTGGGTGACCCCCTCCCTGGGGTCAAAGGTCAGGGCAGCAGCAGAGCAACAACCCCCGAGTTGATGGAAGATCAGGGACTTTTCAGTGCAGCTGTCACTGCATGTTTGAGAGACGGGGAAAGTTTGACCCTCTGATGGGTTTTTCTTCTCCGTGCTGTTTTAAAGTTCACCTCTAAGGTTTAAAACGTCATCATGGATTAAAAATAAAGAATGCACATGTAGAAGAAACCCTTCTTCATTCTCAGCTCTTAATACTTTTCTCTTTGTCTCTGTGTCTCAGGTGATAAACGTGGACGGCAGTAACAGGCAGACTCTGCTGGAGGACAAGCTGCCTCACATCTTCGGTTTCACTCTGCTGGGGGATTTCATCTACTGGACCGACTGGCAGCGGCGAAGCATCGAGAGGGTCCACAAAGCCACGGCGGAGCGGGAGATCATCATCGACCAGCTGCCCGACCTGATGGGGCTGAAGGCCACCAAAGTGACGGAGACTCACGGTGAGCAGAGGAACACGCTGGGTGAAGCCTGCAGGTGGAGCAGGATGTGAAATAGTGAAGGATCAAACCTCTGCTCTTTGCTGCAGGTACCAACGGCTGTGCCGAGGATAACGGCGGGTGCAGCCATCTTTGTTTCTGGTGTAAGCAGGCGGTCAGCTGTGCGTGTCCCATGGGGATGGAGCTGCTCTCAGACCTGCAGACCTGTGTGGTGCCTGAAGCCTTTCTGCTCTTCACGAACAGGTAAACTCAAGCCCCCTGCTGCACACACTGATTTACACTCTGCTCCTCCTGAGAGAGGAAAACGATGAACGCAGAGGTCCTCTGCAGCTGATTCCTCATTTTTCATCAGGGACAACATCCGGAGCATCTCTCTGGGGACAAACAGCAACGACGTGGCCATCCCTCTGAATGGAGTGAAGGAGGCGTCTGCTCTGGACTTCGACGTGTCCGAAAGAAGGATTTACTGGACGGACATACAGGCCAAGGTGGGAATTCTTCTTTGACATCAGGCTTTAACACACATAACATCAGCAATAAAACTGATTTGATGCATTGTTAGGGTTTTTTTTTCAAGTGTCAGCTTCTTAATTTACAACCCTTTGAGGGCATTAGAGGTCTAAACAGTCCTTTACTGCAACTGCTATAAAATCATTACAGATTAATATTTTTACCTCTTTTCCCGAGATCTTAACTTCCGTCCTTTTCAAAAACACCAAATATTTACGTTTTTTTACATAATCATTTAAATGCACAATTGCATTTTAATTGGGTTTTTACCAATAAGAAATGTGAGTGTATTGTGTTTAGATGTGGGGAAAATGTCCAATCTCATAGTAAACAGTAACAATGACGAATTGTGCTATTTTTCTCCAAAATGAGAGTCTGAAAAGAGAAAATACATGATGACTGTGCTTTAAAAAAATGTGGTCAAAAAGGAACTAAATGTGACATTTCTGTCCTTTGTTTATCTGGATGAGTTGTGAACTAAGAATCTAACACTGCTTAAAAAAATTATGATGCATTAAATCAGTTTTATTACTTATCTCAGGTATTTTTGAGCCTGATATAAAAAAAATCCCCCGCCCCCAACATTTAGGATATGGAAAATCACCTATTTTGTATGTTGTTGTTTTTATAAGGACAGTGACATCATTTAATAATATGTACATTTAAAGGGTGAAAATGATATAAGTAATTTAATATTTAATATATTCAGTTAGGACTGAAAATGATTCAAAGATTTGAGCAAAGAATAGCAAAAATACTTTTGTTTTGTTTGTATAGATGTTTTTGGCAGAGGACCCAGTTAATCATTGACCTTAGAAAAAAAAATGAAATGTGTAATTTTAGATTTTTCATGAAAAAAATCATCGGACAAAATAACATTCTATGTGGAGTAACAGAACCAAAATTAAAGCCAAAAATGAAACAAACAATGATGAAAACGTCCCTGATTCCTCCTGAGGGTCAAAGCTCAGGGACTGTGTTCTTCCAAACTGCAGATCTCTTCTTCTTCGTTTAAAGTTCAGCCCTCAGCTGAGACTGATGCTTTCTGCTGCTGTCCGTCTCTCTCAGACCATCAGCCGGGCCTACATGAACGGCAGCTCCGTGGAACACGTCATAGAGTTTGGGCTGGACTACCCAGAAGGCATGGCGGTGGACTGGATGGGCCGAAACATCTATTGGGCCGACACAGGAACGAACCGCATTGAGGTGGCCCGGCTGGACGGTCAGCACCGGCAGGTTCTGGTCTGTAAGGAGCTTGATAATCCTCGGTCGCTGGACAACCCCCGATCCCTGGCTCTGGACCCAGCTAACGGGTAAGACCAGAATCTGTACAGGTCCAATAACTGGTTTGAGAAATATGTGAAATATCTGAGTCCAGTTTGATAAAGACCAATCAGAGGTCAGAGGATCATCTCTGAAAACACAGTGTGTCCTCAGACTCTGTGAAGTTTGTGGCCCTCACAGTGTTTCCTAAGAACGTAAAGACCAGCTACACACACTGAGTGAGTCCTGGACCCCAGGTGTAGAAGAGGAGGTGGGTCAGAGGAGGTGGTGCTGGAAGGGAAGCTAGAGCTGACTCACAGGCCTCATAGAGGGCTGTAAGGGAGGGGGCGGTCAGTCTCCCTCGTCTTCTTTGGAAAAGCAGGTCAAACATATGATGGGTCAGCTGATCCTGGCTGGAAAGAGACGTGTTTCAGATCCAGATCATCCTGATTCACATCAGACTTTCCAGCAACCAGGTCCCTGTGCCTCAGAGCTGCGAGTCTGTACCAATGACTTCATGTAGCGTGTGTTTTCACTCAGGCTGAGGTAGTGAGAGTGTAGCCATGTCATCGTCATGGTATGCAGGTACAACAGCCAAAGCCACGCCCCTTTTGGCCCCAAACCCTCCAGCTGAGAGAGGCTGGATTCTGGTAAACCACTTTGTTTGTAACTGTATCATCCAGGGCCAACCCCCCGGACACACTGCCCACCCTGAGTGTGTGTGTGTGTGTGTGTGTGTGTGTGTGTGTGTGTGTGTGTGTGTGTGTGTGTGTGTGTGTGTGTGTGTGTGTGTGTATGTGTGTGTGTGTGTGTATGTGTATGTGTACCTGTGCCAGCCTGTCAGCATCCCGGCTCCTGTCACTCACCTGCTGATGTCTTCATGATGTCATGGTTCAGACCTGTCTGCGCGGCGCTGCCTCCAGGCGTCTGATGTCATTTAATGATCACACTCTCATGCTCGCACGGCTGAAGACAATAAAAACAAACGTGTGTTGTGTTGTTTTGTAGGAAACAGCGGTTAAAGAGTGGAAACAGGTTGTGGCTCTGGGAGAAATGATGTGGTTGGAGAAATATTTTTATGAGAGAGAGATTTTACAGCCTTTGATGGCTCTGCATCACGATGGGAGCAGTTTGTGTAACACTTTGTTGTAATCTGGTGTTTGTGCTGCAGCTTCATGTACTGGACGGAGTGGGGGGGTCGGCCTCGTATCGCCCGGGCCTACATGGACGGCAGCACCACCAACACCCTGGTGGACAAGGTGGGACGGGCTAATGGACTCACCATCGACTATGTGGACCACCGACTGTACTGGACCGACCTGGACACCTGCATGATCGAGAGCACCAACATGCAAGGTTTGAAGACACAGACTGACTATCTATGGTTCTATTCTATTCTATTCTTTGTAACCCAGAGGAGTGCCGAGCATCAGTGCTAACACGTTACAGATAAAAGCAACAACACAGTGAACATCTTAGATATGCAGTTTTTACAGACAAGCTCTTAATCACTGGATCATGAATATATTTTTGATAATTCTCAATTAGGATTTAAAAAACACAAGTAACAAAAAGCACATAAACAAATTTAAACCTGTTTCACATGATGAAAAGTAAAAAAACACTATGAGGAGCTCCATACTTTAACAGTGGTGTCCCACATTACTGCCCACTCTGGTCCTGGTTCACCTGTCCCATCCCCTCTAAAAAGTCATAAAGATTCAAAAGATTTTAAAAAATAACTTAAAGGTAGGGTCTGCAGGAACATTGTTACTTATTAATAAACACAACACTCAAACTAGGCTCCTCCCCCTTAGATCAAAGCCAACAACAGCTCACACCCACCTGTAGAATTGTGTTTCTACGTAGGGGAGACCAGTGAGCAGTGCACCTGACTTCACGTTAGCACAAGCTATTTGCTAATTCTTTCTAATTAGCTAATTGACACATACCTGGTTAGCATAAAGCTAACACACATCACTCTTTGTCCCGAGCTGCTCTCCAAGTTCCTGAAAGTGAGTGAAAGTGGAGCCAAGCTTCACCCTCGTTTAGGAAAAAGTTTTATCTGTTTGGAGTTTTGTTTCACTTCTGTTTTTGTTCTTCTTCTGTGCTACGCCCACTATCGTAGCTGCTCTGTTTTAGCTTCATCCACTTGGTTTTCAACACACAAAGTTACTTACGCCCTTGGCGCGCTGTGATCGATGTAACCATGACTATTCTCCGACCAGAAACATCCTGACACAACCAAAACATTAACATAAGCCGCGTTTCCACCAAGCAGTCCGGGTTAGTTCAGTACGGTTTGGAACGGTTTGGTACAGTTAAGCCTGATACCGTTTGTGTTTCCACAGTAAACTGTGCCCTCTCATGGTAGGCGGCATGTAAGCCGGAAGCCGCAGCTGTTACACAATGGCGCGACGCCGTAGCAGCTTACCCCGTTAATAAATCCAACAAAGAAGAAAAACCCGACACAGTAAACAAAGAGCACAGATGAAGACATGCAGCATTTCGTCCTCTCTGTGATTTTCATGTAGCTCTTTGATACAAAGTGCAATCAAGCTTTGTTTCAGAGAAGTCTGTGAGCCACCAGGAGACATGCAGCCGCTGTCGGGGGGTAAATGACCATTCTTTTGACCAATGAACGGTCTGCAGTGTGTTGCTCCGACTTCAGAGAGCGGATCGGTTCAGTCTGGCACCCATACAAAAGGGTCCCAAAAAAGTAGGTTGTCTCGTCTCGGTTTTTAAGGATCCGTCCCGGGATGAGTCAATGGAAACGCCGCAAAAAGCGCACCGTACCAAGACGAACTGAACTGGTCTGCTTGGTGGAAACGCAGCTATACAGACAGAGGAGGGGGTTGGGGCAGAAACAGACACTGACACACATATATAGAGGCCCAGAGGAGACAATTGAGCAGAATTATTCCAGTAAGAGATGAACTTGTATTTTTCAGGAAAATCCTGCAGACTCTACCTTTAAGAGAGAAACAGCAGACGCATTCTCCTCACAGTGAATCTGCTTTCATCAAAATCTTTGAAAATTCACAGGTTTCCAGGCCTAAAAATGATCTGTAGGTAAAAGGAAATTTGGGGAAAGTTTTAACAGTTTACTGTGTTTATAAAGCCACCATGCATGTTTAGATCAGGGGTCACCAACCTTTTTGGGACCGTGGGCTACCTCTGATACAAACATCCTCAATCCTCAAAAACAATCCTCAAACATTTCACTAAACAGTTTAACATCACAAAGGAAGTTTTGTTTCTTTGTTCAATGTCGTTTTTGGCTGAGAACTTCTTGGCCTTCAGGGCCACCATAAACCTTGATGTTTTTACTTCATGAGTAAACTGGTGTTTTCCATCCTGTTTTTGTTGCGTGAAATATTTGTCTTTGATGAAATGTTTTCAATATTTGAGAAGTGCTTGTGCAGTTGACCCTCAGGGCCACCATACTGATATGTTTAAGTTGTTTTAAAATAAAATGTGTGTCAAATTCTGATAGTCTACAGCAGCTAATCCACGTTTATTTCACATGTTGTAACTCCTCCTCCAGGCCTGCAGAGGGAGATCATCGTGGACGACCTGCCTCATCCCTTCGGTCTGACTCAGTACCGGGATTTTATCTACTGGACCGACTTCAACCTGCGCAGCATTGAACGAGCGGACAAACGCAGCGGACTGAACCGCACCGTGGTTCTGAAGGTACGGAAAGAGGTCACTCAGTCTTTATCAGAGGAGCGTTTCACTCCTCCTGGAAATGTGATCCTGGTTTAGTCCTGGATAGAGCTCTGAGGGTTAAAGACACAGGGTCCCACTGGAGTTAACCCATCATTAACCTGTTAACTGTCTTCTCCTCACCGCGTCCTCAGGGCCAGCTGGAGCTGATGCTGGACATCCTCGTCTTCCACTCCTCACGTCAGGAAGGAACCAACGAGTGTTCTCACAACAACGGCAACTGTGCTCACCTGTGTCTGGCCACGCCCGCCGGTGCTCAGTGCCGCTGTGCCTCCCACTATACTCTGAACCCTGATGGCCGAAACTGCAGCTGTGAGTAGAGACACACAGAGACACACAGAGACACAGAGGTCACAGGCTCAGTGTGAGAATAGTCAGGGTGATCCAGAGGACGGCCCCTCGGTCTTGATGCTAACCTCATCACCTGAAGCTGACTCCTCAGTCTCAACCTCACGTGGCTCCTCCTCATCACATGCAGATGTTGATTCTTCCTCTGTGTCTGCAGCTCCCTCTAGTTTCCTGCTCTTCAGCCAGAAGGCCAGTATCAGCAGGATGGTCCTCGGGGAGCAGAGTCCCGACATCATCCTGCCCATCCACGTCCTGAGGAACGTCCGTGCTGTCAGCTACGACCCACTGGACCGCCTCGTGTACTGGCTGGACGGACGGCAGAACATCCGCAGGGCGAGGGACGACGGAGCCATGGTAGTGTGTTTCCTCTTCAGTGTGCTACCACATGTAACTCTGAATCCATTCTGATGTGGGGGAAATGTGCAGAAGTTTTATGTTGAAAGAATGTTTAATCTGACAGTAACATCCCAGTGACATAACCTGCTCACATTTCTGAGGCATAAACACAGACTCTGACTGAGGAAACTTATACATTCATCTAAAACCTGCAGAACAGATCCTCCAAATGAGCTTGAACAGGAGAAACCTCAGTTAAAATTCAATTATGAAACAACAACACTGCCAGGCAACTAACAAACAAAATAAACTGATTTCTAAAATGTCCAAGTTGTGAATTAGAGGGATCACGCTGCTGTGGATAGAGGCCTTGACCTCTGACCTCTCTGTGTCCTCCTACAGTCATCCATGATAGTGAGCAGCAGCGTTCAGGACAACCAGCTCCACGACCTGAGCCTGGACCCCTACAGCCGCCATCTTTACTGGACCTGTGAGACCACCAACACCATCAACGTGCAGCGGATGGACGGGCACACCGTGGGCGTGGTCCTGAAGGACGACACGGACAAACCCCGCGCCATTGTGGTCAACGCTGAGAAAGGGTGAGGAGCTGTTTTATAGTAAGGTGGCTGCAGTTTGATGCAGACATGTTGGATTCTGATTCATTTTGATCCTTTTCATGTTTAGTTTCTTTCCAACAACATCACACTTACAACTCAAGCCTCATCTCCTTACACTGACCTGTTATCACATACCTACATTTTCTCCAGTGCTGTACAGAAAAAATACTGGTTCCCATTTCTTACTCAGTCTGTTCCAGAGCTAGTTCCTGTCTCAGCAGCAGAAGCTTTAACTCCTTCAGAGGAGTGGTTGGGGTCTTTGTGGAATTAGACCATTAGATTTAAAAGCAAAGAGGTTTTTTTGGTTATATTTGTTTGTTTCCTTAACATTACTTTGTTGAAATCTGTTTTCACTTTTACTTTCGAGGTGTTTGTGTGGAAAAAGCCAAGTTTTATTGACTATGATTGATTGATGGAAGCAGTCAAAGGGTGGAACATCCCAGGAGATGAACACATGCTAGGCTTTGATTCTCATGTGTCTGTGTCGCCCTTTCTGCAGGTACATGTACTTCACCACGGTTCAGGAGCGCTCAGCCAAGATCGAAGGAGCCAGTCTAGACGGGACGGAGAGGGAGTCTCTGTTCACCACCGGACTCATCCGACCCGTGGCTCTGGCTCTGGACAACAAGCTGGGAAAGCTGTTCTGGGTGGACGCTGACCTCAAACGCATCGAGAGCAGTGACCTCACAGGTCAGTATGAAATGGTGTGAGGTGTTTAGTGATGAAGGAGACACAGGAGAGGAAAGGAGGTCTGCATGCGTTTGACCATGTTCTCCTCCACATCCAAACTGTGTGGTCCAGCTGCGCTGCTTTATAACAGCATGTTACTCCACCTGTGTCCCTCAGGAGCCAATCGCATCGTCCTCCAGGACTCCAACATCCTGCAGCCTACCGGCCTCACCATCCTGGGAGATCACCTGTACTGGATCGACCGGCAGCAGCAGATGATCGAGAGGGTGGACAAACTGACAGGAGATGGACGCACACGCATACAGGGGCGGATCTCATATCTGACCTCCATCCACGCTGTGGAGGAGATGGACCCTCAGGAGTTCGGTAAAGACCTCTAGAGTCTGCTTTAAAGAGTCTGACTCACCTCATGTTCCTCAGGGTGCCTTTCTGATGAGGAAGCGTTTGTCAGGACACTTTCTGTGGTCTGAGCCCTTTGTATCTTCTTTGCAGCGTCACACCCATGTTCCCGAGACAACGGCGGCTGTTCCCACATCTGCATCGCTAAAGGAGACGGCACACCCCGGTGCTCCTGTCCCATGCACCTGGTGTTACTGCAGGACCTGCTGCACTGTGGAGGTAAACAACAGACCAGCTGCACGCTGCAGTGACACCACAGGGCCACACTCATTCACCCAACTGTTTCCCCCAATGCACAGCACTACTGTTTACTGCTATAAAATCTAAACTTTAAAGAGGGGGTATTGTTTTTTTTTTGGTGGGGTTTCATTCTGTCTCTCCAGGGACCCCACAGTATCTTTCCACAATTTGCAGCTTAGAAGAATGTCTATTTGTCTCTTTGGTGTTTCAGTAAACCATTAGTTCAGCCTCCATCTGAATTAGTGCATTTCCGCTGCTGTCTCTTTAAGACTCCTGGCTCCACAAGCCTCCTCCACTTTGGTTTGCCAGGCCTCTGGAGGTCTGCAGACCTTGGTGTTTGAGGCCCATCCCTTCCAATGTGTTTTGAACCAGATCTTAATGTGATGACCTCATCATTTCAGCAAGTCTCGTGAGGATCTGGTGCTATTTTTATAACAATGTGTTTGGATCAGTTTAGATTCAGTGATTTCTACAACATTTGAATAAGAAGAGGTTTGAAAATCTGCATGTACTCAGTCTGAACATCCAGCATTGTGATTTTAGATACACATTTAGCATGTTAAAAGGAGTCAGAACGAGCACTGTGCTGACTGTGGGATCCTCTCACACACGTGTCATTCCTCCTCCTCCTCCTCTTCCTTTTCTCAGAGCCTCCAACCTGCTCCACCGAGCAGTTCACCTGCTCCACAGGTGAGATCGACTGTATCCCCATGGCGTGGCGCTGTGATGGTTTCCCCGAGTGTGACGACAGCAGCGATGAGGAGAGCTGTCCTGTCTGCTCTGCGTTCCAGTTCCAGTGTGATAAAGGCGGCTGCATCGACGCACAGCGCCGCTGCAACGGAGAACCAGACTGTGCTGACCACTCAGATGAACAGGACTGTGAGAGTACGTTTAACGAGCTACACACACACACACACACACACACACACACACACACACACACACACACACACACACACACACACACACACACACACATTTCACAAAGCTCTTCGGGAAGTTTTTACTGAGTCATGTTCCCCTCAGGTACAGACGGATCATTCCATAACAAAGTATCTACTACGACCATCAGATGATCTGTTTATTCGCACGTCTCAGAATCTCCACAGAGTTATCTTTCTAAGAGGAGCAGGGCAGAACTTTCACCCTGTTATGATGTTTGTCTTTCTGTAACAGGCTGTCATCATTCTGTAATGTTCATTTCACAGTAACATGAAAACCAGAGATAATTAATCAATCCTCAGAGTTAATGCCTAAAGTTACAGGTAGGGGAAATCTGTCTCGGTGGAAAGTTTTAAAATCAGACGTAGTAAAAGTCTCTGCAGTAAAGCTGCTCACATCATTCAGAGTCATATGACTGTTGGTGTGAAGTCAAGCTATCACTTTTGATTTAAAACATAAAACAATAAACTGAAGGTGTGGGGTGTGAAGAAGCAGAAAAATGTCCATAAAGTACTGTAACGTGACAGAAAACATGTAGCATAGGAGAAAAACACTGATTAACTTTTTTTTTCTGGTTGTAAAGGGACAATCAAAGGGGCAACATCCAAAACATCGAAACCAGGGCAAAAAAAAAAGACTATTACAGCATCAAAAACATATTTACAGCCTGGTTCAAAAAACAGCTTGGTTCAGAAGGTATTAGGATTGTCTGATTGTCCAAAAAGAGGCACAGCTGAGCTCATGTGACTGACAGGCGCCCTGTACAGTGGAGAAAATGAGTATTGAATGTATCAACTTTTTTCTCATCACATTTATTTCCAAAGATGCAGTTCAAACAAAATTTCTACCAGACATTGGTATTAACTCAAATAATCCACACATGAAAAGAAATCACAATGTTCAGGTCCATAAATAATGATTATGTGGAATTAAGTACGATAACACAGGAAAAAAGTATTGAACACACCATGGAAAGGATGTATACTTTGGCAAGGAAATGCACCATACCACCTGAAATCTGTCAGTAATTATTACTTGAACTTCCAATTAGTGCAAACCAACATCAGCTGGGCTAGAGCAAATTGGTGGTCCTATAAAAAAGGTCGTTTTTTTCATCAAGCAGTTAAATACGACACACCTCATGATGGGTAAAGGCAAAGAGCTCTCTGAAGACATTCACAACCTGATTGTTGCTCAGCATCAGAATGGAACTGGTTACAGACTTATATCAGAGCACCTGAATATTCCAGTCAGCACCGTTGGGGCCATTATTCACAAGTGGAAGAAGCACCACCTTACCATCAACAAGCCACGCACAGGAGCTCCTTGATAGATTTCTGACCAGGGAGTCAGAAAGATAGTCAGAAGAGTACTCAACGAGCCAAGGACCACCCTGAAAGTGCTCCAGAAAGGCTTGAAGGCAGCAGGTACAATTGTTACAGAGAAAACAATAAACAATGTACTCCACTGCCATGGCCTCAATGGACGCTCAGACTGTAAGACTCCATTCCTCAAGAAGAGGCATGTTGAAGCTGGTTTAAAGTTTGCTAAACAGCATCTTGACAAGCCTGTAGAATACTGGGAGAATGTTGTCTGGTCAGATGAGACCAAAATTGGCAAACTTCATATAACTGACAGAGCAATGAATGGAGCCATGTATGGGGAAATTCTTGAATTAATCTGCCACCATCCACCAGGATGATGAAGATGAGACATGTCTGGACCTTCCAGCAGGACAACCATCCAAAGCACACGGAAAAGTTGACTCTTAAATGGTTTCAGAAAATGAAAATCAATCTGTTAGAATGGCCCAGTCAATCACCTGACTTAAATCCAATTGAACATTTGTGGAAAGAACTGAAGAAAATGGTTCACCAGAGGGCACCAAAGAATATTCCAGATTTAAAGACAATCTGTGCTGAGGAATGGGCCAAAATCACACCTGAGCAGTGTGGGCCATTAGTTAAAACATACAAGAAGCGTCTGGAAGCTGTCATTGCAAACAAAGGCTTCTCCATTAAGAACTAGATGAGTCTCAGTCAGTTTGTTCAAAACTATTTTCCTGTGCTATTGCACTTAATTCCACATAATCATTATTCATGGACCTGAACGTTGTGATTTCTTTTCATGTGTGGATTATTTGAGTTAATACTAATGTCTGGTAGAAATTTTATTTGAATTGCATCTTTGGAAATAAATGTAATGAGAAAAAAGTTGACACGTTTAATACTTATTTTCCCCTATGTAGCTGTTAGAAAGGAAACTCAGAGTTGGCGTCATCGCAAATGTGGCTGCGTCTGTAGATTGGCTTCATTTCACTGTTTTAGGAACAAACAGGTGACGTGAACAAAAACATCTGAATTAGATACGGTGCATTTAACAGCACACTGCAAAAAATCCTTACAAAGCAAGTGTTTTTGTCTTATTTCTCTTTAAAGATGTCTGTGACAACTTTACAAGTCCAAAGAAGTCTTAGTTCAACATGAGTTGCTTAAAATGAATGAGGATGATATACTTGTTAAAATAAACTTAATGTATAGGTTTTATTCATGAGGGCATTTTTGACTCTTGATATTTGAAAATAAGATATCTCTTTCTGGCCTATATTAATTCTGATAAGACACTTTTTTCAAGAAATGAGACAAAAACATGTCACCAACTTTTATGGAGCTCAGAATAGAAGTGAAAATGATTCATTTTCCATCAGAGGTGAAAAAATGACAAGAGGGATGATGAAGGAGTTGTACATTTTTAACTTTAGCGTCTCAAACGTCACTGTTTGCTCCAGTCTTCAGTCTGAACCTGCACAGTATTTCCTCATTCTCCTTCTTTAATCACTTTTTTCTGTTGTTTTTCTTTCACCCTGCAGCCATCTGTCCTCCAAACCAGTTCCGCTGTGGAGACAACCAGTGCATCACAAAGAAACAGCAGTGTGACAACTACTCAGACTGTCCTGATGGATCTGATGAACTGGCCTGCGGTAAATCTTTCAAACCCTGCTGCACTGGTTCTGTCTGCTCCTCACAGCTGTCTCTGACGCTGTTGTCTTTTCCTTGCATGTCTGCAGAGTTCGTGTCTCCTCCTTCCAGTGGCATCCCAAACACCGGTCCAAACACCATCGTCCCGGTCATCGCCATCATCCTGCTCGTCTTTGTGATAGGCGGAGCTTATTTCGTCTGCCAGCGAGTGGTGTGTCGACGCTACAAAGGGCCCAGTGGGACTTTTCCTCACGAGTACATCAGTGGCACGCCTCACGTGCCCCTCAACTTCATCGCCCCCAGCAGCTCGCAGCACGGCACCTTCCAAGGTAACAGCAGGTTATCACATGCAGGGTGCAGGAACAGGAGTCACTTCCTGAGAGAGGGGGCGTGGGGAAAGAAGGAGATATGATGCATGAAGAGGGACGTTCCTCTAACCAAAACATTGGCTGCTTATTTCATAACTTAAGTGCATTTTTAAAAAACAAAGCCTCTTTTTTATTTTGTTTCACTCAATGAATGTTTTTTGATTTCTAGTTTCTGTTGACAGTAGTTCACCTGCTCCTTGCTGGTGTCCTTGTCTACTGTAGGCGATAAAAAACTCCTCTCATGAGTTTTTTAACCTGTAGCACGAGGCAGATGAATCACAGCACATAGAAACACATCAGTGTGTAAATGTTTATGCATATACATATCCAGTTTAAAGGGTTAAGCCTTTTCCATGTACTATGTTGACTTTTCATTTCCTGTGTTGGATTTAAAGATGTACAGCTCCTCTCTTCACCTGCCCTGACCCTCTCTGTTGTTGTTCCTGGACGGTGATCTGTGTGTGTGTGTGTGTGTGATAATAAAAACAATAAAAACAGTGAAAGGAGAAGATAGCTCATAAGCGATGTCTTTCGTGACTGTGTGTGCAGGTATTTCCTGTGGTAAGTCCATGATGAGCTCGGTCAGCCTGATGGGCAGCAGCAGCAGCGGCGCTCCTCTCTACGACCGGAACCATGTGACCGGAGCCTCGTCCAGCAGCTCATCGTCTACCAAAGGAGCCTTCTACCCCCAGGTACACACACACACACACACACACACACACACACACACACACACACACACACACACACACACACACACACACACACACACACACACACACAGACACAGCTGTTTCCTCTCCACAGTGCAATAACACCTGCATATTTTCATATTTTGTCTGCAGATCCTGAACCCTCCTCCGTCCCCGGCCACAGATCGCTCTCTCTACAACACTGAGATCTTCTACTCCTCCAACAGCCCCTCCACCACCAGATCCTACAGGTAACACACACCGACAGAGCGAGCCATGTGTGACATCTGTCATCAACATCTGGACTGTTGTTTTTATTGGCTTTATTTACAGTCACTGCTGTAGAGTTCTGATGTTTGGTATCTCTATGTGTCCTACACACTGTGGTATAATGTTAAACATGAGAGGACAAAAAGGTGTTTAATTCTTCTTCAAAGATCCGTTTTTTTCATGACCCTAAATGGATTTCTGACTTTTAAGACAGCCTCAAGTGGACATTAAAGGAACTGCAGATTTTTTTTACTAGGGAGTCCATGTTGAGCAGCAGAGGTTTCCCGTTACAAGACAGTGCCATATTAATTGTCGTCAAACTGCTCTTTTCATTATTCTGTTCAGCTCCATTCTCTGCCTCTTTTGAACACACTGTAAAAGGCCTGCTGCTTCAGTGTCAGGATCATGAGCTAGCATCATGAGCTGCAGCATTAGCTAGTATCACAAGCTGTATCATGAGCTAGCATCGGTGGCTACCACATGACCTGGCATTTTGAGGACATATCATGCTGAACCCTGATTTAATACTTACATATAATATAATAAATTTGAAAACAAGACCTTTCACCCCCTGAATTTTCAAAAAATGAGATATAGTTTTTTTTCTGATATCCGACAACGAGATTTGATGCCTCTGAAAATAAGTAATTGCGAGATGACCGCGAGATTTCAAACGTCGTGACAACAAGAGGATCCTTTCTTTTTATTGGAGTAATCTGATAAAGCAGCTCCTCCTCTGCAGGGCTTGAAGACCTCAGGCATAGTGCCGGAAATCCGGCGTAGACAAACCTGCCAGATTGTGAAATCCTGCAGGTCGGTCTGGCTGCCCTCCGTTGATTTCACTCGATCGAGTTCCGACTGAACCAGTCAGGAAAGAGAGGCGGGAGCTGCCGAGAGCAGCTCCCGCCTCTCTTTGACAAACAAGCAGCAGCGGCCCAAATCCGCTACGTCATACCGTGGCTTGATGCGTATTGGTCTATGATGAGTGTGACTGGCAGAACGATCGTCCAATATGGCACTGTCCGTCTAATTTGTCAGATAAATGTGCTTCGTGAAGAGAGTAATTAATGACGGAGGCGGAGAGCAGAAGCAGCGTAGCAACCCCTTATAATGAAGCAGTGATATTGAGAGATGTTTTTGGACAACAAAGAAGCTTGGCTTCAGAGAGCAAGTTTACCACGTAATCGGGATACCCGCTCGAAAACTGCGCCGCCAGCGAGTCTGTAATCACGCAATCGGGCGTGCATGGATGTATTTTTCATCCATGCGAATTTCAGTAAAACCGTCACTCCTACTAGCGACTTCGGCGGGTTGAATTATTTAATTGTAGTTTTCTGAAACGGCATCTGAAATACTAAACCCATTGCAGTATGAGACTACGACACCACAACTCCCACGAGCACTGCCTGCACACAGTGTTTGCTCATTGGTCCCTTCGCAAAGTCTTCTACTGAGAGGCGCCCCAGACGCGCTGGTCTTCAGCCTTCGTCTCGGACACTGTGACAGCTCCCGGTGTTTAGCGCCTGATAACGTGTTTTAAAACTTCCTCGCGTCTTATTTGCTCTCTATGGTAAACGGATTCCGGGATTTAAGTCACAATCTAGCGCCAAATATTCCGTAACTTGTTAAAAGTGAGGACATTTATCAGATGGAGCTCATTTAAGCTCACAGAGCACCGTTCTCACCAGCAACACTCACCTTGAGCAGGGGAGGAGGAGAAGACAGGAGCACACGTAGAGAAGTGAAACTGATCATAGATATGAGAAGCCGTAGGAACAGTATTTAAACCTCCTAATAAACAAACATTTTAAAAGTTATATGTAAAAAGTTCACTCTGGAAATACTGTAAACAAACCAAATCATTCTAAATAAATGAAACTTATGGTCCAGTGTGACTTATGTAGGCCTACGTTATTTTCGTCTTCATGACCAATTTTTTTGACTGATACGACCTCAAAAAATGTATGATAGTACTACGAAGTGACTTGTAGTACAGAAAGTATGGTACTAGTTTATTAGTGAAAAATTACTGTTGTAAATAAATATTAAAGTAGACAGTGTTTCTAGAAAGCTTTTTCAGTTTAGTTTTTATTTTTTCAATTAATCTTCAACCTTCACAACTTTCATTGAATGCAATATTATGCTCCTCCTTTAATTACTTTGTTTCAATAGTCTGCATATTTTCATATTTAAGGAGCACAACCATTTCAGAGCTGAATACTTGATTTAGGTAGTCTTTATTTGAGTGTGCACAGGGGTCATTTATATTTAAAAAGGTTTTAAATCTATTTCAGGTAAACTTTAGCATTTCATCATCCGCCTTGATCATATCAAACATAATTATCCAACATCAAAATTGTGGACCCTACCAGAAGCGATGGCCACAGGTACTTATGCTGTATCGCTGACTGACCGTTTGTGTGAACAAAAAATTAGTGTTACTGTGTTTAATGTTGTTTTTATTATTATTATTATTATTAATAAAAACAATATTAAACGCAGTAACCCCCCCCCCGCTTTCAGGCACAGGATTTTTTCCTGCTTCAAGCCCTGCCTCTGTGATGTCAGTTAGTCACACAACCGCCACCAAGGGATACACCCACCAAGAGCCGAGTATAAACGTATAAACGATACATGTTACAGTACTGGTTTGACTCACCACACTGAAGCGTCCTGAGATGATCTGTGTCCAGGTGGATTTTCTTCCTCCTGAGCTGCAGAACCGTCCGGGGTCTGACTCGGGGTCCAATACAAAAGGACGTATCCTACACTCTGCCATTTTATTAGTGCTATCAATGCCTTACGGTGAAGTTTTGGCAAACAGCAAACTCGCTCGGTCTGCTCCATTCAATGTGGCGATTTTGTAAATACTGCCATGCTGCAAAAACCGCCCCCTGGCTCTACCCCCTCCGCCCCTCTGATAGAACTGACCAATCAGAGCACAAAGGGCTGTGACGTTGCGAGGTTACTGGAGGTCATTCTCCAAACGAAGCGTTTCAACGAGATCTTCAGAATGGCCTTAAATGAGGATATTGAGAACGCTATTGTGGGGCAATGAAGGAACTAAATGACTTGTACTGAGGGCAGAAATGCTTTACAGGCATCCTAGTCTGGCATAGTGAAAAGGAGAAACAAGCATGATATGTCCACTTTAAGCTATACCATAAGCAAGCATATTGAGCTATGCCATGAGCTAGCATAATGGGTTAGTATAATGAGCTAGCATAATGGGTTAGTATAATGAGCTAGCATAATGGGTTAGTATAATGAGCTAGCATAATGGGTCGGTATAAATAACGAAAACGTGACTTTAAACGGGTAAAAAGCTGGAAGGCTGATGTGCATAGTCCTCTCAGTGTCAAACGTCCTCTGCTCTTTGAAGGTCAAAGGTTAAACTTGATCCAAACTGTCTCCTCCCTCAGACCGTACCATCCTGTCAGAGGAGCAGCCCCTCCCACAACGCCCTGCAGCACCGACGTCTGCGACAGCGACTACACCCCCCACCACCCGCCGGCTGGGCTGGCATCTTCAGCGGGCCGATGGAAGGCTGTTGGCCACGGCAGCCACGGCAAACACAACAAGTACTACATGGACCTGAACTCAGACTCGGACCCTTACCCTCCGCCCCCCACCCCCCGCTCACAATACTTGTCAGCTGAGGAGAGCTGCCCCCCCTCCCCCTCCACGGAGCGCTCATACTTCCACCTGTGCCCTCCTCCCCCCTCACCCTGCACCGACTCCTCATGACCCCCCAACAGCTCCAGTCCTGTGAGGAGAACAGGGAGGGGGGTTAGGGAACGACCTCATGCCAACTTCCAGCCTCACACCTGCTGCTCTCTGTCTGCTGGTTCAGCTCCAGTGCCTTGCCCAAGGTGCCACACCGGTGGTTGTATCATTCCAGTCGTCCTGCTGCTCTCAGGGTGACCTGCATCAGATCAGTCTGTCCTCCAGGTGTTCCTCAGTCTCCACAGACAGGAGGGAGCAGGTAGACGTGTCCGGATGCTCCCTCTGTGACTGTCATTCCGTCAAAAGAAGAGAAACCCAGTCTGTCCACGCATGAGTCCGACCCCCCGCCCCCTGAACTCCCCAACATGTGCATGAACTCAGACTGAGAGGTGTGTGTGTTGCTGTGTGGCTGTCCCACTGTCACACCTGTGTCTCTTCCTTCCTCACAGCGTCCTGTTTGTAGGACTGTACATAGTGTTAAAATAATATGAACAAAAAGAATCAGAGAGGAATTATTTTATTATTCACGCCGGCTGATCCACTGCTCCTCAGAGAAACAGAGGCCAGACGGACACCCGAGCAGAGGAGCCATGAGCGAGTGGACAGCCGTGAATGTTTCACTTGATGTAGGACGTTAGAGAAATCCACAGACAATGACTGAATGAATGTGTAGAAGAGTAAATGAATGAATGAATGAATAGATGAACGGATGAGGAGTGAGTGGGAAAAAGGCCAAGATCCAAACAGGGCTGGGCCAAACATGTGATCACAGTATGTCTTCAATATTGATCATTATTAATATTTATCACAATGTTATGTTTGATAACGCTGCCAGTTTGAACAGAGTCCTGTTAGCCATGGAGCCTCCAAGAAAGCACTCAGCCCAGATCAGAGTTTAGAAACAGGAGGCTGAGTTTTCCTTCTTCAAAGTGCGGATAAAAGAAAAAAGCTGTTTCATTTTAATAATAATACTGTTCTGATCCTCTCTGGTGGGCTCTGAGCTGAGCTGCTACTCAGCTTGTATTAGCTCTGACTGTTTTAGAAGTCCATCAATTGAAGAGTCCTCCTCTCAGAAGTAAACGGTGCCTAACCCAACAGACAAACGCTCTGATGAAGCAGTTTTATGTTTTAATTCAGTGATTTTAGAGGATCTTTGGTTCAGGGGTGGCAAGCTGAGCTGCAGCTAAAAGTGTCAGCTGTTGTAAGGCTGAAAAATATGGCACATGAACAAGAGATGGAACGGTTTATGAAAAAAATGTGGTCTGTTCAGTTTTCCTCACTCAGTTCAGTTTTCCTCACTCAGTTCAGGGGGTCTTTAACCACGTTATTTCTCTCTCCTACAGAGACCATGACAGTTACATTATTATGCAAATTAGACAGCAGTGTCATTTAGTGGCTTTTAGTGGCTTCTGGGACAGACAATAGTGACTTTCCTCACTGTGGAGTTGGCATGTTGAAACTAGCAATGTTTCACTCAGCTTTAATGATGTTTGAAATGGGAAACCGCCTCATTCTGTCAGGTATTTCATGGCTACATATGACATAACTGATTAAAAATAATCTGTTAGTGGTAGATTATTAGGGAATATAATAATCTGGGGTGTTAAAAACAACAACAATGTACACTGAACCAAACCGAAAACCATGACCACAAAACCAAACAGAACCGAACCATGATTTTGTGAACCGTTCCATCCCTAACACATACAGCTACAAGCTAGTTTTTTTGCAAAGATCTCATAAAAATGGAAAAACTCACTGACTAAAGGCGATATAAAAACTTTGACTTTAGTTGAACAGTTAAATGTTGAAACTTGGCTCTCTTTTTTTTTTTCAGGGCTTTGCCAGCTGCTGCCAGCTGAGCTGCAGTCCTGTCTTTTTGTTCTGATAACTTCAGACTTGAAAAAAGAATAAAACCCTGAACAGAGCTAATGATTGAAACAGCAACAATCCAGACACTGAAGTGAGCTGCATGTTGGAAAAAGAAGTTAGCTGGAAATGTGCTAGCCAAGAAGTGCAGACTGACTGGATTTTGAGTGCCTGTAAAATGTAGTAGCTAGTTGAATCATGTCTTTGTCCTTTTAAACCGTTTCATGGCCCGGCCCGATCAAAGTGTGACATCCTCTGTACGTCAATGAGAAATGTTCCCCTCATGTCACATCCTGAACTTGTTGTAGCTGAACTTTGGACCTCATGAAGCATTCAAGCTTTCCCCACAAAGACACAACAGTCCTGTCCGTGTCTGATGACATCACAACATACCAAATGACATGTAAAGCTATTGTACATATGTGTAATGAAGTCAATGATCGAGTCATGAGAAGTGAATCTGAACCTCTTCCATCACATTTACCTTCACTTTCCCGTTTACCAAAAGTCTGTTTGCTGCTATTGTGTACATACTCTATCAGTTATTTGTAATTACACAGAACAAAAGACCCAAATTACCACTTTCATACTGACCATAGATCATGAAGCTATTTTACAGTTAATAACAGATTATTCTTATAGCGACTTTTGTATTTCTGTGTAGATCGTTGTGTGTTTGTGTCCTCGTGTTTGTTGGTTTGAAGGAGTCTGTTTGAAAAGGTTAAAGAGTTCACACTGAGACGGACGTTACCTGAAGGTCTCCCTCACCCGGCCAATCACTGTGCAGATTAGACTTTAGAAACTGGCCCCCTGCATCCAAGTGTGCCTCCAGAGATCCCTCTCAAAGAGGTTATTAGTTGTTATCTTGGTTAAGGTGGGATCATGTCAGAGTTATGGTCCATTTATTTCTAAGTCTAGTTTTTTTTCTAGTCTAACTCTAATAAAGAGAAGCAAACCTGAGCCCTCATGGTCACAGATTGTGTAAAATTTCTGAGCAGAATCCTGGGCTCAGATTAGGTAAACTATCACAGTGTCTTCTCTGTGAATGCAGTAACTCATGGATGCAGGGTGTTTGAAGCTCACCGTCACCTTCAGTTTTTCAGGTGCTCACCTCTTTTATCTGAGGTCCTGAGGTCATGGTCAGTGGTCTGAACCCCTTCATGGCCTTACCGCTCCTCTGACTGCTGCACTGATTATTCCCTCACTCTGATCGCCGTGCCTTCAGGAGCTGTTTGAGGTTTAGTCTCATGTCAGATGACATTTTAACACAGGAGTGGACGACCCACTGCACCTCTGCCTTTAAACCAACCTTTTCATTCAGGCTCACGGAATGTAGACTGTTCCCACAGACCTGCCATCAGCTGCCTTTGTAGGACACCTCTCCTTCAGTGTCATTTTCTAACATCTTTTTATGGTGGTGTTTGCTGTCAGAGCCAGGGCTGATCTCCCCAGATAGAGGGCCAAAATTAGTCCCAACAAGGGGAAAAATCCACTTATTGTTCTGAATTGTTAGAATCACAGCATCTGTGGAGGAAAGTGAGGAGACGCTGTACTTATGCAGAGAAAAATAATTCCCTGGAAACCAAACAAACTTTATGACAAAAGAAGATCTTTGAAATGTTTCAGGTGAAGCAGGATAAATAAAAACCTCACACCTGAGAGCCACTGTAGCCTCAGACACAGACTGTTAAAAACTCATTTACTCAACTCTCAAAAGGACAGAAAGCTGTTTTTGGACCCTACTTTTTCTCATTTAGATGTAATATCATAAATCTGTGCCTGGCCATGTTGGACCAGGTGAGGCTCACCTGAGTCAGCTGGTAACCTGTCTGTTGAAGTGGGAACTCTCTGACTGGTTTTATATTTTGGGCCATCGCCCCGCCTCAAACCACTGTGTCAGTAAAACTCCTTAAAACCTGTATCTGTGTCTCAGCTAAAAATGCTTTGTGTACTTTACACTTGTGACATTTTTTGTATCAAAAGCATTTTTATATAATAAAGGTTCTATTTTAAGGAAAAAAATGTCTGTTTTTTGTGTCAAGCTTTTACGTTTTCCCTACCAGTGTTGAGAACTGTGACCAACTCTTTCACAGCAGACACTTTGATTTAGTGCATTTCAAAAAGTCAGAAAGAATTCAACTTATCAGTGATGTTAAAGCAGCTGTGAGGAGTTTCTAAGTGATCTTCAAATAAAATCCTTCTAAATCTCTGCCTGAACCTAATCCTCACTTAAAAATGAGATTGTCAGCACCGTTAAAGGTTATTCCTAAATTCTACTTTTTAGCTTCCCGATTGGGTTCGAGCAGGAGATCTGTGTGCTGTGATTGACTGGTAAACAGTCCTGGGTGTACCCCACCTCCCACCTCCCACCTTGAGACTGCTGGACCAAGCTCCGGCCATAAGCGACCCTGAACAGGACAAGTGGTTTAAGAAATGGATGGATGAAGACACATCTGTGTTTTTCTCTGCTGAAAACAATTTCTGTGATTAATTTTGTAGTGATAGTGGACACTGGAGCCTAACTGTCAGACAGAAAAAAAGGACAGAAGAGCAGAGGAAAGAGAAACAGGAGAGAGATAGAGCACATGCTAAAGGCTAACACATGAGCTACAGGCTAAAACACAAGCTAAATGCTAAAACAGGCTAGATATTAAAGCACAAGCTAAAAACAGGCTAAAGGCTAAAACATGAGCTAAAGTTTAAAACGTGAGCTAAGCACTAAAACACAAGCTAAAGGCTAAAACACAGGTGAAACTGTTTGTGCTAATGTTGATTCCAACCCACATGCATCAGTTATTGTGCACTGGTCTGTTCAAACTTGAGAGTCTAAAATGAAGAGTGAGGTTATGTTAGCTCTGCTTAGGACATAACATTGATTTGCTAACATAAGACATTACAGACACTCACCAGGCTGTGAGTAAAGCTAAATGTAGCTGGCTGCTAAACTACAGTACAAACTGACAAAGTTTGCTTGTTGTCACATTTTAAACAGTAGCTCCAACTGTTGATAAATACCTCACCCTGTGGCGTTGTTTCTGGTAAAAAAAGAAAAAAAATGTTGTGAACAAAGAAAAGAAGAGTTAAAAAGAAGATCTGATCTCCATTCATCTCCAAGACAAACACATACCTTGTTAGGAGTTACGCCTATGTGTCACTTTGGTTTCAGAGCCAAAAAAGTTAGTTATTATGTTTTAGGTTGTTGTTACATTCCGTACCCCAACAAACCAACATGCAAAACATGAAAACAGGCAACAGGAAGCTGAATGCAGCCTTATGTTGCCTCTCAAAATATTCAGTTTCTTTCTCAACTGAAGAAGTGTGAATTCTAAAGAAAAGTTGTGAGAGTAGAATTTAAATATATCACTAACAAAGAATAAAAGACAGGTTTTTACTGTTATTGAATTATGAAAACGCTTTAAGCGGATGAAAAATTAAGTGGAAAAAATCTTTCCCCTTCCTCACTCTGCCCTACTTTTTCATTCAAAACCATCTACTCAAATAAAGAAATAAATAAATATTGGACAATAGAAATTATGATTGCTCTACTGTTGCTTCCTCAGATAAAGAGTCATTTTACTGATTCAATCATTATGTCTGCTACAAACAGGACAGAGGGAGTTATTTTTCTTGGGTCCAGTTTTGGCTTTTTCTTAGTTCTTGGTATCATTTCTTGGTTAATTAGAATGAGAGAGTTTATTATTGAGGTGTGTTTAAAAATGGGGTCACCAAACTTTTTGAGACTGAGGGCTACCTCAAGGTATTTGAGTGATACAAAGGGCTACCTGTCTGATACAAACCTCCTGAATAAACCTGCATGGATCACTATTTAGTAACAGTAATATTAGTAGTAGTAGAAATACCATGAGAAGACACTGCAACATTAACTACTTAACAATTATTATTAATGATTTACTAAACAATGATGGTAGGATATATATGATTTCTTTTTTGAAGCATGCCCCTTAAGTGGTTCTTGTGGGGGCCTGCATTGGTGACTACTGGTTTAGATGGTGACTTTTAATGAGGGATGTTACAAGGAAGCCTGCCTGCATTTCACAGCAGAATACTTAGTAAGATTGAGCTAACAGAATAGAGGTGTGCATACTTTGAAACGGTGAAAGTAATATCCTTTATGGGAAAAGATGGGCTCGTCCGGGATTTGAACCCGGGACCTCTCGCACCCAAAGCGAGAATCATACCCCTAGACCAACGAGCCGTTGTACTGGCGGGAAAACCAAGTCGTTATATAATCTTCTTAACATGCCGGTGTCTGGTGTTGTCTGTGGAGTAACAGTGTCATCTAGTAGTTAAAGACGGTATTGCACTTTGGTGCTGATCGGCTTTTCTTTTACAACAAGGGCTCTCAAACTCGACTTCGGGTAGTTAAAAGACGTTTGGATGTTCGTCCAATGTCTCCCTTTACTGCGTCGTTTGACTCCTGGTTATGCACGGGCCCGCACAGCAGAGCAGTGACTCACAGACAGTTTAACACAAACCAGTGGTGACGTGAAATGTCTGCGCCCGTAGTTTGGAAGTAACAGCGACTACCTTTTCTTTACTCCAACGCCAACACGAGGGTTGTTTCTGCACAGACGTGAACGTGTACACACGTTTTTATTCAGCTCTTTTTGTCAGGGCAGCTAGCTCCAAAGCTAACAGCGAACTGTCACAAACACAGCATATCAAATGACTCTGAGGTTTCAAGCTATCGGACTCTAGTTTACTGAGTGAGACAGCGCCTCCTTCTGACAGCAGGAGAGGACTGAACACCTTCACAGGCATAACATGAAGATGAATTCGTTTTTTGTCCTTATATTAAATGAAATTAAGTTTTGAAAGATCTTGGAATGGATACCGTACTAAAAATGTGCTAAAAGTTATTTTATTTCATTTATTTCTGGAATACAGGAGTCACTTACCTCCTAACTTTCAGGAAGATTGATAACTGGAAAAAAAAATTCAGACAGTATTTTAAATACGTTTTGTTTTTGCATGTTTACAGCAAAGCAATCTGAGATTGTACCTGTTTCAGAGCAGTTAGGCAGTATCCGTGGAGAGGAGGGTACACCAACACGATATTCTGTCAATATTTGCATTACACAGTGTTTGATACTGTGCTTCTACTTTACACAGAAAATTCATCAGACTGTTGGGTTAGCCTCACCTGATCAGACACAGGATGAATTGACCAACATTTTATAGAAACAAAAGAAGATATGAAGAACGTCTTTGCTTCATGTGAAAAGATTCATTTTTTAGTTATCTGTTTGCTGGTCCTGTTACAGCCAACAGTGTTATTTTTGGACAAATGCTCCTGGCTTTCATTTAAGTCTGATTTTTTAAGCCTTTACGGACAGCAGAGAGTAGCTGATTTTTTGTCTAAGGTCTATATTAACTGTTTTTGAGCTGTTTAAGTCCCTCTGCTGCCACAGAGGGAGACACACTCCAGCCAGTGCTTCATCAGATCAGTCACTGTGCACTGTCAGGATGCGTCCCTTCTTACTGCACCATGTTCATTCACAGGTGGTTGATCATTTAGGAAGCCAGGATTACAGTTTTTCTCAGTCACTTTGCACAACAGTAAATGCATTTCTCAAATCAGTCAGCTGTTTTATCAGTTTGTCTTTCTATGCTGCTCAGTCCAAACATCACACTTTTACCTGGGCCCACTTTACAGTCAGTAGGGCCCCAGATAGACCTCTGTCCGAACTGAGCCTATCTTTGATTTAGTGTTCTCTTTGAGGCTCGTGTGTGAACTAAGTCATATGACCATCCATGTACTGTGGGTTAGTGTTACATCATGTGGTGTAGACACCATGTCTGATCATACAAACCCTCTGCTACGTCAGAAATACTTCCACAGGTATTTACGTGGAGTAATACCATCCCTATGGGCCTGTCAGTCACATCACCTGCCCTCGTGACAGTCCAATGGTAATGACCCCTGATTGACTTTGTGCTGCAGACTTTCCCAGGCATTTAAACCCTCAACCCTTCAGCTCCTCTGTTCTCTCAGCTCCAGGCTAAACGCAGCTCTCTGCGACCGTCCTCACCTCTGAGGTGAGAGGGAATTTCCCGTCTCATTGTGAGTCCTTCCTCCTGGAGTCCAGCAGTGGTAATGATGCCCCCAGGCCTCAGCTCCTCTGCAGCTACAAAGACTCCCAGCTTCACCTTTCTCTGGGTCCTCTGTTCAATCTATTGTGCTCTGAACACTGAAGCTAAAGGTCATTTCCTCTTTGCACTAAAATAGCCAAACCTCTACTGTTCCTCTCATTACACTCCACACTGCTACATGATCTGGGAACGGCCTGCGCTGACAAACTTCTGTGATATCGTGTTATGTTCTTTGGATTTACCACACATTGTTTAGATCTGCTGAGAATGTTTGGCACGCTGTTGTAAGTCTCTGTTAGTCCCTGCCCGAGGCTGCAGATTGTGTTGAGATGAATAACAGCATATTGGGTCTAACCCCGGCTTCATCCTGTTGGGCGAGGGAGTGATGGCTACGGCTCCTACTGTTAATTCTGCTAATGACTGATCTGAGAATTCACACCAACGTGGGGACATGAAAAAATATAAGGAAGAGGCAGAATAGAAAGTCCATTGACCTTAAACAAGAAGTATGTCTGCATCTGAGGGAAACATTAAGTATGGTATTGTGGTATACGGTGGACAGTTGGTGCCAGATGATTTGCAAATTAAAAAGGACTTAAAAAAGAAAAAAAAAAAACATTCCAATGAAAAATATACATAGAAACAAAAAAACAGGTACACATATGAATAGAATTACAGCCACAACGGAAGTAAGACTTCAAATTCTGGGGGTGGTTTTCCTAATGGATACAGAAAAGTAGTGAAAGTAAACAAATTATTTTCTTTTTAGCTTCAGCTATGATAAATATACACTGCCCCACCAAAAAACAAGGTCACACACTGTAATATTTCGTTGGACCACCTTTAGCTTTGATTACGGCATTATTTGGATAAGCTTCTGCAATGTCACAAGATTTATTTCCATGCAGTGTTATCTTAAATTTTCGCCAAGATCTTTAATTGATGATGGTAGAGTCTGACTGTTCAGCAAAGCCTTCTCCAGTACATCCCAAAGATTCTCAATGGGGTTAAGGTCTGGACTCTGTGAGGGCCAATTCAAGTATGAAAATTATGTCTCATGCTCCCTGAACCACTCTGTCGCATTTTGAGCTTGATGAATCCTGGCATTGTCATCAGGGAAGAGAAAATCCATTGATGGAATAACCTGATCATTCAGTATATTCAGGCAGTCAGCTGATCTCATTCTTTGAGCACAGACTGTAGCTGAACCTAGACCTGACCAGCTGCAGCAACCCCAAATCGTAGCACTGCCCCTACATGCTTGGACAGTAGGCACCAGGCATGATGGGTGATCACTTCATCTGTGTCTTTCCACATGGTTGTTGAAGAAATGATATTGCACCAGTTGGGTTAAATAACTTGTTGCCAGCTGAAGATAATCACTCATGCAGTAATCATTCAATAGGAGGCTTGTACCTATTTGCTTAGTTAAATCCAGGCGACTTTTTTTTTTGGCCAGGCAGTGCGGCTCTAATGCTAATGCTATGAAATGACTGAGTCATAAAAAGCTAAATTAAAATGACACATTGGGGTAAATATTACAGAAATATGAGGCAGCTGTGGCTAAGTGGTAGAGTCCTCGCCTCTCAATCAGAAGGTTGAGGGTTCAATCTTAGCTCCTGCAGTCACATGCCATAGTGTCCTTGAGGAAGACAATGAACCCCAAATTGCCCCCCGATGTATGGGTGGGTGTGAATGTGTTCGATCAAACTGATGGTTCCTTCAACAGCAGTCCGTGTCATCAGTGTGTGACTGTGGTAGGGATGAGATCAGACATTTAAAGCCCTTTGGAGCACAGTTGGCCTGGTGGTTATGGTCACGCTGCATGAGGTTTGCACTTGTGCAGGTGGCCCTGGGTTCAAATCCAGCCAGTGGCCTCTTCCTGCATGTCACCCCCACTCTCACCCTGTTTCCTGCTCAATCCACTGTTCTCTCTACTATCCAATTAAAGGCATAAAAGACAAAAAAATAACCTCAAAAAAAGAAGTGTGAAGCCCTTTGAGTGGTCATAACAACAGGAAAAGTCTTACATAAGTACTGGTCCATTTAGTGTTAGCCAAATGTAATCACATCCTACAAAGGACATCACAGGATGAGATCCCACGAAGCTTCATTTATCACAGCTAAAGTTGAAAAGAAAACATTCTTTAACCTACTTTAAAGGTCCCATATTCTGCTCCTTTTCTGCAGTTTAATATGGATCACTGATGTCTTCATGAAATGGTAGTAACATGTTTTGGTCCAAAAAGCCAATAAATCAAGCACAGCAGCATTGTTTCCAGGCTCTCATAGCCCCTCTGTTCAGAACGCTCTGATTTAGTGGGCGTGACCTTCATATATAAATGAGCCACCGCTGATACCGCCCTGCTCTTCCGCGTCACTGAGAGCGGCGCCACGAGCTCCAAGTGCACAATGTTTAGAAAACAGCGAAGCTCGTTTACTGTAACATTACAGGCTAAAACAACAGGCTAACCATAGCTAAAGTTAGCTTCCTGAAGCTAACACAGAGACAGAGGGGACACTGAGGAAAAGCTCTTACATCTGCTCCACAGCACACAGCATTTAAAATGTTTACATTTCCAGAGTCCCAGGTTTGTTGGTGGATGCTTGGTATCTGCTCCAGTGGACCAATCAGGTCAGACTTGCTCCTGATTATTCAAAAAAAGGGACTCACTGACGTCGGCAAACCCTGGAAATTCCTAACAGCTTGTTTTTGGTCAGGATTTTATATTCACAAGCACTAAGTGCAGGTTTTGTCATTAAATATCACATTTTGTGGGCTGGGTTCAATTAAAAAACTGTTACGTTTTTTTATGTTGTGGCATTTGCATGAGTGCTGTTGCTTTTGCAAGCTTGTTTTTCATTGGTGTGGTTGTGTTTTTTTTTTCTTTTGCAAAGCATTTTTATTTTGCAGATTGTCTGACACAGGCCTCTGTAGTGGTCACAGCAGGAGCAAGTGACTTACATGTAGAGTCAGAGTAAATGCTCCTTTTGGCAAGAGCTCTTGACACTAAATTTGTAACAGGCAGGAGTGACAGGTATCTCACTTCCTTTGCCTCTGGCTGGCCCTCAATAAAGGACTGTTCAAACCTGCACAGATTTAGAGAGCACACACTTGACGATAACAAAAGACAGATCACACAGGAACTCTCTTTTCTGATCACAGATTGTGTATCGTGCAGTATAGCACACCACACAGAAAGCAATGATGGTCGTGGTGTCTTATGTGAAAAAAAAGAAAAAATTATTATAGAAAAAGTCATGGAGACACTAGGGATGTAGGCTTCATGCATCACAGCGTGAGTTGTGTTGAGTAAAATTGTCACCAGTATCACAGAGAGCCTGGAGAGCAGGGCTTCCTTCCTCTTGTACTTCCTCTTTGGTCAGTCATCTGAGTCAGCTCACGTCTTGATTGGCTTTTGTTTTGGTGCACAAGACATTACACACTGAGTGTGCTCAGCTCCTCTTGGAGAACCCCACACCCTACAGGATTTCTAGTCACAAATATAAGACATGGTCATTATCTACCATCTCTCCTTCTGAGGCCTTTTAAAGCCCCAAAGCCCCCAAACCGAATCCCCGTCAGTGAGGATGCTGATCAGATGTTTCCCTAAGAAGTCATCATCCAGTCTGTAGGAGATTGATTCTGCATCTGCACCTTGTGTCGGCTCTACAACATCCAAAAAATATCACTCTCATGGATGGTAACACTTAATTTTGAATCTTTCTCTTTAATATTTGAAACAAATTTATTTTGCATGTGCTCTGCTATATGGCCTATCATTTCAACACACGAGTGATCTGATTTATGTACTAGGCCTATTGTCGCTCCATTGAGCTCCTGGAGCTTTATCAGTGGGAGTTTTCTATAGGTCAGCCTTTCCTTGGCCAAATAAGCAGATCTGAATGAATTTGCAGTTTCTTCCATTAATATGGAATTGATCTCTCTGACTTTGCTTGGCAGAATCTCCTTTCATTGCTTCAAGTCCTTGTTCATGAAAGCCACAGGCCATTGCTGACTGCTCCATCCTGCAGCAGCCCCAGCAACAGCCTTCACAGTCGACCCTGCTGACCCTTCAACGGCAGGTGTAGAAGAGCTGGGTTGGCAAGCATGATGGTATCCAGCCTCTTCTGATTTGTTGCAGTCATCCTCTGCTTCTTTTGGCTGGTCTAATAAGATATGTGAGGTTGATTCGATGGCACCCGACTGGCCTGTGTCCTTCAGCTTTTTTAATTTTAATTTTTCTTTTTTTTAATCCCCCGATAGTTTTTTTTTTCTTTAAACATTTGGATTTGTATGTTTCATTAAAGGACAGTTCCATATAATTAAGAAGCTTTGGTCTCCTTTCTCAGTTTGTGTGTTATGTTTATCGTGTAATCTAATGGATGATATTCAGAAACTTCCCTGCTTCCTGCACCAACCTTTCCCCACGTTTGTCTCATTTAAAGTCCTCACACTCAGGTGGAGCTGCAATCCAACTCTGCACAGGCCCACAGGTGTGGTCAGTGGGCAGGTGCAGAACTTTTTGTGGGAATGAACAGCGGTGAGGGAGGAGAGGGAACGTTAGAAGAATGTGAGGAGGAGAGCGGGAGGTGAAACAGGTCTGAGAGGGGAGGCAGGGGGAGAAAGAGAGCCACAGGTCCAGGCAGCTGGCGTAATTACAGAGCGGCGAGCGCACAGAGAGAAGAAAGGAGAGGCAAAAACAAAAAGTTGGAGAAGTCGTAGTGCTGGTCTCCACCTCTTCCCAGCCTCTGTTCAGCCTTCAGCACCTGTCTGCCAGCTGGACGAGCTGTGCTGGAAAGTTCCCACCTCACCTGGACCGGTTCACGCCTATCTGTTTGTCCTGACCCTGGAAACACAGGCTGTCTTTTTATCTCTGAATACTGAAAATTATTCTGTTTCAGTGTTTGTGTGTGTGTGTGTGTGTGTGTGTGTGTGTGTGTGTGTGTGTGTGTGTGTGTGTGTGTGTGTGTGTGTGTGTGTGTGTGTGTGTGTTGTTGTTGTTGCTGTTCAATGATGGCATTTTTGTCATCAGAGCCCTCACATGCATGCGGACAACAAGCAAACCACGCAGAAAACTACTATGATTTAACTTAATATGAATAATTGATGCTTCAAATCCTGTATTTTTTACATCACTTAGTTGCACTTGCGTTGGAAAAAAAAAACATGATATAAGAAAAGAAGAATACCTATCTTTCATAACCTGATATTATTAAATCATGAAAACAGCCATAGCCTTAGTTATGACTCCATTTTTAGCGTTGGAGATGCTATGATAAGGCTCTGTTTTATCCGGACTGCCTCACCAGTTTCTGGCCTCAGTCTCACATAAGGTTGCCAACTTTCTCACCTCTAAATACGGGACAGGTGCACAGTGCCATGGTGGTGAGCAGGGGTCTGGGGGAGCTATGGCCCCCATGGTGAAACATGAGCTCCCCTTGAAAAATGACTTATGAAATTTTGGAGGGTCTCTACAACAATGATAAGTTAAAGTTTTGCTGTATATTTTTAAAATGTTGATAATAGTGTATTGTAGCGTAAATAGGCTAAATACAAACTACTTTGAAAGAAGAAGAAAGGAAGCAAAGATACGTGAAGAAATCTGTTGCAGTGCATTTGTTTCAAAATGTTTAAGTGAAAACAAGTAAGCCTAACAGTATTAGGGTTCACTAAAAAGCTGATTGAATCAGCATCACATACCATATTAGCTCCAGGAGCTCAGTGGAGCAAAAATAGACCTAGTACATAAATCAGATCACTCGTGTGTTGAAATGATAGGCCATATAGCAGAGCACATGCAAAATAAATTTGTTTCAAATATTAAAGAGAAAGATTCAAAATTAAGTGTTACCATCCATGAGAGTGATATTTTTTGGATGTTGTAGAGCCAACACAAGGTGCAGATGCAGAATCAATCTCCTACAGACTGGATGATGACTTCTTAGGGAAACATCTGATCAGCATCCTCACTGACGGGGCTTCGGTTTGGGGGCTTTGGGGCTCAAAAGGCCTCAGAAGGAGAGATGGTAGATAATGACCATGTTTAATATTTGTGACTAGAAATCCTGTAGGGTGTGGGGTTCTCCAAGAGGAACTGAGCACACTCAGTGTGTAATGTCTTGTGTGCCAAAAAAAAAAGCCAATCAAGGCATGAGCTGACTCAGATGACTGACCAAAGAGGAAGGAAGCCCTGCTCTCCAGCCTAAAGGCTTTATGCATCACAGCGTGAGTTGTGTTGAGTAAAATTGTTAATTAAAATCAGGTCCTCTCCTCAAGGATTGGTTTTAATCTGGGTGGAAACCTTCAAGGCTCAAAAATATGTTCTTGCAATTCCCTGAGTACCCACTAGAGTCTGTCTCCAGCAGTGAGTCAGCTCAGTGGTTGGTAATGAGTGGATTTCATTTACAGTGATAAATGTGTTACAAAATGAGATGATGATGATGTTGATGACGATGATGATGTTGATGACGATGATGATGTTGATGACGATGATGATGTTGATGACGATGATGATGTTGATGATAATGATGACGATGACGGCGATGATTACCTTAAATCTGTGTAAGTCAAAGCTCTGATGAACACGGTTTGATTTCTAAACCAGGAGATCAGAGTGAGTTGTTCATGTTTGGCGTTCGAAGACTTCAGCATCTTCCTCGCTGTGTGTCTAATGATCCATCAGATTTATAGCAGAGCATCTCTGTGACAGGCTGAGGGAGCTGAGGGGGAAAAGGGATGTGCTGAGGGTCCCCCCTGGGTCCCCCAAACGCTCACATTTTATCTCATGATCTATTTTTCTTTCCTGTTTGTCAGGGACAAAGAGTTCTATGTGAAAGACTGGAAGATGCTTGGTGTGTAACGTTTGATAGTCTTCAAGCTGTCAGAGTTGTCACATCAAGCTTAAAGTGATCAACAAGAACAGTGGAGCTCTACAGACAGTGATAAAAATGCAGTGCAGCCATTTTCAGAATGACTAAAGAGCAGTTCTTGTTTTTTTCTAACTCTAAGAAAACAAATACAACCAACACAGGCAGTAAAGATTATTCCCCTATAACACCACTGTTAGCTGTATGTGAGGAGCTCTCTTTACCTACCAGCTGATCATCTGACTCAAGGCCCAAAAGGCACCTGTGAGGCCATCTGGCGTCTGGATTCTGACGTAATGTGTTACTTAGTTATGCCTTACTCTAATACTCTAATATGTCTCTAATACTCTAATAATACTCATTTTTTTCAGTACGGAGTAAACCTGATCTGATTACTTGATCACAGTGATCAGAGTTACTTCTCCACGTCATTGTGCGTTACTATTCTACTGTCAACTATTCTTTTTAATTTGAAAATTCAAGACTGTGTGACAAAAATATTTTAGTTTTAAAACATGATGTACATACCATACCATACCATACCATACCATACCAGCTTTATTTATAGAGCACTTTTAAAAACAACCACAGCTGTAGACAAAGTGCTGTACAGGTAGATCAAATGAAATGATAAAAACAGATAATTAAAAACAGACAAATAAAAGAAAAACATTTTAAAAACAATAAAAAGCAAATAAAAAGCAAGTAAAAGGGAATAAAAGAAAATAAAAGAGAATAAGACCAGGCAAAGAAACTAAGTCTCGCTGGAGTTAAAAGCCAAAGAATAAAAATGGGTTTTAAGACGTGTTTTAAAAGTGGACAGTGAAGGGGCCTCTCTAATGTGCAGGGGAAGACAGTTCCACAATCGGGGAGCAACATTAGAGAAGGCCCTGTCCTCTCTGAGCGTCTTCCTGGACCTCGGTACCTGCAGGAGCAGCTGGTCAGCTGACCTGAGGGGCCGAGAGGGTGAGTAGGGCTGAAGAAGCTCAGAGAGGTAAGGCGGGGCAAGGCCATTTAAACATTTAAAAACAAACATAAGAATTTTAAAATCAACTCTAAAAGTCACAGGCAGCCAGTGGAGTGAAGCCAGTACTGGGCTGATGTGCTCCCTTTTTCTTGTACCGGTTAAAAGTCGTGCAGCGGCGTTCTGGACCAGCTGCAGACGGGAGAGCAGGGACTGACTCACTCCAACATAAAGTGCTTTGCAATAATCCAAACGTGATGAGATAAAAGCATGGATCACTGTTTCAAAGTGCTGCCTGGACATAAAAGATTTGACCTTTGCCAACCGCCTTAAGTGATAAAAACAAGACTTCACAACATTTTTAATTTGGCTGTCTAGTTTAAAATCACTGTCCAGCTTAAAACCCAGATTGGTAACAGTTGATTTAAAATAAACTGTCAGGGGTCCAAGATCAACAGAGGTGGACTCACAGGGGCCACTTGGTCCAAACACCATAACCTCTGTTTTCTTTTCGTTACAGTTTAAAAAGTTCAGGGCCAACCAAGATTTAATGTCTTCAAGACAAGCAAGGAGGGGTTTGACTGAAAAGCCATCTTTTGCTTTTAAGGGCACATAAATCTGACAGTCGTCAGCATAGCAATGGAAGGCTATTCCATGCTTTCTAAGTATAGACCCCAGTGGCAGTATATACAAAGAGAAGAGTAATGGCCCCAAGACTGAGCCCTGTGGGACCCCACATGACAGAGGAGCAGAAGATGACTCTGAGCCTAAAATATTAACACTGAAGGACCTATCAGTCAGATAGGATTTAAACCAATCAAGTGCAGTGTCACATAGGCCCACTTGGTTTTTTAAACGAGATATTAAAATACTGTGGTCCACTGTGTCAAAAGCAGCAGTTAAATCAAGTAAAACCAGCACAGCATAATCACCAGAATCACAGATGGAGTATATATCATTAAAAACTCTTACTAAAGCGTGTACATATTCCACATCCAACAATAATCACTGCATGTTCCTTTATAACAAAACACAAAGACTCATATTATTATTCTTTATAATCACAGTCACACAGTTTTAACAAATCATGCAGCTCTGTGGGGTGGTGGGGGAGTTTTGGTGTTCAATTAGGTACTCAGTAAAATAACTATGCTACTTTCTAAAGGGACAATCAGTAATCAGATTACTTTTTCAAAGTAACTGTGGTTACGTTGACACAGGCAGAGCGCAGTCTCTTTACATTTCAGTATTATCTCCCTCATTTCATAGACCTTTGAGGGTTTTTTGTAGAACTCTCACACATTGACTGACTTAGATGATGTGCATGGGTGCACTCGTGATTTAGACTTGTCTTTGAAACTTTGTCTCATATTTATGACCTTTTTTTTAATTGTTGGCTTTTGTTCTAAAAATTTGGACAGATCTGTTGCTTTTTTCCCTTTCTTTTGTCTTTGGCCCCAATGGGCCGCCAACACTTCTCCTTCTTGACCTGTCTTCTGGTTGTGTCTCCTTGTTGTGTCTCTTTGTTGTGTGTCCTTGTGATGTCTCCTAGCTATGTTTAATGGTTGCATCTTTGTCTCTTTGTTGTGTGTTCTTGTTGTGTCTCCTTGTTGTGTCTCCTGGTTGTGTCTCCTTTTTGTGTCTCCTTGTTGTGTCTTATTGTTGTGTCTCCTTGTTGTGTCTCATGCTGTTTCTCCTTGTTGTGTCTCCTTGTTGTCTCCTGGTTGTTGTCTCCTGGATGTGTCTCCTTGTTGTGTCTACTTGCTGTGTCTCCTTGTTGTGTCCTGGTTGTTGTCTCCTGGGTGTGTCTCCTTGTTGTGTCTACTTGCTGTGTCTCCTTGTTGTGTCCTGGTTGTGTCTCCATGTTGTGTCTCCTTGTTGTGTCTCCTTGTTGTGTCTCCTTGTGTGTCTCCTTTTTGCATCTCCTTGTTGTGTCTCCTTGTTGTGTCTCCTTGTTGTGTCTCCTTGTTGTGTCTCCTTGTTGTGTCTCCATGTTGCGTCTCCTTGTTGTGTCTCCTTGTTGTGTCTCCATGTTGCGTCTCCTTGTTGTGTCTGGGTTGTTTCTGGGTTGTGTCTGGGTTGTGTCTCCATGTTGTGTCTCCTTGTTGTGTCTCCATGTTGTGTCTCTATGTTGTGTCTCCTTGTTGTGTCTCCATGTTTTGTCTCCTTGTTGCGTCTCCTTGTTGTGTCTCCTTGTTGTGTTTCCATGTTGTGTCTCCATGTTGTGTCTCCTTGTTGTGTCTCCTTGTTGTGTCTCCTTGTTGTGTCTCCTTGTTCTGTCCTGGTTGTGTCTCATGCTGTGTCTCCTGTAGGTGTCTCCTGGCTGTGTTTCCCACAGTTCTCGCTGCCCGGCCTCCCCCTGTCACAGGCTGAGAGTGTGAGGGATCAGGGAGGGAGGAGGGCCTGGTTGTCATTCAGTCAGAGCAGAGAGGGAGGATGAAGGGAGATCACATGTTTCCTACAGAAAGAGGACATATGGAGGGGGCGCTCTGAAACTCATCATTAGAGCTCTGAGGGGCTGATGGGACAGAGATCTGCTGGAGTCTCCATCACTCTCATGTTTCCATCCTGTCAGACACACAGCAGAGGCTGAGAGCACACTCACACACAACATGCTCTGATTAGAGAATGCTTCCTGTAAATGTCCGTTCAGTAGCTGCTTAGAGTGTGTCATTTGAAAACTAAACACCATGTGGAGAAGAGAAAACTTTGTTTGGATGTAAAGTTTTATTTAGCAGGAGAATTGAGGGGTTTTGGCCACCGTGTTTTTTATTATTGTTATTTGTGTGTTGATCACTGAGAGTATGAGGCATGATTTCAGAAAATGTGTGTAAATGATTGAGAAAATCTGTAAGACCTGATTTACTGATACTGCAAATTCAAAGAAATATTAAGATCAGTTAAAAAATGGGCTGCATCCTTAAAAGGTTTGAAGTGGAGTTTTAAAGTGCAAAAAGAAGAAATTGGAGTGAGAAAAAACTGAGTAACTTACTCATTGTAAACAACAATAAAATGTAAATTTTCTGTTCATCAGCTGATCACAAGTTTAAGTCCACAGCTCAAAAAACCTGAAAGCCCCTGAAATAGAAATGAAAGTGTTAAAAAGGACTGAGTGATGAGGAGCTCCACCGTTTAGTTGATCTCTTCCTGCTTGATGTGAGTGTTTCCAGGAGGCTGTGTGAACGTTGCTCCAAGTGGTGAAGATGTCTTCATGGAGCATCATTCTCTGTCTGATCTGATGTTCATTTTTGTTTAGTCATTCCCACACAGAGCAGGGCCCTCTGTCATGAAGGAGGCCCCTGCAACATCTCCACAGAGCCAGCCGCCGTTTGACGCCTCTGACCAACCTGAAGCTTGATTGGTCCATTGAAGGAAAAAGCCCCAGATCATGATGGCACCCCCTCCACTGTGCCGCCATGGAGTGGGATCTCCTGGTCATGTCAGTAACGTTGAAGCCATCAGGACGTCCAGGTTCAGGTTTTTCTCCTCAGAGAATCAAACTTTCTTCACCTTTCAGTGTTCCCATGTTTGCTGCTCTCTGAAAAAGTCCAAACAACGAGTTTGTGTGCTTTCTTCTTAAAGCTCTTCTCTCTCAGACGTCGTCTGATGGTTATTGGGCTGCAGTCAGTCTTCCTTTAGGTTTTGAGTCTGTCCTCGTTATCTGTCACTCACACACCTCCTCTTCAGCCGGTGAAGCTGCTGGTGACAGTGTGAGGAGGTGTTAGTGCTGCAGGTCAGGTCTTAAGACTCTCTCTTTAGTCCACTTAAACACATGCCGTGGATGTGGAAACAAACCCAGCGCTGTCTGAGTCTGAGGATGCTCTGTGCTAATCCAGAGCAGAAGCTGCTCCTCTCCTTGTCACACATGGAGGGCCCTCACACCTGCTCCTCCTTCATCAGGAGCGGTGACATTACAACTCCAGTGTGTGTGTGTGTGTGTGTGTGTGTGTGCGTGTGTGTGTGTGTGTGTGTGTGTGTGTGTGTGTGTGTGTGTGTGTGTGTGCGTGTGTGTGTGTGTGTGTGTGTGTGTGTTTGGAGGAGGGTTGTTCTACAAAGACTGCAGGGATAAAAAGCTCTGTCTGCAGATTGTTTGTGTTTAGATTCCTGTAACAGAGCTAAGCTAGCAATCGTATGTGTCAGTGCTAAGCTAATGTAAACACACCTCACACTCTACCTCATCCCATGCCCCTGCTCACTGCTCAGGCTGTGAAAACAAATGCTTTGATTAGACTGCTGGATAAGACAGGTGGGAGGAGGTCACATGTGTGTGTGTGTGTGTGTGTGTGTGTGTGTGTGTGTGTGTGTGTGTGTGTGTGTCTGTGTGTGTGTGTGTATGTGTGTGTGTGTGTGTACGGATATGTATATCAGGCTGACGGTGGTGATGTAATCATGTTTCTTATTTTACAGTTTAATAAACTCAATTGATTAAAGTTGCTCTGATAAAAGTTTTAAGACCCTGGTGGTGTGTGATCCACTGTCCCAACCGGATGAATTTAAAAGGCACAGCCTCAAACAAACCAGTACCAGGAACCACTTACACACCCATTCAGTATGTTAATCTATGCTGCTGCAGTAACTGATTCTTTGTGATTGGCATGTGGCTCTTTGTTACAAAAAACAATCAAGCCTTGTTTCAGAGAAATCTGTGAGCCACCAGGAGAAATACAGCAGCCACTGTCACACAGGAAGTGAGCATTCTTTCCACCAACCAACAGACTGCAGTGTTTCTAGTGCCACCTTCTGGGTTTGAATCAGTATGTCTGGTACCCCAACAGAAGGGGCAGTACAGGTCGGTAATCTGGGGACCTGTGCCGGTTTTTGTCAAAGGAAACACCACAAAATGTGTGCTGTAATAAGATGAACTGAAGTGAACCGCTTGGTGGAAACCAAGAGCCTGATAGTGTGAATGGGTCTGTGTCAGTGTTCCAGTCTAAAGAGTGACCCTGTAAAGTGGAGGCCTTCAGCTGAACGTGTCAGTGGATATCCAGTTTACATCAGCTGTTCAAACACAGGAGTCATTAGGAATGCATGCATGTTTAGTTTTTCTTTTAAACGTTATTAAATCTTTTCATCAGATAGGTTTCAAAAGATGATCTAAGGACCTATGAGAAAGATTTATCGGGCTGAGAGTCTACCGTTAACAGGGTCCTCTTACTTAAAGTGGAGCATTAACTAGCATAGGATGAATCTCCTACATGCCAACAGGCTAACTGTACCATCACACCTGACTGGGTTTACCTGTGGGTCCCCTTCCATGGTCTCATCTTTGTTGATGACAAAGTTTAAACCAGATTAAGTTCTGGTCAAAAAATATACAAGCTGTTGCCTCCTGCTGGACATCAGAAGAATGCAGGTTGAGGACACATCCATGCTGGATGTGACCCAAAGCTTTGTGTGCTTCTGTCGCTGATTGTTAATCATCAGAAACACCATCACCTGATGGGAAAGAGAGGGAGGTATGGAGGTGAACTCTTCGCCTTCCTCACCTGAGACGACCTTTGAACCAGAGGACAGTCAAACAACATCATTTACAGCCTGTCAGCGTGATCCAGGGTCAAACATTGACTGTAACCATCGAGGCTCACTGATATAAAACAATATGATGAAACTCTGTCATAAAGCAGGTAGGTGTGTGTGTGTGTGTGTGTGTGTGTGTGTGCGTGCGTGCGTGCGTGCGTGCGTGCG
The DNA here is from genome assembly GCF_033239565.1 of Halichoeres trimaculatus. Lineage (NCBI taxonomy): Eukaryota > Metazoa > Chordata > Actinopteri > Labriformes > Labridae > Halichoeres > Halichoeres trimaculatus. The sequence continues at coordinate 1,805,294 of NW_027437187.1, read as the reverse complement.
TGCGTGCGTGCGTGCGTGTGTGTGTGTGTGTGTGTGTCACAGGATGGATCTCTATTCAGATGTAAAGCAGAAAGGATTTCACTGATGGTCCCACAAAGAGCTGTCCTGGTTCTGTGAATGGACCAGATGTCCTCAAAGAGCAGCAGGTGCTTCACTGTCATCATAACTGTATCTGTCACACACACACACACACACACACACACACACACACACACACACACACACACACACACACACACACACACACACACACACACACACACACACACACACCAATGTTACAGTATTCAAGTCCAGTGCCATCAACCTGTTTTTACTGAACTGGGAGGGGCTGATGGTGACCATATTTCCTCTTCATCACCATCTGAGGATGAGGAGCGTCATCACAGACAGAATGACACAGAAATCAGAACACACCAAGGGAAGGTCAGACATTTTTGTGCTCCTGCTGAGCAGTTCACATTTGTGTGGTAAATTCAATGCATCATGCACACTTAAGTGTTGATAGTCAGCACCATGGTCAGTGCAAAAGCACCAGAACAGATAAGGGTAGGCCTGGCACCACATGTGTGTTCATGTATGACAGATGTCAACACCCCCCCACCCCCATGGAAATAATCTTTGATTTCTGTGTGATTAGTTTAAACAGACAGGGGCGAAAATCCCTTTTCATTGTAGGGGGGGGGGACAATAAACAGAAAAATGTCAGAGATTAATTCCTGGGGGGGACATAAAAATAAATGATATATTTTTTAGAGGGGTCCCAGTCTGATATTAATATCAGATATCAGTCCGATATCAGCAAAAAACAAATATTGGTATCGTATCGGAATGCATCTAAAATCTCCGATATCAGCACTCCGATATAAGCAGTCCATTCCAGACCCTGCTCCTGTTGTTTTTATTGATTTATTTAGGTTGTTTTCTGGGTCTTCTAATTTATTCTTTATTTTATTCAATTACTGGTATTTTTTTATGTTTAATGTTAAAATTTCTGTTACCCATTGGTTAATAATAAATGGGTCAGTTTTTCCTCATACCTTCTGTTGCTGACTACTGTTCTTTGTTTGAATAATATCACTTAATCAAGCCTTTTCTAACATGACAGACATACTACAAAATAAGTAATCAAAGTATGCATGTTTAATGCTGATATCGTATCGGATTAATATCAGTATCGGCCAACACTCAATGCTGCAGTATCAGTATCGAATCAGAAGTGAAAATGTAATATCGGGACATCCCTAATATTTTTTGCTGTGTTGTTTTATGTTGTGATACTAAACAGTGACTGTAATCGTGTCATTGTTCCTTATAAGTCCAATGTTCAACATCTAAGTCGAAGTCACAACTACTTCATTTTTAAATAAATAAATCTAGGATAGAACATAAGACCCTAATAAATAATGGCCTACATCAATGAACTCATAAATCTAGATAATATCTCACTAGAATCCATCTTAAATAGTTTAATATTGTGTCATAAATGAGAGGATGAGGATGTCAGCATGTCACCTGTCTGTCTTATCTTTGCATCATAGAGGAGAGGCTGTTTGCCAGCCAGCAACAAACAGTGTGATAATTAACTTGTAAATTGTTTAGTGTTTTAATGCACTAAATCGCAATCCTTGACACTCTGTAGTCTGTGTCTGTGTGTGCACACCACATCGAATGAAAGCTTAATCAGCGTTTAAGTTTTTTTAAAGCATACTGTCAGACTTTGGACAAAGGAGTTGACATTTGCTTTTCATTTTCTCTGTGTGTCTGTTGAACAAGTGAAGTTAGAATTGTTAAGTCTTTCAATGAAAGCTACTTACTTAACCGCAATCCTCCGCTCTGTCTGTGCGTCTGTATTTGTGTGCATGTGTGTGTGTGTGTGTGCAGCATCTGTGCCGGGAGAAGGAGATTGGATCAAACCACTGTGAGGATCGTGAGGGGAGGGGTACATATATATATATATATATATATATATATATATATATATATATATATATATATATATATATATATATATATATATATGTTTTTTGTGTTTTTTTTGTCAGTATTTTTGCCCATACTTAACCTTCATGTGTTTGGGGTGGTATAAAGACGCATTAAAAGCTGTTAACCTTGTGGCATATGTAGTTTTCTGTGCACTTGAGTAAATGACTCAGTAACTCAAAAACATCAAGCTACAAATAATACTGATTAAAGAGCCGTTCAGGAGCTGAAAGATCCAGCTCTTCTTTTGGGGGATGAGCAAAAATAACTGGCTCTCTGAAAAGAGCTGAATTTCCCCATATTAGTTGAGATCGAGCAGACAGGGATTGTTTTACCCTGTCCACCTTCCATCACCTTTTTCTGCTCTTTAAAAGGAACTTTTTAATTTTTCCTAAATATTACAGCAAAACTATCAGTTAGTTATTTCCATAATGAACCTGGTTTAGAAAAAAAAACTATGTTTATTATCTTCATCCATTATTTCAGAAAACAAGAGATCCTTCTTCAGTGTTTGAATTCTGATTAAGAGTCAGATCAAGCTGAACAAAGCTTTTTTTAAGCATCCTCAACCACAACACACACATCTTTATACAAAACAATCACTTCAAGATGAGGAAAAATAGAAAATACAATAAAACATTCAAATAATCACATATTTTTCAACGCCATTTGTCATTTAAGCTTTGAAAGGTGAAAAAAAAAGATTTTTATAGCAGAATTATTGTTTGTTTGTTTTTTTGTTTGTTTTTTATTTGCAAGACACACATTTCAAAACATTTAAACATTTAAACAACAGAGGTATTTGGGAATTGTTGCAATGCTGTCTATGCCTCATCAAATGTTTTCATATAAAGAGACACAGACAACCTACAACAGACATGGGGGCCAGTTAAAGGGGGAACAAAGGGGGTTCAGGTTAATGCACACATAGAGGAGGTCTGAGGGGCTGGATGGTCCTGGGTCAGGTCCTCACTGACCATCACTGGAGCTTTTTCTTTTTCTTTGAAAAAGTCCCAGGAACCTTCTGGTCTTTGATCTTTTTGGAGCTGCCTGGGCTCCCTGGGTGACCTGGGCTGCTTCAGATGCTTTGGCTAGCTCAGGTGTCTGACCATCCAGGACCTGTGAACTGTCCTCCCCGCTGGTGGTTGGTGTCTCTTGGTCCTCCCTCACTGGAGTCTGCTGGAGTCTGCTGATAGACTCCAGGAGAGAGGCCTTCTCCTGCTGCCACAGGGCCTGTTGTTTCTCCACATCCTCACAGGCTTGTTTCAGAGAGGCCTTCAACCTGGAGGTTTCTGTCTGCTCTATGAGGAGCCGTGACCTGTCCATCTCCCTCTGGCATTTCTGGGTGGACAGCTCCATTTGGGCCTGTTGCAGCTCCTCTGACTTCCTGTGACTCTCCTCTCTGTGTTGTTCCAGGAGCTTGGATCGTTCCTCAGCCCACTGCTGTTTGAGCTTCTCCAGGTCCTCTCTGGCCTGGCAGAGGTCAGTCTCCATCCTGGCAGCGTTCTCTTGCACAGACAGGATGTGGGACCTTTCCTGGTCCCACAGGTGTTGAAGCCTGTCCATGTTGTTTTGGGCCTGGTTGTGAGCAGCCTGAATCCTGTTCCTCTCTTCAGTGTGTTCATTCAGGAGGTCAGATCGTTGTTTTTCCCAGTCAGACTTCAGGCTGTCTGTTTCTTCCTGGGCTCGTCTCAGAGCGGCCTCCATGGTGCAGGTTTTCTCCTTCTGCTCTTCTAGGAGACGAGACCTTTCCTGCTCCAGCTGCTGTTTCTGGATCTTCAGGTCCTTCTGGGCCTTGTTCAGGGCAGCCTTCAGTCTGCTGCTCTCCTCTTTCTCTGCCAGGCCATGAGATCTCTCCTCCTCCAGTTTCTGCCTCTGAGTCTCCAGCACTTTTTGGGCCTGGGACAGAGAGGCTTTCAGCTTGGAGGTCTCTTCTTGCTCTGCCAGGCGATGAGATCTCTCCTCCTCCAGCTGCTGTTGGTGGTGTTTCAGGTCTTCTTGGGCCTGGTTCAGGGCAGCCTTCAGTCTGCTCATTTCTTCCTGCTGTGACAGGAGGTTTGCTCTTTCCTCCTCCAGCTGATGGCTGCTGTTTGCTGGATCCTCCTGGGCCTTGTTCTGTGCAGGCTCTGTGTTGCAGGTTTCAGTCTGGGCGTCTTGAGAGAGATCAGACCTGGACTCTGCTGACTGTGCCTGCTGCAGAGCAGCTTGTAACTTTTGGATTTCTCCAAAAAGGTAAAACCTCTCTTGTCCCCAGTGTTGTGCCTGGATGTAATTGTCCCCAACAACCTTGTACAGATATTCCTGAAGCTTGTTGGTCTCCTCTTTGTGCTGAACCAGGCTGTCTTCTGTCTCTCTACACCTCTTCCTCTCAGTTTCCAGGTCTTCCTTGAGTTTCTCCAGCTCACTAACAGCTTCCCTTGCTGTGTCCTCAGCCAGGAGAAGCTTCCTGTCGGAGGCATCATTGGCTTCATGATGTTGGAGCTGATTTTTTAACTGCTCCACCTCATGGGGCAAAGCCACTTTTTCCTTCTCAGGTCTTGAGACCTGATCTTCTTTGTCTTCTGGGCTGCCAAATTCCAGCTGAGGGACCTGGATCTCAGTCTTATCAATGAGCAGATGTTTGCTAAAAACCACTGCGCTGCGCAGCACTTTACGTGCAGAAACAGACTTTTTGATAGTTTCTGCTGGCTGTGGTTTTTTTGCTGACTTAACAGGCTGAAGTCTTGGCTGGGGTCCAGGTTTGGGTCCAGGCTGAGGTGTTGGTCCAGGCTGGGGTCCCGGCTGTGGTCCAGGCTGTGGTGTTGGTGCAGGCAGGGATCCAGGCTGAGGTGCTGGTCCAAGCTGAGGTGCTGGTCTAGGCTGAGGTGCTTGTCCAGGCTGAGGTGCTTGTCCAGGCTGAGGTGCTGGTGCGGGCTGGGGTTCAGACTGGGGTCCTGGCTGAGGTGTTGGTCCAGCCTGAGGTGCTGGTCCAGGCTGGGGTCCAGGCTTTCCCTCAGGTGACTCTGCAGGCTGTGTTGTTGGAGCCACTGCAGAGCTGCTGGTCACTTTTCTGCAGCCCTCAGCTTCCAGTTCCTCCTGAGTGTAATCTCTCAGCAGAAAAGGAAAGGACGAGGCCAGGTTGACCCCTGACTGTGTCTTCTTCTTCTTCTTCTTCTTCTTTGAGCTGATGTTCTCAAAGTAAAAGTTATCAATCTCCTCCTCAACAAGATCAATCGGCCTTAACTCAAACTGAGGTGCCGGACTCTTGGGCTGTGAGGGGATGTCTCTGAAGACCTTGTTTCTGCCCTTTCTGGCATTAGTCCTGACGTTTCTTTCCATTGTTAAAGCTCGTGTAGATTCTGTGAATCGCAATGCGTGTCTCTCTGTCTGGCTCAATTGGCTTGACTGAAGATACTGATCTGCAGCGTTGGGTACTGATACACCAAGACTCCTTCAGCTAAGGTCCACTGTGACCTCACAACCATGTTCCAGAATCAAGAGCATTGTGATGTCACAGTAGACCTTAGCTAGGAGTCTCCTAAAATCTAAAAAAAAGGCACATAAAGCGCACATTTTTACAATTCAAGAGGGCAAGTAGATTGTGCCAACCAGGAGGGCACTTTCACAGGTTTTGGCTCCTGAGAAGTGACTTTAGCAGGAGTTCTTCAAGAACTGGCAAGTATAAATGTTGCCTAAGTATATCATTACAAAATACAACATAGTACATTATTACAAAGTATTAATATTAAGCTAATCATTGTTATGATGAGGAGGGGGTCCCTTGAAAAATGTCTAAGGGGGGTCTATGGTCTATGGTGGATTTCGGCTGTGACAGGTAACACTGCCACTCCTACCAGCCACTTTGGCAGGTTGAATTATTTAAGTGTAGTTTTCTGAAACAGCATCTGAAATACTAAACCCATTGCAATATATGAGACTACGACACAACAATTCCCATGAGCACTACCTGCACAGTGTTCACTGGTCCATTCACAAAGTCTTCTGCTGACGTAACCACGGACAGGCACTCAGACTTCATCTCCAGCCTCCATCTTGGTCAGCCTGACAGCTCCTGGTGACACAGTAACAGTTAAGTGCACGTAGAGAAGAGAAGGTCACAGACATGAGGAGCTGTAGGAACAATATTTAAACCTCCTAATATACAAACACTTATCAAAGTTATATGTAAAAAGTAATTTCTGGAAATACTGTAAACAAACCAAATCATTCTGAATAAATGAGACGTATAGTCCAGTGTGACTTATATCTGTTGTTTTCCTCTTCATGACACATTTTTTGACGAATATGACTTTAAAAAATGCATCATCGCACTACGGAGTAACCTTTAGTCTGAAAATTATAGTACTTAGTTCATAACTGAAAAATTACTGTTAATAAATATTTAAGCAGACAGTGTTTTAGGCAGTTAAGAAAATGAATGAATGAATGGACCTAACCCAACCTGATCAGAGCTGAATACCTGATAATGACTTGTGGTGTTAAACATTTATGTGGTCTTGATTTGAGCCTGAACAGAGGTCATTCACACAAAAAAAAGGTTTTTAATATATTTCAAGTGAACTTAAGCATGTCATTGTCAGCTTTAATCATATTAAACATAATTATCCAACAACAAAATTGTGGCTAGTGAAAATACTGAGTGGCCAGTAACTCTGGGAAAACACTAGCCACAGTGGCCGGTGAGCAAAAAAGTTACTGTACTGGGTGTGTGTGAAATCTTTCAATAGTTAAAATTGTCAAACAGTGTGTTTTAAGTAGCATGACTTAATTACACCATCAAAAAACGTTACTATTAGAAAATTAATCACAACTGGATTTTTTGGGAGGGACAACTTTGTGGAAGGGGGGGACATGACCCCTGCGTCCCCCCCGGGATTTGCGCCTATGTAAACAGATATTCAACAATAAAGAAAAAATGCAGGAGGACAGAAAGAAAGAAAGAAACAAGGAAAGAAGGAAACAAGGAAAGAGAGACTTAAGAACAAAAAACCCAGAAAACTTTATTTATGAGACTTTTTTAAACAAAACCATTGAAAATCTTAATGCGCAATGATCAGAAAAAAATACCAACTACACACACACACACACACACACACACACACACACACACACACACACACACACACACACACACACACACACACACACACACACACACAGACAAACACATTTTGAACCTCACACAGGAGACAGCCATTCTCTCCCAGTGAACACAGGACCTGTCTCACTGCCCATACTTTCTTAAAACCATTCAAGATTTCATTCAACCTGAAAAAGTTCACCTCTCAGACGGGCTGCTGTCACACCTATCAGGGTGCGGTCACACTGGCCACCTGTACTGTGCTTACACATGCTCCAACCCTAAAGTCCAGTTTGTTTGGCCAGTAAAGCAGCAGGTGTGCTGTGTGTTCCTTTTTTTATTAACTAGTGTGATAATCTCAAATCACAGTATCGTCCACAATAATCTCGATCACACATTTTTTTTTAAACTGTGCAGCAGTCCCTAAATTAAAAAGGAAAAATGTCTTTTTAAGAGAATAAATGAAAAAAGGTAAGAGTGAAGGAAAGACTTAAAAAGACAGGAAAGAAAACTTAAGGAGGGTTTTAAGAACAGAAGAAGATGTAAGAAAAGAGAAAAAAAAAGAAAAAAGAAAAAAAGAAAGAAGAAAAGAAAAAAGGAAGGCTGGTGAACTGATTGATAAAATCAGTTTATAGTTGAAGCTCCAGAAAAAGACTTCAGCTCCTCCTGAAGGGTGGAGGAGGAAAGGTGTTTCTGACATGAAGAGGTTTTCCCACCTGTTGCTCAGGGGAAATACTCCTCAGGGCTCAGACTTGATTTGAAGAGCGATGTTCACCCAGCACAGAGCAGCAGGAAGTGCTTCACACAGAGAAGATCCAGGAAACATGGAAACAGAGGTCAGATAACCGTTAAACAGAGGATGTGGTGTCAAGGTTTCTGTGTGGGAGGTGAGACAGCCTGACATGATAATGAAAGTAAAAGTGTTCCTTATCTTCAGAGTTTTTATCTGATCAGACGAGACGAGAAAGACCGCTGACTCTGTAACTCCACAGGCCACATCAGACTGATGTTTAACCTCTGATGTTTAAGCTCTGAGGACTGCTGTATCTGATCTGAGTTATACACAGATCTATGGTGACCACAGGGAGAATTATATACAGGTTTATAACAGTCCATCTACACAACAAAATGCATTTTCAGGATTACTAACTGAACTTCTGTTAAAGATTCAACTGTAGGCTGCTGTCCATTTGACCACAAAACAAAGGAAAGAAATGAAAGCTTTGAGGTAGCTGTTTTTATTTCCCACTGTGACTCTGGTCAAACCAAACATCTTGTTTTAAATACAAGTTAAGGAGCTGGATCCCTTCCTGTCAAATACTTCCAGGTTTGTTACACAGAGCTGTCTCTATTGGGTCAATGAACAGAGTTCAGATACTGTTTGTGATGTGAAAGGGATTTATTCTGTTACCAAAGACTTTAAGGGACAGAAAAGTGAGTTTAATGAGACCATTTGCTAAGTGGAGCCAACTAAATAGCAGGTGTGAATACATCCTAATGCTTAATATATATAAGACTCTGATGGCTGCAGGGAGGAATGATCTTCTGTATCTCTCAGTCCTGCAGTGCAGAGAGGTAAGACGTCCCCTGCTGCTGTTTCTCCGGACTATGATGGTGTGAAGTGGGTGATCAGAGTGATGGATGATGGCCTCCACTTTCTTCTGTGTATACCTTTCCACCACAGCCTCCAGTGAGTCCAAACTGGATCCAACCATGGAGCTAGCTCTCTTCACCAGTTTTTCAAGTCGCCTCTTGTCCTTCTGCTTTAAACTATTTCCCCAGCAGACTGCACCATAAAACAAAGCACTGGCTACCACAGACTGATAAAACATCTGCAGCAGCTTTCCACAGACGTCAATTGATCTGAGCTTCCTTAAGAAAAAGAGACGGCTCTGCCCCTTCTTAAAGAGTGCTTCTGTATTAAGGGACCAGTCCAACTTGTTGTCCAGATTTACACCAAGATATTTGTAGGTTGACACCACCTCCACGTCCACCCCATGGATGTTAACTGGCTGATGGCAGAGCCCAGACTTTCGGAAATCCCCAATCATTTCCTTTGTTTTTGAGGTGTTCAGTAGGAGACAATTTCTATGACTCCAGTCACAGAAAGCTTTTATCAGATCCCTGTATTCAGATTCCTGTCCATTTTGGATACACGCCACAATAGCAGTGTCATCGGAGTATTTTTGGATGTGGCAGGACTCAGAGTTGTATTTGAAGTCTGCAGTATAAAGTGTGAATAGGAATGGAGCCAGAACAGTTCCTTGCGGAGCCCCCGTGCTGCTCATGACCGTCCCAGAGACGCAGTTTCCCAAACTGACAAACTGTGGCCTATCTGTGAGATAGTCTGTGATCCAGGAGACAAAGGATATATATATACACACACACACACATATAGGAAAGGTATATATATATGTGTATATATATATATATATATATATATATATATGTGTATATATATATATATATATATATATATATATATATATATATATATATATATGTACACCTGGTTTATTTGGGGCAGTCGTCCAGAAACAGTGAGCCCCCCCAGGTCTGGTTAATATGGGCATCATTTGTGTCCATTTTTCCATTTTCCATTATGAATATTTTTCCACAATCTCAATCCATTGTTTTTGGGTTGGTGTGTCCTCTCTGCCTCACTTCCTGGTTATAGATTTTTTTGCAGCTATCAACAGTATTTTTACCATATATTTATCTCACTTTTGTACAGCCCCCCTTGGATGAATAAAAACGACGCATATATAACAACAGAGAAGGTAAATGAATGTTGTAACCTAATATTTATTGTAGAATTCTATGTACAGCTTTCCTAAAAACACAACATTATAATGTGTCTTAAATATGTGTCAGAAAAAAACGAATCCAATTTTTCAGAAAAACTCCCTCCAAATCTGTGAACTGGTGGATGTTTGATGTGTTTTATACATAGCCTACCAGTCGTCATATTTTTCTTTTTTAAAGTTAATTTTTTGCCTTTAAGAGGACAGTGGGTAGATCAGGAAACAGGGCAAGAGAAGGAAGTGACAGCGGGAGTGAGGCCACAGGCTGGATTTGAACCCAGGTCACCTGCTCCAGGGGCGAACCCCAAAGAGAGCAACCTAGTCCACAAGACCATCTCCCCTCTGGTTCAAGATCTTCCTAACAAGCCCCTGATAGTCTCCGTGTGCAGCGTACTCATGTTAATAACCCTGTGTGTAAAGAGTCAAATTTAGTTAGTAGCACCTCTCATGAATCACTCATTCTTTTTCCAGTTTTCTGATCATGCAGAGGGACATCTCAGGTTTAGGGTTGATTTACATATGATTCGTATGTATAAAAAGATGGTGGCGTGGATGGGGAGGGCCATTGACTCCAACATGAGCACTTAAGTCCATGCTGATTGGGATGAACAGACAAAATGTGCTTGGATTCATGCTTATGCACTTATTTGAACATCTGGATTTTTTTTGTGCATAAGACATTTTCTGGATTTGAGCGTACACCAAGTTTCAGTTGGAAATCCAGGTGAGTCTTTCTAGATGAGGCTCCAGGACCCCCCCAAAAGAGCACTGCTGATGGTTATAATGCTATGCCTCCTGCTGATTCTTCCATTTGGACAAGGGATCAATATGGACAGTTAAAAGGGAAAATGAATGTCTGTAAGCCCAACATGGGAAACTGGGTACTCCATGCCATGATGTTAAGAATCTAGGCCTCATGGCATCACGTGGTGTCAGTATTGCGAACCAGTGGGCTGAGGGAAAGACATTACCATTCAGTAGTTTAAAAGATTTCCAGCTTTATCACACTACAAAAAAACTAATGAGCACCGAAACTCCCAAGCTCATAATGAAGCAAATGAGATTCTTCAGACAGCAAAGAAGGACGTACCTCTGAACATGAACGCCACCAGTCAGGAGTCTACATCTAGGTCCACTACTAGGGTTTTCAGGACAACATATTATGTGGCCTAAAACAATAAGCCATTCACGGACTTTGAGTGTCTGATTGAACTGCAATAAGCTAATTCAGATGATTTAAGTTGTAGTTTGCACAGCAAAACTGCCTGTGTTGATATAACTGATCATGTGTCATGAAGAAGGAACTCCTAAGGAAGATCACAGAAAATAGGAGTAAAATCACTGTCATAGTCGACGAGTCAACCACTGTGGGGCACAAGTCAACATGAACTGTTTTTCTTTTTTAAAGCCAGTGTTGATGGAGAGATGGAGCCCATTGCTTTCCCCTGGACCTCATTGAGCTGGACAGCCAGTCTGCGGCTCATATCAAAGAACAACTTATCACCTGCTTTTCAAGAGGGGCTTTACCACTGAATTGCTGCAGGAAGTTTTTACAGGGTTTTGCAGTGAGGGGCCGGTGTGATGCTGGGAGTGAAGTCAGGTGTTGTGAAGCTGCTCCAGGAAGACTTTCCAGGCATAGTTCTATGGCACTGCCTTACCGTATTTTCTGCACTATAAGGCGCACCTAAAAGCCTTCAATTTTCTCAAAAGCCGATGGTGCGCCTTATAATCCAATGCGCCTTATATATGGATCAATGTTGATTAATCATGGCTACCATGTTCAGGGAGCGTGGCCAAAGTAACAGTGGTAAGACCAGGTAAAGAAGAATTCTGCTAGGTGCTAATGTTAGCTCGCAGGCTGGCCCAGGCTTCTTCTCTTGTTTATTGTTAGAGCAATACAGCGCTCCCCCAAAGGTCTGGCATGTGAAATGATCTCTAAAAATTGTTTTTGTGTATGGTAGAAACAGCTTCATCTTTACAGCGCACTTTTTTTGAAAACGGCACAGAAAATAGTTGGATAGGAAAATGTGCGGCTCCGTGTGGATGTAGCCTGAGTTTAACTGACTTATCTGACTGTTTTGTTGACATTCCCTTAAGTGCGGCTCTATCTAGCGCATGCATAATGCAACCCCAGCCACTACGATAGCTTCTACTCTATGCGCCTTATAATGTGGTGCGCCCTATGTATGAAAACAGTTTTCATATAGGCCATTCATCGAAGGTGCGCCTTATACTCCAAAGCGCCTTATAGTGCGGAAAATACGGTAATCACAGACTGGAGCTGGCTGTGGACCAGGTACTGGAGGCTACAGGGGGAACAAAAGACTTCCAGACCATCTTTGACAGCCTATGTAGAATAGAATAGATCTTTATTTGTCATTGCAACAAGTACGATGAAATTGCAAAGTGCTTTATATCCAATGATATTTTGATAACTTCAGATATTGGTGAATACTTGGTTTTGGTGCTGTTGGACCTCAGCATGGCCTTTGATACAGTGAATCACTGTATTCTTATTGAGCGGCTGAGGCAGTGGGTGGGTGTTTCTGGGATTGCCCTTGGTTATTTCTCCTCCTATCTCTCTGGCAGGAGTTTCTCTGTACCAGTTGGTCTGTACATGTCAGAGTTTGATGATCTTTCCTGTGGTGTTCCTCAGGGCTCTGTCTGGGGCTCTATTTTATTTGCTTTGTATTTGCTTCCTCTGAGCCACATTATTAGCAAATTCAAAGGTGTATCTTATCATTTTTATGCAGATGATAAACAGCTGTATGTGTCATTTAAGCCTGATGACACAGACAAACTGCTGACAAGACGGAGGTCCTAATTATTTGCTCTGACTCTGTGGTTACCAAGGTTTCCCATTGCTTTGGTTCCTTTCTTCTGCTTTCCAGTCTAAACTCAGAGATCTTGATGTTATATTTGATCAGTCCTTCAATTACTATATTAAAAAGATGTCCCGGTCATGTTTCTTTCATCTACAAAACATTTCTAAACTTAGGTTTTCTAAACTTGTTTCTGCACCAGGAATGATTAATCACACCTTTGTTTCATCACGGCTGGATTATTGTAATTCACTTCTCACCGACCTCAGTAAATCCTCTCTTTACCAACTTCAGTTAGTCAAGAATGCCGCTACAAGGCTCCTGACCAAGTCTAGTCGGACAACTCACATCACGCCAATTTTAGCTTCCCAACATTGGATTCCAGTCAAATCAAGAATTGATTTCAAGGTTCTCATCCTTGTGTGAAGAGCTCTCTTTGGTCAGGCCCCTGCTTATATTGCTGATCTTCTCCACCCCTACCTCACCAGTAGGTCACTCAGGGCTTCTGACCAGGGCTTGGTTGTCCCTTGGGCCTGTCTACAGCCCAAAGGAGACCGTGCCTTTAAAGTGGTAGCTCCAACTTTGTGGAACAGTCTTCCTCCAAATATTCGTCCAGCTGGCTCTGTTGTCATTTTCAATAAAACGTTTAAAGATTCATTTCTTTAAGCAGGCTTTTAACTGTACAAATGACTGTTTGATTTTTTAGAAATTGTTTGTAGTCCTTGCTGTTTGACTACATTTTAATGTTTTTTTTTTTGTATGTTGTTATGATCTTATTTTATTTATATTTCATTTTTTCTATGAAGCACCTTGTGACTCAGTTCTTTGAAAGGTGCTATACTAAATCAAATTTTCTTACTTTCTTACTGTGGTCATTGTATAGCCAGTCACCAAAAAAACATGCGAGAGCAAAGTGACTGCGCTTACAAATACACATCCAACTCAGAAGAACTGGAGGAGTGTTCGGTGTTTGCTGGGTGCTTCATCATACAGGACAGTCACTGCAGTTTGGCACTCTTAGCTGTAAGGCATCAGAGGATGAGACAAGGAACAGCAGTCTGCTGTCCTAGCTGTGCTCTGTAAACTTCCTGACTTGCACGGATGGCAGATGTCCTGAGAGAACTGAAGAACCTATCAGAGTTTCTTCAGAAAAAGAAGACCACACCCCCACGAGATCATGACGATGTCAAACGCAGTGAAAGCCTCAGTCCATATCCAGGTCAACATGCAGTTGAAGCCAGCCAGGCAGCAGAAAAGATGTAATTTAAAGAAGAACAGTTCAGGGTTGGTAAGTCTCCCCTCACTGACTCTGCAGAGTTTAGTTGAGCGGTGGCAGAGCGTATGAAGGACAGACCCTTCACAACCACAGCTGACAAATACAAGCCAGTGTCACAGCTGACAGAAAAGAGACAATGACACAACAAATGACAGTCCTTAACCCTAACAAGTGGGACCATGACAATCCTGGTTATGAAGGAGATAAGGTGAGAGCTTTGTGCCATGTGGAACTCATCCAATGGAACAAGAAAAAATCGCTTAAAACTAGAATAATGTCTTAATACAAGTAACCTTTCTCTTGGTCCACTGGCAGATTTTTTTAACTTGTTACAAGCAACTCAGACCTCATTTATGTCTGTAAATAAAATGAAAGAAGACATTTTTCTGGACTGATCAGGTGGATATGGCTCATATTTAGTCTAAAAAGACATTCTCTACTGAAAATAAGCCAAAAACACCAGATAAGATTTCAGTTTTTACCAGTGTATAAGAAACATTGTCTACATCGAATGACCTTTAGCAGTTTCACCAATTGACCGCTTCTTCCACCCATTTTTTTTTGCATAAATAGTCGAATGTCACAGTAGTTGAATTGACAAACTTACCACACTTTTTTTTTAAATTCAGTGTGTGCATTAAACACTGCATTTGACTTTCAGTATTTTGAAAACACTCAAACAGAAAAGTTATTTTTGAATAACACAGTTTTGACTTAAATTGTCATTTTAACTGAGTAATATTGTGTGATTTACATAAATATCGTTTCAATTTTTTCTTAGTTAGGTAGAATGTTGCAATATATCACCATATTGTATCGTGATACTGTTACATCATGATCTGTATCATATCATGAGGTTCTTGCCAATACTCACCCCTAGTCAATACCTGGTTCATCCTCCTGTGTGACAACAAAACAACACAGACAACAAGCCCTGTGATTGGTCCACTTTAGAACCACAGTCATACAGTCTGTCTTGTCTTCTTTGCAGAAATTGCAGCATGATCCACTGCTGCTCAGCGCTGATTAGCTCAAACACAACACGCTCGGATAATCACCTGGGTTATAACCAGGCTTAGATATTTCACTCCTCCCCGCCAAACTTCTCCAGCAGAGCTCCACACAGAGACACGTCAGGGTAAGGGATGGAGACCCACTCAGCTTCACTCACTGAGAATCTGACCTGAAAAAATCCAAATACATGCATCTAAGAGTTATCTGTTTCCCTACAGGCGCTGCAGCTTTCTATGAGTTTATGGTTCCTTAACAACAAACTTCAGAACCATCCACAGACTCTGAGACGATGTGCCTCATACCCACAATCCCCTGCTTCTTTACGCTTCTTTGAGCTGCTTCATTCCTCTGTCTCTCCACACATGGCAAACATCTCTTAAGGGAACAAAGTCCAAATTCATCTTTCTCAAAGACTCAACATTTTTTCAAAACTTTTCCAAAACTTCCAACTTTGAAGTCCAGCTGTAAATCAATTATCAGAGCCATGATGTGTGAAATGCAAATAACTAATCTGCTGAACAAAGGGTCATTTGGCCTACTTCATAGCAGAGTCTGAGGGCTATGTTCAGAGTGTGTGTGTGTGTGTGTGTGTGTGTGTGTGTGTGTGTGTGTGAGTGTGTGTGTGTGTGTGTGTGTGTGTGTGTGTGTGTGTGTGTGTGTGTGTGTGTGTGTACACACACACACTGCAGCGTACACCATTGTTCGGTGAAATCTGTCTGGCCTGTATTGTCCTTATGTGATGGTATTGTTGGCTGCATTGTTTAAGCCAGTCAGTTTGTTCGGAGTTCCTGTGTATGTTGATGGCCATTATGCTGCTGGAGGCCATGCCATGTCAGATCGATCGAAGCGTAGGGGAAACAAAGAGACAGCACAGCTTGGCTTGAACCTCGAGGTAATGGGCTGAGAAAAAAGAAAGACGGTGATGAGAAAGCAGAAAGCTTGAGCTGGATGGGCAGAGGCACCATGTGGGTGAGAGGTGACACAGAAAGAGTGTGTGAGGACACGCTGAGCAGCGTCACCAACAAATGTCTGCAGTGAAACACCCAAACCCACCAAGGGGTGAGAAGTGGATGCTGCAAAACCCAGCCCAGGAATTTACTGAATTTTATGCCTCAGTAATTAATTCATGATGGAGACATTCAGAGGCATCTTGAAAGGAGAGGTAAGGTGTTAACGATGTGGTCCAAACAGGCAGGGGAACATTTACTTTTGTTCCACTTGTTTTTACAAAGTGACAAAGGTCTCACAAAAAGCACCAGGAGGATAAAAAAGAAACAGAAGAAGAGTGAAAAGAGCAGATAGTGTCAGGATTTATGAGTTGCCTCCAGGTCACATGATGCCATTTTTTTTTTTTTTTAATATCAGTCCACAAGTGAATGAGTCTTTATGTGGGTAAGATTCAGACAGAAGGCTCAAAGCGAACAGTGAAAACTGTATGCACCAATTTACAGTTAACATCATCAAAAATATGCTCACGCATTTTGGCAACAGAAGCAACGTTTAGCTCCATTCATTCAGACAAGTTATCATTCTGTGGTCAGCTGTCAGGAAGGATTGTACACCATGAAGTCAACTTCTATCCAGCTCTGACTGTTACAGAGCTACAGGTGTTCTGGAGAACAGAGTGTCCATGCTAACTGGTGACTCTCAGAGGAACGTGTCAGTGATGGCCAATAAGTCACCAGTTAACAGGGTCGCACTTAACACCAAAACACCTGCAATGTCTGCAGCTGTGTTATTAAATATCTCTTTATCCAACCTCAGGTAAGCAGGTTTGATTGCAAATAATTTATATTAACTGCTGATATTCTAGATCCAGTTTTTACTTTGTGAATTAAATAACTAGATATGGACTTAATATGGAGAGTAAATATAAGTGAACCTGTACATTAACAAAAACAGATTCAATTCTCAAAGTGAGAAAATATGTGTTATTTTCAGA
Organism: Halichoeres trimaculatus; assembly: GCF_033239565.1. Taxonomy (NCBI): domain Eukaryota; kingdom Metazoa; phylum Chordata; class Actinopteri; order Labriformes; family Labridae; genus Halichoeres; species Halichoeres trimaculatus. Next base: position 1,788,373 of record NW_027437187.1, on the reverse strand, counting down.
CTGTTGACCAGTTTTATTAGTAATTCTAAAATACAAACCATTAACATTCTGATAGATGCAGAGCATTTCTCTGTCTGGACATAGTGTTTTTGCTCCTTTATTGTAACCCAGGTCTTGGCAGTCAGTGTGTTGGTCTTTCATTTGGAAGATTTCTATTTCATTGACACAAGTTCATGTCTTTATATCATACAATGGGGTAATAAGTATTGAACGCGTCAACTTTTTTCTCATCACATTTATTTCCAAAGCTGCAATTCAAATGAAATTTCTACCAGACATTGGTGTTAACTCAAATAATCCACACATGAAAAGAAATCACAACGTTCAGGTCCATGAATAATGATTATGTGGAATTAAGTACAATAACACAGGGAAAAAGTATTGAACACACCATGGAGAGGCTGTATACTTTGGCAAGGAAATGCACCATACCACCTGAAATCTGTCAGTAATTATTACTTGAACTTCTAATTAGTGCAAACCAACATCAGCTGGGCTAGAGCAAACCGATGGTCCTCGTCCTCCAAAAAAAGGTTGCTTTTTCACCAAGCAGTTAAATAGGACACACCTCATGATGGGTAAAGGCAAAGAGCTCTCTGAAGACAATCACAACCTGATTGTTGCTCAGCATCAGAATGCAACTGGTTACAGACTTATATCAAAGCACCTGAATATTCCAGTCAGCACCGTTGGGGCCATTATTCACAAGTGGAAGAAGCACCACCTTACCATCAACAGGCCACGCACAGGAGCTCCTTGATAGATTTCTGACCAGGGAGTCAGAAAGATAGTCAGAAGAGTACTCAACCAGCCAAGGACCACCCTGAAAGTGCTCCAGAAAGACTTGGAGGCAGCAGGTACAATTGTTACAGAGAAAACAATAGGCAATGCACTCCACCTCCATGGCCTCTATGGACACTCAGCCCGCAAGACTCCATTCCTCAAGAAAAGGCATGTTGAAGCTGGTTTAAAGTTTGCTAAACAGCATCTTGACAAGCCTGTAGAATACTGGGAGAATGTTGTCTGGTCAGATGAGACCAAAATTAAACTTTTCAGCTGTCATACTACATACCATGTTTGGAGGAGAAATGGCACTGCACATCAGACAAAAAACACTACACCAACAGTGAAGCTTGAAGGTGGAAGCATCATGGCATGGGGTTGTTTCTCATCTCATGGTGTTGGCAAACTTCATATAACTGACGGAGCAATGGATGGAGCCATGTATGGGGAAATTCTTGATATGAATCTGCTGCCATCCACCAGGATGATGAAGATGAGACGTGGCTGGACCTTCCAGCAGGACAACCATCCAAAGCACACGGAAAAGTTGTCTTCCTGTGTTATTGCACTTAATTCCACATAATCATTATTTATGGACCTGAACGTTGTGATTTCTTTTCATGTGTGGATTACGTGAGTTAATACCAATGTCTGGTAAAAATTTTGTTTGAATTGTATCTTTGGATGCAATTTCTCATGTAATGAGAAAAAAGTTGACACGCTCAATACTTAATTTCCCCACTGTAGTCAGTGTCAACAAATAATGCAGTTATAAGCATCGAGTGACTTGTGTGTTTAAGCTCCTCCCCGGGGTATACACTGGATTTCTCCAGGTGTCTGCCCACTGAATGTCTGTCCACTTGTTGTTGTTTGCCATCCACTCATTGATCTCTCATGAACCTGTGAGTTGTTTACCATCAGTCAAATTGTTGTTATATAGGCAAAAAAAAAAAGGTTTTTGGTTGTTAACACTGTCACGCCACTTGACAAACCATTTCACTCCGGAGTGCTTTTGTGGCCAAAATGCGAGTACAGCCAAACTGTTCACAGACAATAACTTGGTCTATTTTAAAATGTTAACAACTCAAACATTCTGCACTGCTAGTTGGTGTTAGCATCCATGCTAGCTGTGGGCACCTGTGACACATTCTAGTTGTACACTGCAAATGATTCTGCACTTACCAAGATTCAAAGTCTTAGATTTAGACATGTTAGATATTTAACCTTCTTTTAAACCTTTTTCAATCTATATTTTTCTCTGAGTTTATGGTATAATCCCAGACTGAGCCTTTTCCTCTGAATTAATCAGGGGATCATAAAATTCAGTAAAGACAAAGAATAAAATTACATTAAATAAAAAGGCTTTCTCACCAAAAGTCTGATGTAAAATCAAATTTGTTTCATGATTCAGCAACACCCTCAATGTGCTTGATTTAAGACTTACACATAAAACATCAGCTGGAAACAAGTTTTATCCGCCATATGGCTCAGACATGTAAAAACAATATGGAGACACCACATGAACCAAACCACAGCTCCTGATTCAGTTACACATCCTAAAGCCTGTTTTATAAACAATGATGTTTCAAAAATGATCACAATCACTTGAAGAAATCGAAGGTGATTTATTCAGAGTTGAGGGTTGTTTTTCTTTTTGATTAAGGAGAAGAAGTGAAGATTGTATGGCCAAGGATAAAGGACAGGACAGCTCATATGAGGCTGTGGCAGACTGGTAATAATGCCGTCTTACACTCTGAGGGTTGGGGGTTTGATTCCTGCTCTAATAATCACACAACAATCTGATCCAACCTGCTTCTGTACTCATTCATTGGTCTGTGTGAGTGAATGAGACTGTGGCCTTAAAGGTCAGTGTGATAAAGAAGTGCTACAAACAGTAATCCAGCTCATGATTCTTAATATGAGATTAGGCATATTTCAAGATAGGATAGAATAGAATGAAATAGGACTTTATTGTCATTGTAACAAGTACAACAAAATTGAAGTCACAGCAGAAATCAAGAAAACAAAAGTAAGAAAGTGTATAGAAGGTGCAAAACAGTCCATAAGAAAAAAGATGATGACAGCTTGTCCATCATTGTCCAGTTCAGCCAGTCTCCACCTCCACAGGGTCCAGGACTGAGCTTCTTCAGCAGTCTGTTCAGTCTCTGTCTCCTGGATCCTGTCTGCTCACAGCAGGTGAAGTTCATCCAATGTGGCGTTGGTGTCTGATGTTAGCTCCGTTAGCCATATCTGTGAATAGCATGATGCTACTCTGCCCTCTGATATTCCCTCTGTTGCTGGGTTAGCATGGCTAGCTCATCCATCTGATTGGAGATAGATCTTACGCTCCAAATAGCAATGGATGGAAGGACAGGTCAATGATGTCACTTCTTAGCTCACACCTGAGAACCAGCACGTCGTCCTCACCTCCTTCTCCTCACCTTGTGGGAAGACATCTGGCCAGTTAGCATCGACATGCTACAGGCTGCTAACAGCTGAGTTCACATGTAAACAATGCAGCCATGGTTACATGTAGGATCTCCAGACAAACACAGGAGAAAAAATATCACTGAAGACACAAAAAAATTTGGTGTCCATGACCAACAATGAATCATACAAAGTAATGGTCCACTCCAAATACAAAGATGATGAAAAAGAGCCGAAAAAAAATCCAAGAAAAGGGCAAAGATGAGAGAGAAACTGCAAAAGGCAGCCATGGCCAACAGGGCGGCGCCAAGCAAGATGAGCTGACTTGTATCAAGAAACATACTTCTCCAACATTGAGCAACTTTTTCACCTAAATCAGTGATGTTTTCCCATCCCTCGGCTTTCATTGCTTCATCTGGTTTGCCTGATGAAGGTCTAGTGCTGAAACATTGTGTGAAAAAGAAAATATTTATTCTTTCTGCATGTCGGAAGGTGTGCTGGTGTTTATTTTGGGATAAGTGTTTGACCCTAAAATGAGCATTTTCTTCTTGTTTAAACACAAGGAAATACTTCTCAAGGCACAATTTTTCTAGATTTTGGTATCATTTCAGGATTTCTTGTTCAGCAAAATGATCTTGTTACATGGACAGATAATTTGAGTAGTTTTAAGGCATATTCCCATCCAATTCAGTTTTCTTTCTTGTATTTAGGCTCCCCTTTTTTGCAGTGTACTTAGTACAAATGTGTGTTTTTGCTGCAAAGATCAGCTTTTTGAATGTGAGTGTGTGTGTGGTTTCTAGTTTTGCAGCAGGCAGCCTCCAGTGGACACTTGGGGAACTACAGTTTTACACTAAGCATCTGCACTTCGAACAGTGGCAGGCTGCTGCCTGCTGTGTACACGACCAAGTTGGCTGTTGCCTTGTGGTTCAAACTGGTGGTTTAAAGTCCCTGACTAGTTTTGGTTCAGAGGTTGCCATCCTCAAAGACAACCCAACCTGAAACACTTTGTCTTGTCATTACAGACTTTATCCCTTTATGAGAGGTCAACATTAAAGGGATAGTTCCGTTTTTTTGAAGTGGGGTTGTATGAGCTCTATGTGACCACTAAGGACATTAGATACAGTAGAAAGTTGTCTCCTCTCCCTCAGTAAGACACAGACTGTAATCGATGGTGACGAGGAAATAGGCGCTAACAGGGACAGACCGTACCAAATTCAAAGGCTATTTTCTCTGCCTACAAGAACTAAAATCAAAAAGTAATACCACAGTTTAAGAGTACGCTACATAAAATATTTTTTAAGTGCATTAAGTCTTCGGAAATATAAACATATATCCGGACCTAACTAACTGGTCATATATCCTTCCGCGCAGCGCTAGTGCGCTCCATCCTCCCTTCCCCTTTCAGCTGTAGCTATGCTTCGGGCACCAGTTGTAGCCTCGTGTAAGTTTGATCAAGTACCATAATTCTTTTGTTTGTACTCTAAGGATTGTGAGGCAGCATAGGAAATTCAAAATGAGTGACTATGACAGCGACGATGAAGTTCCATTCACTTTGGAACCAAAAGGATACCTGTATGAACCGGAGTACACAGAAGAAGAGCTGCTACAGATGGAGACTGAAAGGAATACAGAGGAAACATCCACGGACACATAGAGCTCATACAACCCCACTTCAAAAAAACTGAACTATCCCTTTAAACTTAAGTCTATGGGCTCTAATTTCGTAGACCAGTCGCAAGCTCAGGGGCACCTGCCCTGCCCCGGCCTGCGACGCGCGGACAGGGCGTGACCGATGCACTTTGCAAGTTTCCTGCAGTGCCAAGAGAGGAACACTGAAGGCGCAGAGGAGCGCATAGGTGCGCATCCACGCCTCCCTCCGCACAAATGGCAGAGGAGGAGGAGAAAAGCCATGAATGGGTTTAACACAGCCGAGCGCTGTTTTCACCAATCAAATAACCGCCTCTCCTCGCCTTTAAATGCCTTGCGGCCGAGGCGCAGCATCTGACTGATCTGAGTGATCCCCAACACCGTGGAAACAGTGTGCTGGAAAGACTCGGTAGCGGAGACGGTCAGAGCCGCTGTCCCTGCAGCAGGAGAATGGACAGCGGGGCACATCGGAGGACAGGAAGTGCGTCACCGTGTGGGCCAGCTCCCGGGACAGATGTAATCTGTTCCTTTGTCATTAATAGGAGAACAAAATGAAGAGACAGTTACACAGCTGGCTTATCCATTCAGAATACTTTTGATCCACCTGCACTCCTGGTTTGTCATCGCCAAATAGCAGAACCTTTGGTGATACACTATATACTCTCCCAGTGTCTCCACCTCATCCTCCTTACAATAATGTACTCCATCTTTTTAGATCACGTTAAAAATAAAGACTAAAACAGAGAAATATGAGAAATCACAGATAAATCCTGAGTGACAAACATACATTCTGTCTCTTTTTTCTTTCTCTTTTCTCTCCCTCTTTTCTTTGAATGAAATGTAATGAGAGAAGCCAGATATATACTCAGTATCAGATGTTAAGGCTGTTTATTGTTTAATCGTAAGATGTGCATCAAACTTCCAGCTGCCGTCAGGTTAACTTTCCATTATGACAAACGGCTTTAATCTGACATCAGATGTGACGGGACAGTTAATATAGATATAAATGTATATGCTGGTTCAGACGGTTACATTAAATAGTGATTGCTGTGATTGTTTATTGCATTAAAATGTGCCTAACACTCTGGAAACCTGCCTTTGAGGCTTTGTTGACATGTGCGCACATGTGCGCCTGTCACCAAATTACAGCTGCGTGGGGTGCGCTCCGCTTTGCGCCGAGAATAGACCAGGTTGGAGCTGGCGAGCTTTCAGCACACTTTCTGCACTGTTTTTGGCACAAAATTGTCACTGCGCCAACATGAATCTGCTGACACTTCCCCCCTGGTGTGCCGTCAACTCCACCTGGCGCGCAGTCACACCCATCTCTGCGTAGACAGTTACCAAATTGTCAAATTGGCAGTGCATGGCGGTGCGCCGCATGAAATTAACAGTGTTAACTTCTCCTCTAGTTTAGAATTGTGGTAGATGAGAATTTGTGATACACCGCCCCCTGCAGTTTGAGAACAGATGCTGCGTAAAGTGTTAAAAAGTACAAAGCCCCACACATTCTCGCATGGTGATTCCAGTCGTCTCATTTTTGTGCATGACGTTTTAGCGGAACCAATAACCCAGCCTTTAGTCCAGAACACAGACTGTATAAAACATGGATGTAGTCTGTGCAACGTCACCCATCTGTTCCTGTGAGATGAAACCAAACCGCAGCCACATTAGATATGACACCGACTTTGAGCTTCACCTTGGGGGGTTGGACGTACACTATACAACGTCACCCATCTCTTCTTGATACCGTGAAATAAATGCAGTTTGTGGATGCAGCTTTGAGCTTCCTGTCTAACAGCCAGTGGGTGCCTGTCAGTCACGTGAGCTTGTCTGAGTCTCTGATTGGACAATCAAACAAACCTAATACGTTTTAGACCCAAGCCATTTTTTGAACCAGACTGGAGATATGATTTTTTTTATAAAGTCTGTTTTTAGGCTTGGTGTGTACGTGGTTTCTGCTCTTTCTGCAGCCAGACTCAAGCAGATTCTCAGTGAACAGTGACTTTTAGCACTCCCACATAGGCTTTCATTTTTACTAAACCGGCTACAACCCCTTGGTTGGATCGGTATGTCTGGCACCCCAACAGAAGGGTCCCAGAAAGTGGGACCATATGGGTCAGTTATTTGGGGATCTGTCCAGGGATTTTTCACTGGAAACGTCAAAAAATGTGTCCTGCACTGAACTGAACTGAACGCTTAGAGGAAATGGGGCTCAACTCAGGAACCTCTGTATGATTAACAGAATGAAGAAATCACGCTGCGTTAAATCACAGTATCAGGAAGACACAACTTGTCTTAGAGCGATGCAGAGAAAACAGTTCTGCTGCTGGTTGTACCTAACGTCTCTAAAAGTAGTATGGGAGGTGGAGCCTTCAGTTATCAGGCTCCTCTTCTTTGTTGATAGAAGTTAATAGAATTTGACTGATTGATTGATAGATCCAGGGCTGTCAGATGGGATGACCTTTTCCAGGGGTCGTGCCCATTCACCATGAGATTAACAATCCACAGAGAGACGCTGGGGATGAGCTTGGCTATATGAACATGGACATAGACAACAATGATGGTGATGATGAAGATGATGACGAAGATGGCGGTATCATCAGAAGGAGAGCTGTCCCTGAGAAGGAGCGGGAGCGCTTGGCGTCTCAGAGGTTGCTGCTGCTTGTTTGGCCTCAGCGGGAGGCATGGCCTGCTTCATCGTCAGCTGAATAACGTCAGATAAAATTAATGTGTCTTATCAAGCATGGACTCAGCATTGTGATAGAGGGAGGATTCTTTTCCCATGCCTCTGCCCCACACACACACGCACATACACACACACACACAAGCACAGAAAGTCCTGATGTTTGATGAAAGTCTGGTGGCATCTTGGAGGCCCACCCACGTTGCGTCTCTGCAGTCTGTGTTAATTATGAACTGAAATCATCAAACTGACTGTCCCCTTCAAACAAATTAACAGATTTAAAAACAATTATATCAAACTTTTTGTAGTCAAGTTATTTTCCTATTAACCCTTCTGCTTCTTTGTTTTCTCTCTGGGTTTACCACAAAAGTGTTGACTAACCCTTTAAATAATCTGCTCTATGCCCAGTGGCCCTACATGACCCCAATAACGGATGGATGGATGGATGGATGGATGGATGGATGGATGGATGGATGGATGGGTAGCATTCAATATTATTTATTTACAGACAAACCTGAACGACTGGGTTTTGATAAACATAAATCCCATTTAATGGCTCACAGCTACTAACACCATCTGCGTTTCAGTCAGTATGTTTACATACACACAGCAGTCCAACCAAAGTCAAAGCTTAATGGTGAAGTCACAGCCAGGATCTGGTCTTGTGTGAGTATACATACAGAAAAGAGAATCAAACATCTGGGTGAGAATGTCTCACTCTGCTTGAATAGATGGATGTAGCTTTAGCTCTTCATGTCTCTATGTCAGGATATGTGTCATAGTGTTTGTTTGTTGTATTGACCATAGAGTGTGAGCGCAGTGACCTAATTTATCATGGTCATCTAAGTCCTCTCCTGGTAGAATGCAGAGATTCTTGAGAATTGCCAAGTCCTGCTGAATTCAACTATTGTCTGACAGCAATCACATTATCTCAGGTGTCAATTGAGCTATGCATTGTACGATTTCGGTTTGACGAAGCTGTGTACATGCATTCCAATAACCTGATCTTGCACTGACTAAGGCTCATAGTCCGATTTCTGAAGCTGCAAGTGTTGACCGTCAGCCAAGAATGCCTCTCTGAAATATATATATATATATATATATATATATATATATATATTTATATATATATATAAATTAGTGCTGGGCAAGTTAACGCGTTATTTTCGCGTTAACTCGTCAATCTATTAACGCAGTTAAATATTTTATCGCACGTTAGTGCATGTTGCTCGCATGCTTTTATTTTGTAAATGTCTGTCGCTGACCGGGAGTGAAATTGCCGGAAAAACACGATGAGTAACCAAAACAAGCATGGAGAAGAGGGGCATTTCGGCTTTATTTTTCATCCATCGCCAGTGTTATCATTAAGTCAGCTCGTCTACCATCTTCAGACTACGACTTCGAGTTTGACGCTTGTCCTTACTGGTTTGAGCCTGAGTACATGGACGAGGAGCTCCATGAAAGAGGGATGCAGAGGGAGAGAGACGAAGAGCTGGCTGAGAACAACTAACAGGAGCACGTCCACGACTCAATGCGAACTGGTGGTGCGTTTGTGGACAGTGTTCGCCTATGGCAACAGAAGAGGAGTGTGTTTGTGACAACGATGGATAGCGATGGATGAAAAAATATAGCCGAAATGAGCGATTTTGCAGAGATTATGTCCTGCGCTGAAGCTCCCTTGCCGTGGCCCCCGCTAAGTGCAGCTAAAATCAGCTGGATCTAAATAACTTCTGAAGGACTACAAAGTGCACGATGTTTGTCTGAGTATATGAGCATGCACACACCTATAAATAAGGTCCAGCTGTCGAAAAACCGCAGTTGCCCTTTAAAGGCGCTCGCTGCTTAGTGCATCAGTCCGCGTGTGGTGAGCCAGATATAAACAAACGCAGGTAGTCTGCCAGGACGAAGAGACACGATGAGAACTAGAGCTTTATTTAGCGGTGTTTTTGTGTGAAAGTAACGCGCTGAAAATTCTCTAAATAAAGTGTGAATGCAGACTGATATCAGAGTTTTTTAGTGGGAGTCCGTTCATTTGTGTTTTTGGTCACGTAAAATATGGCCCCGTCTGAGTGCAGAGGAAACCGGCAGAGGAGCAGGGAGGGGGTGTTTGGTGCGAGCGCCCTGGGCTTCTGCTGCACAAAACACTGCTGTAGGGGTAATTTCTGCCCTAAACCTTGTGATAGGACCCAACTTGTTCCATCCCGGAGTATCACTTTAATGCCCTGACAGTGGCAATAAGCTTTAATTTTGTATTTACATTTTGTAAATTTGATTTGCACTAAATATGTGATTTAACTATTACTGTATAACAAGTACTGATTTAGTGTTTGCATGACAGATGTTATGGCACTTTCACAATGCGATTAATTATGATTAATCGGGGAAATCATGCGATTAACTACGATTAAAAGTTTTAATCGTTGCCCAGCCCTTATATATATATATATATATATATATATATATATATATATATATATATATATATATATATATATATATATATATATATATATATATTACAGACATAACTGATGGCTTTAGTTGTAAATTATAATAAAATTTAGACTATGACGCATTTGAAATCACCTCATGTATCAACAGTTGTTGTTATTACTACAATCACTCACACGTTCAGCTGTGGGTCATCAGTTAGCACAATCACTCCAAACTCCACTACACCAGTTGCTCTCGGGTCTGCAGGAGTTTTGTTTCTTGTTAGTAAACACAACATTTAACCTGGGCTCCTCCTTCTCGACTCAGTGCCGGCAGCATCTCACACCCACAGCCGACTGAAGCCACGTGAACACACTCACAACCCCAACAACCACCTGTAGCATCATGTTTCTATGTGGGAGGGACTCAAGAGCTGTGCACCTGACTTGGTATGCTAGCACAAGCTAATAACAATTATTTGATACATACCTGGTTAGCAGAAAGCCAACTTGCATCACTCTCCAAGTTCCTGAAAGTGAGTTCAAGTCGAGCCAAGCTTCACTCTCATTTAGGAAAAAGCTTTATCTGTTTGGCGTTTCGTTTCACTTTGGTTGTTTTTTTTCTCCATGCTTGGTCTACTTTTCTTGCTGCTCTGATCTGCTTCTTCCATTCACTGCCATCAACATGCAAAAGGCACTTTGCAATCTGTGCTTGGCTGATATACACACGACCAAAACATCATCTAGGCAGAGGAGGGGGTTGAGTTAAACACAGACACATAATGTATAGAGGCCCAGAGAAGACGACTAAGCAGGATTATTCCTTTAAAAGCTTATGGTTTTATTTTTTAGGAAAATTCTGCAGAGTCCTCCTTGAATGAACAAAAAGCATGGACTGCTGTTGATGGCTGCAGAGTGGTATTTTTTAACAGTGCACCAATCACAGGGCTTACTGCTCATGTTTGCAACATTCAGAGGGATCTGAAGGTCAGGCCAACTGTGTAGGCTTCTGTGTCAGAAAAGAGCCATGTAGACTGGTATACGCTAAGGCGTTGGGTCATCGCAGAGGAAGAAACCAGGCTTCATTTACAGAGACCGCCTAAAGTGGACACTTGTGGAACTGCAGTTTTTTTTACATTTGATCTTTGACTCCAGTTTTCAGTGTTTGTGGTTCAAGTTTGTTTCCCAAGTGCCTCCAACTGGTGGACACAAAATTCCCTCAGACTAACCGTGTGTGTTTCAGTTTAGAACTCTGAGTTTTAACTGGATCACACAAACAGACTGCTCCAAAAATCAAATAATCTACTATACTGTTATTAACCAAAGCAGAGACTGTTTACAACGTTCACACTGAGTCACACACACAAACACACACCCACACACACACACACACACACACACACACACACACACACACACACACACACACACACACACACACACACACACACACACACACACACACACAAAAACATGTTATTAAGGAGGCAGAGAGCCTGGTGTTCAGATAGTCTAACTGGACATGCTTCAGTGGACAGATATAAAAGTTCTCCTCCACATTACACACCACAAGCCCGGCTGGTTGCCAGGCAGGCAGCTGGCATCAGCTGGCATTGCTGTGTGTGTGTGTGTGTGTGTGTGTGTGTGTGTGTGTGTGTGTGTGTGTGTGTGTGTTAACACAATAAAGAGAGCAGAGGAGCAGAGAGCAGCAGGGTGTGTTCAGAGGACTGAGAGGTTTGGGAAAAACACGTCATTAGAAACGGAGTAGCTCTGAAACAGAATCACAGCTGACCAACAAGCTGAACACACACCTGGCACCTGCTTTAGGACTGTACAGGTGTTTCTGCAGATGAGGCCAGCAGGTGCCAGGCAGAGCTGGGAATGTGTGGGCCCTCATGTGCTGTTGATCAGGTTCAGTTTACTGCTGGCATCAGAGCACAATTGTAACAGAGCAGAAACACACAGGGTGTGTGTGTGTGTGTGTGTGGGTGTGTGTGTGTGTGTGTGTGTGCGTGTGTGTGTACTGCTGCTAAAGGCTGATAACCTGAAGTAGTGTGAGGCTAAACTCACGTATTCCAACAGCACCTGCATCAGTACCTGTCTGTTTATGAGACACATCAGATCCCACAACCAGTGACCCTGAAAAAAGGACAGTTTGCATTGGCAAAGAGTTCTGAATGTTCAGTAAATCCAATGTGGTCTCCTCAGAGTCCGGGTAGCTGTTGATCTAAAAGGTTCCAGGTAATTCATTCCCAAGGACAACATGGGACAAGGTACCACATGGAAGACCTAGGTAGATAATGTGAATAAGACCAGTGAGTGAGGAAAGGTCTAAAAGTATGAAGACAGCAGAGGTGGAGCCATGTTTGAGCTCCAAAAGGAACAGTGGATTGAGGACTTTGAGCGGATTCCACCTGTGGAAAATTCCTTTGATTCGAGGGTTCCCAAAACCAAGGCAAAGTGGCCTCCATGATTCTGAAATAGAAGAAACTTGGCACAACCAGGGCTCTTCCAAGACCTCATCCAGCAAAACTGATCAATCAGGGGAGAAAGATCTTTGTGAGAGGGATGACCAAGAGCCAGAGAGTCACATTAGACCCGTTTCCAACAAGCGGTTCAGTACAGTTTGTCTCTGTAAGGCTAGCATTTTGTGGCGTTGTCTTTGACTAATAAGAGTGCAAATCCCCAAATTACTGACCCGTACCGTCCCACTTCTTAGAACCCTGCTGTTTGGGTGCCAGACATACTGATCCAATCCCAGGAGGTGGAGCTAGAAACACTGCAGTCTGTTGATTGGTGGAAAGAATCCTGTGCTCCTTCTTGCAGCACACAGCCTTCTCTGAAACAAAGCTTGGTTACTCTTTGTTTTTCTTCTTTGTTGGATTTATTAGCAAGGTACACTGTGTTGCTCTGCTATGGCGTCACACTGCTACATAGCTGACGTGGCTATCAGCATCCAGCTTACACACCAGCCACCTAGAGGGGGCACAGTCGGCTGTGGAAACACCAACAGGATCAGGCTTTACCGCTCCAACCTGTACCAAACTGTTCTGACCCTAACTGGATCCCTTGGTGGTGTTTTTTACGGATCACTTTAAGTATCAGAACTGGTTTTGGCTTCTTTGACAACAAGAGAAAAGTGGAATAAAAGAGAGGAGTTCCTCTGTTGGCCAGGTAGACCCTCAAATAATTAAAAGGTTACAGTAATACAGACGATAAAGAAAGCAGAAGAAAGTAATAAAAAAAGCTGTTTCTTGTAGAAGGAACTCCATATATGGGCTTCCTGCTGGTCTGAATGGAGCATCAGGTGTGTTTGCTATTTAAACTTCAGTCGATCTGTCACAAACACTCCCCACTCTGTGATCCATTTAAACTGACGGAGCAGTTTTATGAACGCAGCTTTGAACTGGTCTGATAAGAGGAGATAAGAAAGAGTTCAGAGGAAACACGCCGACACTTTCCCTTTGTGACTCAGACTGCTCCACTTTGCTCTCCCACTCTGGCACACATCCATCATCCCCAGGTTACCTTTATCTCATATGACTGGGATCTTTTCCAGAAAAGACCTGATCAATCATTTACAGTATGAAACACAGCGCTGATCACTGGATACAGTGTTTCATGAGAAAGCAGAGGTCACCAGAGGAAAGACGGTGGGTGCCCAAAGTAAACATAGAAAGAGCAACAGCAGATGTGCATCCTGTATGATTACTGAATTTGAATCTAGCCTCAGCTTCTTGTTCTTCTCTTGAGATTTTTAAAGATAATGTGTTGGATCTAAACTTCCCTTCAAAAACACCAGAATGTCAAACCAACCCAGCTTTAGCAACAAAAACTCATACAGTCTGTATGCAAGTATAATGTTTTGTCAGAGGAGTTTAACAGTTTTGGAAAGTGATGTGATATTTGAGAGACAAACTTTCCTGTCAGAGTGGAGGAAGTCTTTTAGACACAACTCTCTCTTCAAATCTGAGACACTCATTTCACAAAACCCAGTAGCTGGTCGTTGTCTCTTTAAAGAGCTGGTGTTGTGCTTATTTTCAGTCTTAATTTTGTCCCTCTGCTGCTCCTGTACGAGCTTTATATGATTTACAGCTCAGAAACATCTCTATTTTTCTCTCACTGTTTTTTTTTTCTTTTAGGAAACTCTTATTTCAACCTCTGTCTGAAACACTTTGTTTTAGCTTCTGTCACTTTAAGGCTCTCCACTACACAAACCCATGTCCTTCTGATTGGCCAGCTCTCTGGAAGCCTGTTTGGGGCAGAGCTATGGGCAGACCTTAGTGTTTGAGGCCCACCCCTCCACCATTTCCTGACCCAGTGGGGAGTCCACATGTGATGACCTCATTATTTTAGTAAGTCTCATGAAGATCTTGTGCTTTATGTCTTATGGCTTTAGGTCTGCATCGCTGGCAGTAAGTCGGACTCGTTCCCAGTGAGGGTTGGACTCCGCCAGGGCTTCCCTTTGTCACCGATTCTGTTCAAAACTTTTATGGATAGAATTTCTAGGCGCAGCCAGGGTGTCGAGGGGGTCCAGTTTGGTGACCTCAGGATTGGATCACTGCTTTTTTGCAGATGATGTGGTCCTGTTGGCTTCATCAAGCCGTGACCTTCAACTCTCTCTGGAGCGGTTTGCAGCCAAGTGTGAAGCGGCTGGGATGAGAATCAGCACCTCCAAATTCATGTCCATGGTCCTCAGCCGTAAAAGGGTGGACTGCCCTCTCCAGGTCAGGGATGAGATCCTGCCCCAAGTGGAGGAGTTTAAGTATCTCTGGGTCTTGTTCACGAGTGAGGGAAGGATGGAGCGAGAGATCTGCAGGCGGATCGGTGCAGCGTCTGCAGTAATGTGGACTCTGCACTGGTCTGTCATGGTGAAGAAGGAGCTGAGCCAGAAGGCAAAATTCTCTGTTTACTGGTTGATCTTCATTCCCACCCTCACCTATGGTCATGAGCTTTGGGTAGTGACCGAAAGACCAAGATCACGAGTACAAGCGGCCGAAATGAGCTTCCTCCGTAGGGTGGCTGGGCTCTCCCTTAGAGATAGGGTGAGAAGCTCGGCCATCAGGGAGGAGCTGGGAGTAGAGCCGCTACTCCTCTGCGTTGAGAGGAGCCAGATGAGGTGGCTCGGGTACCTGATGAGGATGCCGCCCGGACGCCTCCCTGGTGAGGTGTTCAGGGCACGACCTACCAGGAGGAGACCCCGGGGCAGATCCAGGATACGCTGGGGAGGCTACATCTCTCGGCTGGCCTGGGAAGGTCTCGGGAAGAGCTGGGCAAAGTGGCTAGGGAGAGGGAAGTCTGGGCGTCCCTGCTTAGGCTGCTGCCCCGACCCGACCCCGGATAAGCGGTAGAAAATGGATGGATGGATGGAAGTTAATAGTTTGATAATATACTCTAGCTTTACTTTGAACTTAATTCTGTTCCTTTTGGTTATTATTTATAGGTTCAAAGTTATTTTCAGGGGCTTTTATGCCTGTAATAAGATTAGGACAGTGCAAAGAGTGGGACACGGTGAGAGTGTGGAATGATATGAAGAAAACAGGCCACAGGCTGGATTCTGACCTGGGCCACCCTCTCAAGGGTGAACCTCATGAAGCGGGACCTAGACAGCTGGGCCATCTGCACCCCAGCTTAACTTGTTATTTACTCTCCGCTGTGAGTCCATGTTTACTCATAACCTTGGCCTGAAACCAACATTGTTGAAAAATGAATTTGGAATATCAGCAGTTAATACTGTTGTTTCTTTGAGGGCAAACCTGGTTACCTGAGGTCAGATAAGGGAGACCGCTACAGACGTCGCTGGTGTTTCAGTGTAAAGTGTGACCCTGTTAACTGGTGACTCTTGGCCGACCATCACTGACATGTTCAGCAAAGACTCTCCAGTTAGCACGGTCACTCTTTGCTCCAGAACACCTGTTGCTCTGTAACAGTCAGAACTGGATAGAAGTTGACTCCATGGTGTAGTATCCTTTCTGACAGCTGACCGCCGAACAACCGGACATTTTTATGCTGCTGACAGCTTTAATTTAGAGTTTAAAGAACAAGAACTCGTCTGAATGAATGTAGCTAAACGCTGACTCTGTTGCTAAAATGCCCATGCATAATTTTGATGATGTTAACTGGAAATTAGTCAATATGAAGAGCAGGGTGCTGTCTCTTTCTTGAGCTGTTTTTTTTCATGCTAAACTGTATATCTTGTCTCAGCATGATACATAGGCTTATTAACCTAAAGCTTTCTAAAGACACCGAGTGATTAAGGCAGGGGTAGATCAGCAACTCCTGAAAATCTGTCAGGAAAATTACAAAAGTATCAAAAGCTCAAAGTTATGTTTGATATGACCAAAGTTTAGACTCTTACCAGTCTCCTTTGACTTGTATATCAGTAACTCATTGACAGAATCAGGTTTCTGTTTCATTTACAGCCAAGCTGAAACTTAAAGATGCTCTGTCAGGGGCACAGCAGCCTCTCACCGCCCTCAGTGCACACACCCCTCAGCCTAGATGAGCTCTGACAGCGGTCACTAACACTTATCTGACATGGCAGATGTTCTGAAATGTAAAAGTGGTTGGAGAGGTGATGACACAATGAGCTACAATCTGTTAAATCTCCACTTTATCAGAGCAGAGATTAGTGTCGTTGTCACTACACACAGAATTATGTAACAGACCATATGCACATGCTTCTTATCCATAATCCCCAAATAAACAACAGGATAACCTCTGAGGATTAAGACTAAGCAGCATATGGTTCATATCCTGCAAACACACACACACACACACACACACACACACACACACACACACACACACACACACACACACACACACACACACACACACACACACAGATAGAGAGGCAGAGAGAGCCCATAACTGGCACTTAGCACAGCCCGTTTGGCTAAACACTGGTTCAATAAGCAGATGACTGGTTCCTCTTGGCCCACTTACAGAACAATAGACGGGCTAAAGGTCACATACGCAAGACTGTGGGAAGAGAGAGCGCAGGGAGAGGGCGAGGCCGGCGGTGGGCTGGCAGGGTGGGGCGGGTGGGGGTAGTTTGGGGTGATGGGTAGAGTCTGGGGTGAACTGAGGCCAGGGAAGGAGAAATGATGAAGCTGACGCGTCATGGTCTGTGAGTGTCCGTGGTCAGTGCTGACCCTTTGACCTCCTCTGATTTGACCTTCTGTAAAACTTTAATGGATCACACAGTGTTCAGAACAATAAAGGAAGAACTTGTACAGAGTCTTTGCTTTAGACATGTGCTGGTTGGAGGGTCTTATGTTTCAGTAACAGCATGTATTTAGATATTCACCCACATGTCTCATACTGAACACTGTGTGTGCTGCAGAGCTGTGGTGTAAAAACAAGACTCTGTGGAGGGGAAGGTTGGAGAGAGACATGTCATTAAATATGGACTACACTTGGTGTAAAAGCTCTCTGAGATGTGGCCAAAGACCTGGCTACCTTACATCTGTGTGTCTGAAGCCCAGATTTGAGGCTTGTCATATTCTGGTGCCATAATGAAAAATGCTGACTCAGTCTCAATAAGTTTCTAATGCCTAGCAGCTGGCAGCTGATTCTGGTCTTTACTCTATTCTAACCCCTTACTGCCCACATTGATTTACAAACAGATAAAAAGACGTTTTGTGTGATTCTTAAAGATGCTAAATTAAGTAGAGATTGCAAATTTAATGACACATAAAAAAAAAATAATAAAAAAAGTTGACTGATGATTTATACACTGAAACGTATTTCTGTAAATTTACAAGGCAAGTTCAAAAGTAAAATCCTGTTGTGTTTGAAAAGAGCACTTCGATAAATTTCCTGGTAAAATAATGTTAAAATACTGGCAGCGGGGTTACCAGAATGGTACCATTACTTCACATTTATATACAGTAATCCAATATACAGTATTATAATGTAGAAATCAATCACAGTACATGTACTGTAAAATAACTGGAAGTTAGTGGCCAGTATTTTACCGTTATTTTGCAGTGAACAGCTTTACAGTGTAGAAATATAAAGAGCTTACCTTCTAAACCAATGTATTGGGACATTGTGTATTTGACATGATCCTCTTGCTGGACTGGCTCTTATCATACTCCATCACGCTGGGTGATACCTCCTCCTCTTGTGCTCCTCTTTCCCATGGGATATCTCAGGGGTCCATTTTGGGTCCCTTATTATTCCCTGTTTATATGCTTCACCTGAGGCAAATCATACGCAATCATGGTATGGATTTCCATTGTCGTGCTGATGACACCCTGTTTGTCTCCTTCAGGAGACAAACAGGACCGTCAAAGATTATTATCCAAGAGAAGCACTGGTCAGCTGTCATTTGATGCCCAGGTGACTAAGGCAGTCCATTTGCGTTTTACACAACTGGGGCTTCTCGCCAGAATAAAGTTTTCCCTCTACCATACAGAGGTTGAAAAAGTCATTCATAAAGTTCTAACTTGATTATTAGAATAGAATAGAAATGGAAATGGAAAATACTTCATTTGTCCCCAAGGGGAAATTCAGGAGTCACAGCAGCAATCAAGAAAACAAAAGTAAGAAAGTGTATAGAAAGTGCAAAAAGGTCCATAAGAAAATAGATGACAACAGCCCGTCCACCACTCTCCATCCCAGCCAGTCTCCACCTCCACAGGGTCCAGGACTGAGCCTCCCCAGCAGTCT
The DNA here is from genome assembly GCF_033239565.1 of Halichoeres trimaculatus. Taxonomy (NCBI): domain Eukaryota; kingdom Metazoa; phylum Chordata; class Actinopteri; order Labriformes; family Labridae; genus Halichoeres; species Halichoeres trimaculatus. The sequence goes on along the minus strand of NW_027437187.1, from coordinate 1,769,722 downwards.
GTTCAGTCTCTGTCTCCTGGATCCTGTCTGCCCACAGCAGGCGAAGCTTCTCCAATGTGGCACCGGCGTCCAATGAACGGCACAATGCTGCTCTGCCCTCCAGCAGCCCCTCTGCCGCTGGGCTAGCACGGCTAGCTCGTCCATCCCACCGGAGATAGATCCCACATTCCCTAAACGATGGATGGAAGGACAGGTCCACGTCGTCACCTCCCCGCTCACATCCGAGAACCAGCACGTCGTCCTCACCTCCTCCTCCTCACCTTCAGGGAAATCATCAAGCCCTACACTAGTTAGCATTGACATGCTACAGGCTGCGAACAGCTGATTTCACATGTAAACAATGCAGCCGGTTACATGTAGGATCTCCAGACAAACACAGGAGAAAAGTAGTAAAAATATCACTGAAGCCACAAAAGGTTTGGTGTCCATGACCAACAATGAACCATACAAAGTGATGATCCACTCCAAATACAAAGATGACGAAAAAGAGACGAAAAAATTACAAGCAACGGACAAAGAAGAGAGAGCTGCTGCAACAGGCAGCTACTTGGGCAGCGCCTAGCAACGAAAAAAAAAAAAAAAGTGTAATTATTAGCATTATTGTAACACGCTCTGCTCTGGAATCAGCAACAGACTCCAGTTGATACAAAACGCTGCTGCCAGGCTTTCAACCCGGGCTACATAAAGTGAGCACATCACCCCAGTCCTTCTGCCCTCCTCCTGTGAGTTTTGGAATTGATTTCAAGATTTTACTGCTTGTTTTAAAGCTCTCAGGCTTGTATCAGAGGCTAGTTACACGGTATCAGCTTAAGGAAAAACTCAGGGGTATCATTGCAGAAACAGCATTTAAGCCAACCCCTGATGGATCTCCTGAAACGTCACGGCCAGCTGGAGGTTTTAGTGGAATTGCTGACATCACTCTTCTCTTTGGGATTTCACTTACATCATGGCATCTTAATTAGCCATGCACAGGCCTGAAAACAACAGTAACAATGGCGGACTACAGTTTTGATTATTAGCAGCCGGTCAGACTTCTTCTAGTCTGTAGAGGAACAGGTCATGGTCACGTGGGGTTTGTCTCTTTCGTTATATCACCAACTTCAGGCCTGGCATGCATACTTATCATGGTCATCTTATCACTGCTGTTGTGATACCTGAGTTAGCACTTTTTTATTGCATCCATTTTCCTGTTTGTGTGTTTTTAACTTTGCACCCTGTTTCTACAGCATTTCCACCAATAAATGTTTTATTATATGTTTTATATTTTTAAAGCAGGAGTCCTTGTTGGCTCCACGTTCCCATTTGCCGCCCATGTCTCACTCTTCTACATGTTGTATGAATTTGCATTATTTGGTATTTGTTTGTAGCCTTCAGCAGAGAGAATAGTTCTGCTCAGCCCTCCACCAGAGTCAGATCCCGCTGTCTGGGTGAGGATGCACAGAGGACATCACTCAGAGTGTATTAATAGTAGAAGAGACATGTCTGTGCAGACTTATCTGTTTAAATGCTGGAGTGTTGGTGCCCTGCAGAGTGCAGAGACTTGCAGAGCTGCAATGTTAAAAAAGTTTTTGAAGAATCCAAAATGTCCGTGCTGTTGGCTTTCACTTTGATGCTTTTGATAAAGTGTGTGAAGGGCTCTCTCCCCACAGTGGCTGCAGTTCAGCGGTAGGTCCGGACAGGAGGGGGGGTGACCTCTGACCTTTCCTTTCTCCGTCTAATCCTTGACAGCCATGAATCTGAGAGCTGAGAGAGATACATGGCTGGAAACCCCCTCTGCCTCTCCCTTTACTCCTCTCCTTCCTCTTTCTGCCCCCCTCCCATGACCCTTCACTTCCATTTTCCCTCTTTCCTCACTGACCTCCTCTAACCTCTACCTCTTATCCTCGTCTCTCCTCTGCTTCTCTGTTTTGACTAACAGTCAGAATTCAGTATTTCCACAAACACAGGAGAGATGGACTGATCAGAGCTCCAACTATGGCAGTACTGAATCAGCTGAGGCGCCAGCAGCAGGGAGGAACCAGCACCAAAGTGTTTTACAAAAGTTACTCCCGTGACATTTCATTCAAGTAGAAGTAAAACTGCCCGTCTGTTAATCTGCTCAGGGAAAAGCAAAAATAAAAATAAAAATTAGGGACACTTACTTTAATATAAAGCAGTGGTGTTGGGGGAGGAAGACTTGCCTTCCAGGGGATGCAAAGCTCATTTTGCTGAACTTGTATTTCCAACAGTGTTGGTGTGTGAAGGACTGATTATGCACACATCCATACTGATAACATCAGGTATTTCTGCAGCATCTTTTGTCAGTATGACACTTTAAAGATGGTCTTCAGAGAGGACTGTTGTGCAGGATCAGTTTTTCCTGAGCCACATGAGCAAATAAATCACACTTTTTCAAAACACTACCCACATTTGGCTCCATTTAATGTAGAAACAAAGAACACACTGTCATTTACAACTCTCAAGTTAACTGTTCAGCTGTGCACACTGACTCATAATGGACAAACACCTGTCACACAGTTAAACAATCAGCAATCAGAGCTTTAGCAGAAAAGGTCAACAGGTGAGTTTTTCTGTTTTAGAACAATGGATGCCAACACTGGAAACAGACCCAGAGCCAATGGAGTGAGAGCAAGAGGAGGAGGACAGGGACAACAAGGACTGTAATATCTGGTGAGATCTGATCACTCGGTCGACCATGTGATGCACCATGGTCTAACAATAGCCTCGTTTCCACCAAGCAGTCTGGGTTGGCTAGGTTAAGCTTGGTCTTGTTTGCATATCCACAGCCAACCATGCCCCTTCGTGGTAGGCAATTTATAGAATAGAATAGAATGGAATAGAATAGAATAGAATAGAATAGAACTTTATTGTCATTGTAACAAGTACAACAAAATTGAAGTCACAGCAGCAATAAAGAAAACAAAAGTAAGAAAGTGTACAGAAAGTGCAAAAAGGTCAATAAGAAAATGGATGACGAAATCCCGTCCACCACTCTCCAGCCCAGCCAGTCTCCACCTCCACAGGGTCCAGGACTGAGCCTCCCCAGCAGTCTGTTCAGTCTCTGTCTCCTGGATCCTGTCTGCTCACAGCAGGTGAAGCTCCTCCAATGTGGCGCCGGCGTCCGATGACAGCTCCACCAGCCACGTCCGTGAACAGCACGGTGCCACTCTGCCCTCCAGAAGCCCCTCTGCTGCTGGGCTAGCACGGCTAGCTCATCCATCACACTGGAGCTAGATCCCACGTTCCTAACAACGATGGATGGAAGGACAGGTCCATGTCATCACCTCCCAGCTCACACCCAAGAACCAGCATGTCGTCCTCACCTCCTCCTCCTCACCTTCAGGGAAATCATCAAGCCCTACACTAGTTAGCATTGACATGCTACAGGCTGCGAACAGCTGATTTCACATGTAAACAATGCAGCCATGGTTACATGTAGGATCTCCAGACAAACACAGGAGAAAAGTAGTAAAAATATCACTGAAGCCAATAAAAATTTGGTGTCCATGACCAACAATGAACCATACAAAGCGATGATCCACTCCAAATACAAAGACTACGAAAAAAAATGGCAAGAAACGGACAAAGAAGAGAGAGCCGCTGCAGGAGGCAGCCATAGCTAACAAGCGCATAGCAACAATATTACAGTTATATAATCATCATTATATTATATAAACTGGATGCCGACAGCTGCATGTAGCGTGACGCCATAGCAGCGCGACCCTGCTAATAAATCAAACAAAGAAGAAAAATGCAACACAGTAAACAAAGCGTAACAATGAAAGACATGCAGCATTTCATCCTCTCTGTGATTGGCATGTAGCTCTTTGATACTAAGAACAATCAAGCTTTGTTTCAGAGAAGTCTGTGTGCTACAAGGAGAAATGCAGCCGCTGTCGCACAGGAAGTGACGATTCCACCGACCAATCAACGGTTTGCAGTGTTGTAGCTCCATCTTCCGAGAGCAGATCGGTTCAGTCTGGCACCCATATAAAATGGTCCCAAAAAGTGGGATGGTTGTCTCAGTTATTTGGGGATCTGTCCTGGGATAAGTCAGTGGAAACGCCACAACATGCATGCCGAACTGAGAATGGAACCAGACTGCTTGGTGGAAACGCGGCTAATGAGGGAGGCTAGGCAAAGGGTACGGCCTGATGTGAGCAGGTAGACTGAAACATCCATCATCAGGACTTTATGACCTGAGAACAGATCTGAAATCTACTCTGCAGATCACCACAGGACTCAGAGAGTACAGTGGGACGGTACGACCTGTGGACTGCTCTGTAGGACTGAAAAATAAAGTCTGTGTATTTGGGAAATGAAGTCCTACTTTGTATTTACAGTGTTTAACTGTTTGTTGCAGAACTGAAAGATCATCAACAGGTGGTGGTCAGGAACGTCTTCTGTCTCCTGAACAGGAAACTGAAATCATGAAAGGATAAAGAGCGGATGAAGAGAAGACACAGCCTTTTTTTTTTTTAACTGTTACTGTTAACAGTAAAGTCTTCTATTTATTTTTGTAAGTTACCCACTGTATGAGCAGCTGTGAGTTGGTAAGGATGTTCACTGTGTTCATTGTTTTTGCAGGAAAACAAAAAACAAAAAAACATCTGTTACAGTGTGTTTGTGTGTACAGAGTATAAAAACAATATTCCAAAATATTTGACAAAACACACACACTTCTGTCTGTACTGAGGGTGCTAAAGGTCCAGCAGTATCCATGTGTTGGTTACTGGACCCAGTGATATCTAAGTGTAGATTAGTGCATCCAGTAATATCCCAGTGTAGGTTACTGGATCCAGTAATATCCCAGTGTAGGTTACTGGATCCAGTGATGTCACAGCGTAGGTCACTGGACCTAATGATATCCCAGTGTCAGTAACTGGACCCAGTGATATATATTTGAGGGGTGTGATGTCTGGTTTTGCACTTTCTGTCTAATTTTCACAACTCTCCCCAGCACGTGTTTCAACCTACCACGGTAGTGGTGATTGTTGTAACAAAGGAACACCATATTACGACATTACCGGGTTGTGATATTCTTGATGAGGTTTGAAGTGGTGCAACAACAAATGTGGGTATGTTGCATTAAAGTTATAGAACTCTGACTCAAAAATTCAGTGATTTCAGGGTGCAGAAGCAAAAAGTGGAACGACCCTAACCATTCTCCCCTACACAAAAAATGGCTCCTGTTTTTGTGTTAATACCATTCACACAGGCAGGAGGATTGCTCTACAACACAAACACAACAGAGGAAAAAATCATGCAGGAAATTGAAGCCAACAGGGGAAAGTGTAGACAGAGACACTCTGTTCAATCTCTGTTAACCTAATGTCATCCAAAATATGCAACACTGTGATCCTGAGATGTTCTGAAAGAACTCCTGTGCTCAACATTTAAAACAGAACATAAATTCTGAGTGAGTGAGTGAGTGAGTGAGTGACCAAAGGTCAGAAAACAAACCAAGAACAGCTAAACAAGTTAAAGGGTTAATGATGTCACATTGGTTAGTGGAATGTGGCTGACATTAGCCAAGCTTAGCAGCTAATCATCCTCATGTCTATGCTGGTTTCTCATGTCTGTGGTGGTTCCTCTAGTTTCTGGTGTTCAACATGGTGACAAACCATGACACTCTGACATGATATCTGCCATCTGGGACTGTTTACATCTAGGTAGTAGGGCTTTAGAACATCATGACAGCAGATATAAACCAGCATTACAGCTCCAGGTAGTGGATGGAGGCTGAATTGCAGCTTTAACACACCATGTTGACATTTCAGAACTACAAGAAAGTAGTTATTGGTGATTTATTCAACTTCCTGATATTCTTGTAGAGAGGAGCATAGGTGTTGATCAGCAGCTTCTGCCTTTTGTAAAGGAAATTCCTGTGAGTGCAAGTGTGTATGTGTTTGTGTGTATGTAAATGTGGTGTGAATGAGGGTTATGTCATAGCTGTTTGTGGTTAAGAATCGTTCTCTTCTCTCATTCATCAAACAACATCATATTTTACACCAACATCAAGTTTCATTATTAAGTAATACCACCAACTACTGGTATGGCTGGCAAACTGTTATTAATGGATTTCTATTAATTACAAAGGAGAGGCTTTTTGTTTTCAGGCGTTTTCAAAGGACTGTTCTCATCCTAACAAGGGCCTGAGTACTTCACAGCCTGACTGACTGCTGCTGAACAACTTTTAGTTTTCTGTTTTGTAATTTTACATTTAGCCTCCGCTCTCTGTATGCTGGAGTGTTAGTATCAGGGAGTGTGTGTCTCAGAGATATTGTAGGATACACAGCTGGGTCAGCACTGGTTCTGGGTTTCCTCGGGGCTGGTCTTTCGAACAGACTGCTGGACTCCTTTGCTCCAAGCTCTGCTCCAAACTCTGCCCCTGCTCGTCTTTATGGGGGGTAGAGACAGAGTGTGGGGCACCCATTGAGGAGGGCATTGTCTTGAGGTTTTCCTCTTGTTAGCACCCTTGGCCTCTCAGTGTGCTGTGTCACACACACACAGTCACACACACAGTTGCGCCCTCTCCACCCCCTCCCTACCCTGTCTTTTCGGATCACTTAACAGGACAATTACTCTATCCATCTTTTCTTTATGCTCCATTGTGTCTGTACCCTGGGTTTAGAAAGCTTTTATGGGGAAACCATCTCTTTCTCTTCTTTCAAGCCTTTCTTCTCGGCTACATTCACATTGTACCGTTTCAAGCTGAGATGATACTGATTTAGGTTCAGGGTCAGAGGCAGACTCTCCCAGATTTACTGCTGTCCTAAGGCATGTTTGAGTGATCAGGAATTACTCCACTTACACCAGAGAAAGCTACATGTTAGCCTGAGCAGCTTTTATTGTCAGATCCTGCAGGTGAAACATGCTAACAGCCAAGAGCTGAAGACAATCTAAGATGAAGGAGGAGAGATGTGAGTTCAGTTTTCATCATGACTGTCTCTGATGAACATCCGAAAGAATGTCCAGGATGAAACAACAGATTATTAGCCACTCTAATGCCAACTGCTAACCCTTAAACAGATCAAATGAGCCAGAGAAGGGAGTGAAAATGATAGAATATATGAACTAAAGTATTCAGCACATCCTTGTGTCTGCAGCAGGGAAACAGAATTAGTTTGCTGCAGTATGTTGCAGAAAATGAGAATACCACAACTCTCTGTAAGCAGGAAACCTTTGTTAGCATAATTTTAAATGAACCCAAAAGACCAACCAGCTGTGAATGCAGGGCTTTGATTTAACTGTATGCAGAAGCAGGTTCTGGAGGGCTGTTTTCTAGCAGAGGACTTGAGGTGTCCCACTTTTCTACAGTCAGTCTCTGGCCTTATTTTGTTGTTTTATAACAGGTGAAGATGGTAAAAACCAACGCTGATGAAGAGAAAAGTGCTTCATTGAAGTGTACTGTTGTTGTTGTGTGCATGTGTGAGCTTCAGACACAGTTTTAAGGTCTTCTGAGCAGTAAACTGATGAGTCTGGATGTTTTTCACTCACATGGATGTGGTCTGACTTTTGAGCGTGGTTCCACCAACACATCTACAGAGCTGACAAACACTGACCATACACCTGACGGGTTATCATTTAGGAGAGTTCTTCAAACTGCTGAAGCTCTCCATTGTTTCCATCAGGATAGAGTGAATTCTTGGGTTTAAACCCCCCAGCCAGAGCAGGGGGCGCAGCTCAGACCCATCCCCCCCGGCCAGGAGCAGGGATGGGGGCTGGTGTGAGAGGGATGAAGCCCTGGTCCTCCTCTGTCCTGGTGTCCAGACTTGATAGCCGTGATACGAGGCCTTTCATGGGCTCAAAAGACCCTGACGCACCACTGAGCCCACGAGAGCGTCCCTCTCCCTGATAGCACACACACACACACACACACACACACACACACACACACATACACACACACACACACACACACACACACACACACACACACACACACACACACACACACACGTATTATCTTTGTGTTGGATACGTGTGATGCTGCATTGAGGGATCATTAGCAGGAAAGTCTGATGCAGCATTCATGTTTCTTACAGTTTTAACCCTTTCAGTGCTGACTGTCCTCACAGTGAAACTCTGAAATGAAGGTAACGGAAACTCAATGTGCGTTTGATTTGATTTTCAACAACAGGATTACTTCTGCAAAAGCTTGAATTCACATCAACTGATTTAAAAGATGTGTATGAGGCTGTGAAAAACATGACTTTCCCTGCTGCAGCAGAAATGATCAGAGAAAACTTCATTAATTAGAGTACACACTTTGAAAGTTCTTCATCAGCTGGTGCAGGAAATAAATCTGACAGCCCATGAGTTCAGACTTCTACAGAACAAGAATAGAGCTGAGTTGTTTACTGAGAAGCACTATCTTGTCAAAAAGGAGGAAGGATTTCAGTCTATTCGAGTCGATCATTTTAGAAAGTTCCTTCAAACATGTTTTTTTTTTCAGCATTCAGAAAGAGACGTGACTCTGAAACATTCCCTCACACAAATGTGTGTTCATGTAAGAAACTGCGACACGTCTTGATCGGTCTTTGCATGTGTGGAAACCGCTGCATCATCTGCATATCAATGGATATCAACATTTTGAAAGTAATCCAGGAAAGCAACCCAGATTGTCTCATGTACAGAACCTTACGGGACTCCAACCAGACGATCCAGGTAAGGAGATTTGATTACAGAGACAATGCAGTGAAGGACAACAGCACTTTATCAGCCAGTCTGCGATGTTTGAAATGACACAGAACTTTCTGTCAGGCTTTACTTCGGGTACGCCCTGTTTTATTAGCCAGCTCCAAGTAAATGTGAGGAAACCAGATTTCTGCCCTCATGATCAGCATATCTGTGGTGAACTGTGGAGTTCTCTGAAAAAACACACTGGTCTCAGTTTCTTTTATTCCTGTTTTTCTTTGTCCCCCATTGAGATCAAGCAGGTTGCAGGATGTTAAGCCACTCCGGAGCCATTAACACAACGTTCCACCAGAGAATGCAAAAATAACACTGTAAAAATAAACTGTATTGTCATGGAACAATGAGGAACTGAAAACGCTGCTATACATATGCCAGGCCTGTAGTTGGTGCTATAACTGAAGAGTCTTTTGATAGCCCTTCTCTGGAGTTCTCTGGGCTGATCATCTGGTGTGTATATTGAGGGGCCGTTTACACAATAACAGTTTTGGGGTGAAACACAAAACTATTGTTGAGTTTCGCCGCTTGTTTTCATGGAAACAGTGTTTTAGCTGACCTAAAATGCAAACTTATGAAAACGGCTAGAGTGGATTTATTTCTGGCACGCTGCAGCCACTGTTGCCCTGAAAGCAGTAAACTGACGTTTTCACTGGAAACTCTGACGTCACACTCTGTTTTGCACAGACACACCCAACAGGACAATAGTACTGTTGTGAGGATCGTTGTGGACTACCGTGTTGTGCTTGTGCTGCTCAATCTGCTGTATCTGCTGACTGTCTGTAACAAAATGAGCATCTGTTGCTCCACTTCTGCTCTTAGCATTAACCAATACACCAGATGATCGTCCAAGCTCTACTTCATTGAAGATCTACCAAAAACTGCTTCATGACCAAGACTGTTATAGCGCCAACTACAGGCCTGGTGTGCTTGCTACAGTGTTTTCAGTCCCTCAGCATTTCAGTGTAAACAGATTTTTTTCCACTGCGTTTTCAGGTGAAACCTTGTGTAAATGGGGCCTAAATGTGTCTTGGCTAATTGATTTGTTTAAAGGCAGTCAGCAGATTCAGCAGCACAAGCACAACCCAGTATTCCTCCATTGATACTGTTGTTGTTGTTGAGTTAACTCAATGCTGCAAGTTGCCACAATGAAAGTATAATAACACAGAGTGGTTTGTGAGATTCCACAGAAAACTCTGGCTTACTGTTTACATGTCATCAGCATTTGGCCGTGGCGTTTCATAAAAATTCCACTGTGGGGGACGTTTTCAGATATTTCCCTTTTAGGTCAACTGAAACACCATTTCCGTGTTAACAGGAGCCAAAACGTAAAAATACTCCTGCGTTTCATCCTGAAACCATTGTAGCGAAAACTGCTACATAGTCTAACTTCAGTGCAGTTCCTCTGTTAAAGCCTTAATTGATGCAAAGCTATGGGCTTAGCCACTTTGACTGATGGGTGGATCTGTTGTAGCTGTTAGCCATGTAGCTAGCAACTTGTCATTGGGTTTTGTGACTCCTCAGAACTCAGGACAAAAATATCGTCTTGATTTGTAAGCAGATATTGTAACTGATAAATGACTGTATGTTATAGTTTGATGATATTCCTGGTACACAGAGACCAGAACAACTCCTCGAGGGTTATAGAAGTGTTAAATAAGTGTTGTGTGACAGTTTGAAGTCAGAGGCTCAGCACTCTCCCTCTGTGTCTCTTTCTCTCTTTTCCCATTGATCTGCAGTGGAGGATGGTGGGAGTCAGATTCCTCAGCATGGAGACCTCTGTGTGCTCTCTAACACATTTATCTTCAGATTATCACTGCACTCACACATACACCATACACCTGCTCTGGTCTTAGCTGCCCTCACAGCTTTAAAACGATTCATTGAGATGAAACCTGGAAACTTGGTTCAAGACCGGAGGCATCAGAAGATTCTTAACTCTGTTTAAAATCCGGTTTTTATAAGTAAGAAGGAAAACTATCTTCTTCCTGGATGCTCACTTCTGACACTGGGTACTATGTGGACCCTATAGCTGTCTGCTCTGCGTCTGGGAGGTCTGATCTCTGCTGGACTGAAACGGCTCCAGAACCGTTAATGGTCAACACAGCAGAAGGCGAGCGAAGCTGATCATCACAGATCAGTGTCTATTGTAAGAGGGATCAATCACAGCGTATCAATAGAATCTATAGACTGCTATTGTATGCTGTGTCCAGAGTATGACCCTGGTCCTGGCTGTCCTGAGAAATGGAGGCCAGAGGTCACACACACAGACAGAGAGGGACGTGGCTGCACAGATCTCCGTCTCCGTCTCCCTCCAATGATGGTCGGTAAATCAGTTCATCCAGATCAGAGCAATGAGCAAGGAGAAGTTTTTAAACAGACAGAAACAAAGAGGAAGTTGAGTTTGAGTGGACTTTCACAGACACTGAGACTTTTTTGCAGACATTGTTAAAAACATTTCTGATTAAATCAGATTCTGCCTGAAAACCTTCTGTCAGGCTGGTTTTCATGTCTTGTCTGTTCCAGATCAAATGATGGTGTGAGTGAGCAGTGCATCACAAGTCATTCAGCACAGTCACAAATGTCGATTCATGTGAATCTATTAAAGAAACACTGCCCAGGTGAGGTTTTCTTCAACCTTACTCAAGCTGTTTAAAGGCTCTGTGATATCTACTTGGTGTTGATGGTATAGACATCTTTGGCAGGAATCTACGGTGGCTGGTAAGTGTCAGCCAGTTTGCAAAAGCAACAACATGAATGCAAACTCAATAACACAATGGAAGTGCAGCCATAGCGGGAGTTAAGGACAGTTATCCTTACAGACACAGAAAAGTTGTGGAAGTAAATGGTTGTTTTCTTGTTTTTACCTTCAGCTATGATAAATATGGCTCCAATGCTAACTTTATGACATGACTAAAGCTCATAAAGCTAAATATAAGATGATGTACAGATAGCTCTACTTCTGTTGTGTAGTGGCTTTTACATTTGTGTTGGCGATGTTGCAAATCCTCTGACACCTACTGCCACTGTAGGATTATGTATTGTTATCCTGGCATGAAGACACTGGTTCCTGCGAGCGCCAGCGTCCACTGTTGAAAAGGCGTGCATTTATCCTGAAAGCAAATGACTAAAAAGCAGATGTTGGCTATTAATTGTTCAAGACAACTTTTCCCAGGATGCAAAGTGATAAGGTAATATATCAATTTGTAATTACTTGTTATTTGTAGCCATTTAATAAAATGTGACTATTAGCAAATTTTGTAAACTCAGTTTGTATTTGTGTCCGCCATTACTACAAAATAAATCCCAGTGATTCTTTTCTTCAAGAAAAAAGACAGACCTTGCTTCCCTCTTGGTCAACTCATTCCTTACTTCTTGACTTCACTATGATGAATATGTCACTTAAAAAGTCCTCACAGTGCCTTTGATGTTCCAACTAGTTTAAAATCACGTTCGCCTGCTTTGATAAAGCGTAATGATGTCGAGGCGGATATACGGAAGACTTTATTTTATTTTGAAGAGTTGGACCGGATATAGAATATTTCGTTCTGATTGGTTGACGTTTGCTATATAAAGTCCAGCAGCGGCGGTTTCATAGTGAAGAGTTCTCTGTGCCGGTGTTGGGACTTGACAAAGACGTCCGAACCGTGAAACTAAAGACAGAAACCCGTGTCTAAACCGGACAGAGAGGAAACAGACTATCCCTCAGAAACACAGGGAGGACAAGAACCCTAAAAAAGTCAGCCACTGACACTTTTTAATTCAGGTAAAATAAAGTTGAAAGGGGTTTTCTCTCCAGAATGTTGAGCGGCTAATGAACATCCATTGTGAGCTAATTCAGAGCTTCCTCCAGAGCTAAACGCTGAGACACAGCACTGAGGTAAATGGAAGCGCAGCTGCTGTGCTGTGAGGGGGACAGGCCTGCCATTCGGAGGGCCTACCGGGACTCCAACCTGTTGACTGACCGAGTCCTGCAGACTCTGCTGCGGGCTGAAGACCGGTACCTGCCTGCTTCCAACTACTTCAAATGCGTCCAGACAGAGATAGCTCCGTACATGAGGAGGATAGTGGCCACCTGGATGCTGGAGGTGAGTTCATTACTGGTAGTAAGTGACAAGATAGACTCACTGAAGAAAAGCTTGTCTTCCAGTCTGAGAGCTTAAATACGAACTTACTGCACTGAATAAAATTTATATATAAACTCTGCTTGTAACCATTTTTTATAATTTAATGATACAGCTAAACTACTCTGTAGCTCCGCTCCCCGTGTTCCTAAAAGAAAACAGAAAAATAACCTGTGTAATGTGACAAAACTCTAGAAAAATGTGAACCGAATGATACGTTAATTCCTCCAAACTCCAACAACCAGTAAACATTTGATAACACGATATACTGTTTGTATTTGAGAAGCTTTTTTTCCATTCTCGTTGTGTTTTTCAATGAGGTTTGGAGCAGTGTTTTGTAATTACCTCTTGATACATTAAAGAGGAGAACCATAAGCGTGACCCAGGTGTGTGAGGTGTGTTCTTTAACAATTTGAAGGTAAAATTGAAAAGCAGAGGTTGCCATGCTAAAAAATTATTGTTTAAATGAGTTTTATGTAGGTTAACGGATCTTAAATGCTTCAACAAAAGCTCATCGTCGCGTTTTTCCTCAAATGAACCGTAATCCTCCTGCTACACGCTTGGTAAACACTAACATGGGTTGAAGATATGATTAATCTACATTGTTTGTTCAGATTTGGTGAGGTTTGGTGACGTAGAGGTGTTTTTAAAAGTTTTGCTGGAGTTTGGAGCAGAAGGCTGCAGACCGCAAGCTGCAGACCACGCGCTGCCTTTGTGTTGGAGGCTCGTGAGGATCTAGAGAGTTCTCCAGTTTTACTGAGGCTCCATATCCTCTGCAATTAACATGGTTCAACTTTACAGCCCTTCACACAGGCACACAGACTGCATGCTGCAGGCCTCTCATCTTTTTAAATAAGCGATTATTGTCACATAATAACACATTCGTACAGTTGTTAATGAGGGTCATATTTTCCATCCTCCACTACTTTCGTTTTGTGAATCTACAACACTTTCTGCATATCTGTTAGTCAAAAAATTTAATTTTCTTATTGTAAGAGTTTTATTTATTTATTTTATTTTATTTATTTAGAAGGATAGCCCCTTTAGATGGACCATCTAATTTTCAAGGGGGTCCTTACAAGACATAATACAGTACAGATAGTACAATACACTACAAACAACAATAAATACAGAATACACACACTCAAACACACTCATGCACAAACACTATGCTTCAGATGGTAAGTCATGCCCTCATCAAACTGTTTTGGTCCCACATAGCAAAGAATAAGATACGGCCTGTGATCACATACATAGGAACGACTACATAACATAGAAGGCAGGGTCAAAAACAAGAGCAAGGATTTTGTAGATAACTAAATAAGTAAGGCTTAAACATAGGAAAGGATGTGATAGATCTTAATGAGTCAGGTAGTTTATTCCAATCAAATGGAGCTTTATATTTAAATGCACGACGACCAACTTCTTTGGTTATTCTGGGGGTAAGGAAAAATAGATTGCTTGTGTGTCTTAGACTATAATCTGATGTTAATGGTATTAAAATTGCTTTAGATAAGGAGGAAAACTGAAGTAGTTGCATTTAAAGATAAACTGGATCCAGTGGAGCATTCTTCTAGATTTGGGTGAGAGCCAGTTCAGAGACTCATACATTAAACAATGGTGGGTTTTAAAGGGGCAGTTGAGAGTGAATCTACAAAGACTGTTGTAAACCACATTAAGGGGACGAAGATTTGTTTCAGATGTATTTTGGTAAATAATGTCTGCATAGTCATATATTGGTAAAATCAATTGGGTTACAATTCTTTTTCGAACATCTAAAGAAAAACACTCCTTGGAGCGATAAAGTAGCTTTAAAAGACCATGTATTTTTTTTTGTCATTGATTCGATGTGAAATTTAAAGTATAAATGGGAGTCAAGCCAAACCCTTAAGCATTTAAATTAATCAATTTTTTGTAAAGCTTTTCCATCAAGAAAATCAATAGACCAATAGCCAAGTTCTTTTCACTGCTCAACGTTTTCCTGGCTGTTTAATTGTGACCTTCGATATGTTTGGAGAGTCCTGATCAACAGCACAGCTCTTAAATAATCTAAAAGTTTCATTTGTTATGATTTCGACCTTTGAAGTTTATTTTAAATGATGGTTGTTATAAAATCAATCTCTGATAAACTAACATCTGATGAACCAACCATTTCAACTTGCCATTTGTACTGCACGCCTCCCAAACCATCCTGACAGTAAGACCCCCCAAGGATAACAAAGCTCTCACCTCATGTCTAAATGTTGTCATACAAGTCCATGCATCTCACTGAAGTGTTAGGTAATAAGAGAATAAAAAGGCAATGCTATGGCTGAAACTTGTTTGTTTTGTGGGTGATCACATTTTGTGTCATGAAGAAAAGTAATTGCAAAGAAACTGATTAGAAATTCAAGATCTAGATGTAAAAAAAGGCAAGTAAACAATCTCTTCTAACAGTGATGAAAATAAAAACAGGAGCACCAGCTCAAATCTGGGGTGGTGATTTGAGTTTAACCACCCAGGTAAAATCAAATAAAAAACAGGAACTGGAAATGTGTCCATATGTAAAATATTGATCCAGGTCTCTCTGAACAGGAACATTACTCAGGGTGTTGTTGTCTTGGTTCTCTGTGCAGGTGTGTGAGGAGCAGAAGTGTGAGGAGGAGGTCTTCCCACTGGCTATGAACTACCTGGACCGCTTCCTGTCAGTAGAACGAACGAGGAAGACTCACCTGCAGCTCCTGGGGGCGGCCTGCATGTTCCTGGCATCCAAACTGAAGGAGACCATCCCCCTGACGGCAGAGAAGCTCTGCATCTACACCGACAACTCCATCACGCCCTCACAGCTGCTGGTAGGTCATCAGAGGACTGAGCATTAAAGACATTTGGTAACCGGAGGCTCTGATCATGTCTCAGAATATTTGTGGGTATATCTCGCTGTGGAGGACACAGGGGTCAGCTCAGCAGAAACCATATCAAGTGTTTTTGTATTATTTTAAGTAAAAAATGTCTGCTGTACTTGATATGAACAACATTCAGCTTATCAGTCTTGAAAAACGTCTTGTTTCAAGTTATTTAAAGACAAAAATGAGGTCTGAATTGCTTATAACAAGTAAAAACATCTGCCTATAGAACAAGAGAAATTTGTAAATTTTCGCAAATCGCTTAAAACTAGAATGATGTCTAAAATGAGAAACTTTTTTCTTGTTTATTGGCAGATTTTTTTACGTGTTACATGCAATTCAGACCTCATTTTTCTTAAGATAACTTGAAATAAGTTATTATTCTGGACTGGTCAGGTGAATGTGGCTCATATGAAGTTTAAAAAGACATTTTCTACTGAAAATGAGACAAAAACACTTGATAAAATTTGAGGTTTTTGCAGCGTGGTCTTGTTGGATGAAGATAAGGCAGAGGTAGATAAGAAATTCAGTGGTGGAGTCTGTTAGGTTTGAGGAGAGTGATGTTACGGCTGGTTCAGTGAGGATGGGTTGGGTTTTGATGCTTTTATTCGGAGGGAAGGACTGAAGAGGGAGCTAGAAGAGAGAGAAGAGGAGTATCAGACTGTTCTGGATTCATGAGACCTCATGGTTTCAGTGATGATGTCAGTGACCTGTCCTCAGGTCTTCTCCCATCAGTCAGCAGTGAAAGCCTCCTCCTGACTGAGTTTTAACAGAAGCTGCCTGGAGTATCCTAAAGTTTGCCCCTGATGCTCCTAACGATCCTCAAAGCCTAAAATCCCTCCCAGCAGACAGAAACCTTCCTCACTGTGTTGGTTAATCCCTTCATCTGTCCGGGGATCACTCTTAACCCTGTCCGTCTGTCCTGTCTGTTCGTCCACTCACAGAAGATGGAGCTGATGGTTTTGAACAAGCTGAAGTGGGACCTGGCTTCGGTGACCCCTCAGGACTTCATTGACCACTTCCTGTCCCAGCTGGCGGTCAGGAGGGAGAACAGACCCATCCTCAGGAAGCACGCTCAGACGTTTGTGGCGCTCTGTGCTACAGGTGCCTAACTCTATACCTTTGGCTTTCTTCTTCAGTTTCAATTTTCTGAAATCTGCTCATGAAGTTTTGTTTTTCCATTGTGTGGTCTGAAAACTTAACCTTGCTGTGTGCAGCACGTCTGAGTCCCTGTTTGGTCTTCAGATAGAGTCCCGTCCTTTCAGGAGCTGGTTCTGATGTGTTCCTCTTTCTCTCTTTGTGTTTGGACCCCTGCAGACGTGAAGTTCATAGCCAGTCCCCCGTCCATGGTGGCAGCCGGCAGCTTGGTGGCAGCAGTGGAGGGTTTACAGATGAGGATGATGGGAAGCTCCTCCATCTGTGAGAAGCTGACGGAGCAGCTGGCTCAGACCATCCGGAGCGACCCGGTGAGTCCACCTGCACGCCACATGATCACTGTGTTAGTCCCGAGCTGTGTGAGTGTCTCACTGAGCTGGTGTCTCCCTCCTCAGGACTGTCTCAGAGCGTGTCAGGAGCAGATCGAGTCTCTGCTGGAGACCAGCCTCAGACAGGCGCAGCAGCAACACTCAGTCAGCATGGAAGCTAAGAGCGGCACTGAGGGGCAGGACCTCTCAGCCACACCCACAGACGTCAGGGACATCAACATCTGACCCCGGACATTTAATCCACACAGATTCCACTCCTGTGTGTGTGTGACGGGCTCTGCAGGACTCAGTGTGTCAGAGGCATTAATGTGATGAACTGTGCAGGGACCGGAGGATGAGCTGGGTGAACAGAGACAGGTCCAGGACCCACTTCAGACTGAGACTGAGCTGAAGGAGAAACAGGTTTAACCTGTGAGAGACATAAGGAGGTGTGTTCAACCCTGAGACCAGCTGACGTCCACTCTGACATGTCTAAAACACGTGACACTGAGAGTCTGCAGGGCGTAAACTCAGGGGTTCACAAACACATTCACTGAAAGAATTTATGATCTGTTTGACTCTTCACGCCCGACACCTCTGACACCTCACCCACTCACCTCCCTGATCCTTAGGAAAGGTGTATTCAGGTGTCGCTGAGCTTGTTCTCACTCAAACTTCAAAACATCAAATCTGCAGCCATGAAGTCCTGAGGGGGTGATCGTTTTGATCACACATACATGAAGCTAACTGTGGGGAAGCACTGCTACATCCCGGAGCTCAATGTTGCAGCTGTAATCTCTCCAGAAAACCAGAACCAACAACTGTACAGGAAATTTATCCTAACATTGCAGTGTGGTTAAATTTAGAGGTTCTCTGGAACTCGACAGATGGATACACATCAGATTTTAAGAATAAAGTTAGAAAAAGCTGTGATGTTGGTTATATTGTCTTCATATCAGACTCAGTTTGATAAACAATCAGAGCCTGACAGTGGAGCTAGAGTGTTCACTCTTACTTTTTAATGAAATTGACATGAAAGTGTCACTTCATGAGATCATTTAGGACTGGGTGGCTTCTCTCCTGAGGTATGGCCCTTCAAAATAAAATACGAGGAGCCTTGGAGCTAGACTGTTGGAGCTAGAGGATGGCTCATGTTTCACATCCATCTTAATGATGATTCAGCATTCGTAAAGATGAACAACACTGATCAAAACTGCAAAAAATCTCAAGTGTTTTTGTCTAATTTTAAGTAAAAAATATCTGTTATACTTGATATGAGCCACATTCAACTTATCAGTCCAGAAAATGTCTTATCTCTAGTTATTTAAAAGACAAAATGAGGTCCGAAGTGCCTGTGACGAGTAAAAAAAATCTGCCTGTGGAACAAGGAAAAATTGCTTGAAAATTCTTGATCTTCTTGAAACAGGAATAATTTCTTAGTAGAAGAAACATTTCTCTTGTTCTTAGGCAGATTTTGTTTTAACTTGTTACAAACATTTCAGACTTCATTTTTGTCTTTAGATAACTTGAAACAAGACGTTTCCTGGACTGGTCAGGTGAATGTGGCTCAGATTAAGCCTTTAAAGGCATTTTCTACTGAAAATAAGAAAAAAACTCTTGATTAGATTTCAGTTTTTTTCCAGTCCACAGACTTCGATAAAAATAAAAAAAAAACTTTTTCTCACAAAATTTATTCCCTTGACTTAACTCTGTTATATTATTGACCTTACGTTTGAATTTTTTTTAAAGTTTGAGCTTTTATGGTGTAACCTTTTATTTCCTGATATATTTAGTACAGCAGTTTATAACAAAAATTGATATCTTCTTTAAGATATTAGCAGAGCTTATTAAAGTTTTAATGCAACATGGGGTGCATCACTCAGCTTTCCCCAGCAGGGGGCGATAAGGTCCCAAAAAGCCAGTTCCAGTCAGGTAACTGTGGAGTGCTCCACCTGATGCTTTAACACAGGTTCATCACTGCACACAATAGAAAAGCTATCACCTCATCAGACTTTAGGCTACACTGAGTGAAAACAGTGGGCTGAGAGTTTAATCTGCTGCACACCAGCTGGTGACTTTTTAAACCCAGGACAACAATAAATGTTTACAGAGATCTGAGATTTCAGAGTTTAAGATTGTTGGTTTTTTCACATGTTCAGTGACTTGTTTATTTTCAAAAGTTTGAGTATTTTTTTTCCTGTCACCTTGTTTTCTGTGTGAAAGACGAGGTTTGAAAAATGATCCTGCAGTGTAGTGCTATGTTTACACCACCAGGGGGAGTTACTTCATAGAGATACAGCAGACGGCGTATCTCGTTTAGGTTCAGTTTGTCTGATGGGTGTGTTACAGGAGGCTCACTGGGCGAGGGGTCAGATGAGTTTGATGTGTTTGTAAGGACTGCGTAATGAGGACTCTACTCCTGTTACACATCTAACAGTCTGCTGAGGCTGAAACAACACTCTGAAGGAACCAGTCCTCAGATACTCACTGGAAGGTTTCCTCTGCTTCATACCTGGACTGATATCACCCTGAGAGACATGCAGCCCTGTTTGACATGTAGGTCCCTGGGTGTGCAGAGAGTTTCCAGGATGTGCTGCTCCACCACAATCACACATTCTACCAGGGAGAAACATGACATGTTAATCCTTAATCAGACCAGGTTCATGGTGAGTTGTTTGTATTCGGATGAAGAGTGAAGATGAAATAAAGGAAAGATGGCTAATGAAACTTTTACAGCTTGTTTGCTTGTTCTTTTTAATGAGTTTTGCAGTCATCCTCTGTGCTGGTCTGTCTTTGACGTTGATGATCTCCACTGTTAAATAAAAGATCTCTCCTGTGAGGCTTCAGGGTGACACACAAGCCAAACACTTCAAGCAGAGCCACAGTGCTTCATCTGCTGACATCTCTTCAAACTCTGCTGTACTGCTTGTGTTTCAGCAGCATGGTGCAAAAGCAAGAGGACGTGATCATCTCCAGTGTGTAGAGACTGAAGACGTAGAGGTGGTTTCCTGTTAGTGAGGCTGCAGCAGCCTGTGAGGACAGGAAGCTCCTGTGGTGTGTGATAAGTCCGATCATTTTTCATCTTTTAAGATCAAAAATATCTGAGTACAATCTTTTGAAGACATCATTCATCTCCTCTTCTATTAACAGTCTATTTTTTTAACTTTTTAACTCTATGGTATGCGTAGTGATGCTAGTTAGAAAATACGTTTTGAGTGTTTTTTGTCTGAAATAGATAAAAATAAACATGATCTAATGAAATTTTCAAAAAAAAAAAAAAAACTTTCATAGATATTTTTAGGGTTTGTTGCCCTGTGGCAACACTGCACCGTAATGGTCAGTAATGAGATAAGAGTGTGTGTTTTTGCTTTTTTTTTTTTTTTTTTTTTTTTTTCCAAAAACACACAGATGATATTTGATGGCTTCAACAGTTTACAATGCCTGCCATAAAAAGTTTAAAAACTAAAAAGAAAAACCCCAAACCCGCTTTATAAGATTTGATATCTAAGCGGATGAAATGAATGGGTGAAGGAGTTTGAACGTATTTATCTAACTTTACATGAATCATTAAATGAAAGACTTCATTTCTGTGGCTTTCAGGAGACAGATGTTTTATTGTGGTAAAATGTGTGGAAGGGGCTGTGTGAAGAATGATTTGACCCTTGTACAGTTTACGTATTCAGTATGATCACTTAACCTCCTAACCTTTTCATGTATTTGACTTTATGTAAACCCTGTTCTAATCCTGTCATGTGATCATGCTTGTAATTACTATCTTCAGCTCCTGCTTCTTCTGACACTTACACAGCACGCACCCACATGCCTTAGACATTTCTTAAGCACATACCATATATACTGATTCATCTGACCTCTGAATCTGACCTCGGTGTGGAGACTGTCTTTTGACCTCTTACCTGTTGAGGGACACCTTCCACACCAGCTCAGACTGGCTCATTCCAAGACAGTGAGGTATGAGGGTTAACACACACACATACACTTCTTGACTCTCTCAGAAATACCAAGAGCACTTCTTCAGTTTTCAGCATCCAGCATCTTGTTGACATGTTGTAAACTCCGGCGCTGTATTAAATCTCAACTTTTTGCTTCAGTCGTCTCATGACCATTTTTCCTTTTTGAGTTATGTCAGGAGTTTCTGTGGTACGAACCGTCAAGGTTATACTGAGCTCTTAGAATTGCGAAGGGACAAAATCCTAACAGGCTGCATCATGGTGCAATGGTTAGCCTCACAGTAAGAAGGTCACTGGTTTGATTCCCAGCTATGCCGGTGGGCCTTTCTGTGTGGAGTTTGTGTTTGGATGTTGCATAGTTGAGCCTCTAAGGTCTGGGAGGCGCTATAGAGTTCCTCTGGCCAAAGATCTTTTTAAAAAATCTTTTATACCCAACGCTACCACCATCTTAAATAGGACTAAGTGACAAATCCACAAAATGACCTGAACTGTTTTAATACTGTGCTTTATTTATTTATCTAACTTGTTTTTACCTCTACTTTTACATTTTGTCTCATATATGTTTTTATGTATGAAATTCTTTGTATTTTAGTGCTGTCTGTCTCTTGTGTTGGTGAGCCAAAGCCAATTTTCCACCTTGTTGGACATTAAATACATATTCTATTCTATTCTATTCTATTCTATTCTATTCTATTCTATTCTATTCTCCTTGTGCATGTGTGGGTTCTCTCCGGGTATTCCAGCTTCCTCCCATAGTCCAGAAACATCCTCACCAGGTTAATTGGTCACTCTAAATTGTCCATGTGTGTGTGAAAGGTTGTCTGTCACTGTGTCAGTCCTGTGATTGACTGGCGACCAGTCCAGGGTGTACCCCACCGAGAGGCGGCAGAGAGGGATTCTGTATGATCCATATGCCCTCCAGAGGGTCATATGACAAGTTCAAACACTGCTATTGGTCACCCAATGTCTTTTCTCTTTTTCAAAAGCATTTCATAACAACTGGGATGTATTGTGTGAGTGTAAAAGGTAGAAAATGGGTATATTGCCCAGAGGCAACAAGGTAGCATGGAGGGATGATATTCAAACTATTTCCCACTAGCCATTAAATCACGACACTGACTTTATACCTGTGCAGATTGTAACAGACCAGTTTTTCTGGGTCCTGCTGAGACGCTAATCATTTAATCCATGATACATTCATCAGGTGACAGAAGGCTGACTCTATCTTTATGGTGTTTAAAATATGCTGGTGCCTACACCCAGATTTCTGTCACTTCTTTCTCACTGTCTGGAACTGTGTTCTGACTTTAATCTCTCCTCCTCAGCTCCAAAAGCAGATACCTCAGCGATGTCTTTGATTAACTCAGGGTTGTCCAAATGTATGTTTATTGAAAATGACCAAGGACCAGCATCTTTTACTGACATATTTATTATTTACTGTCAAATCATCATCTGAATGCTCTATGTCTGAACTATTCTCTGACTCCCTGAGTTCCGTCATCACAGACTGATGAAGTCAAAGCTCACCTGTCCCTCAGGTGTCCCTTACCCCAGATGATCAGTGGTCAGTTCCCTGCAGTGTTACCTGCTGCCTAAACATCAGCAAACCCTGCTTCTAACCAAGGAACACGTTTTCCAATAGGGGGCGATATGGGGAAAATTTGTCAGGATGTTTTTATGGCAGGACCAGGATCTGGATTTGATCAGGATTATTTTCATATTCAGACTATTTTGACCCTTAAACAACATTTTAGACCCAAACATTTCTGCACCACTTTTCACCTTTTCTGCTTCATTTCATGGCTTTAACTGGTCTTGTGTCCTATGATGTGTTTTTTGAACTCTCATATTTTCCCATCCTGATAAATCCATTCATTCAAATACGTCAGCTGGACAAAGTGTTGAGGTGCTGCAAAATATACAGAGCTTCAGCTTTAGCTTTAGACAAGCAGCCTATGCACAGTTTGAATGGAGATTATTAAGACCTTAAAGGTAGTCTTTTGTTTTGGTTTGTGACCCTGACAGAAAATGTGAATGTGTAAATCATTTAGATTAAGATTAACGTCAGTGACATCATTAAAACACTGTAAAATGAAAGCTGGGGGCCATATGGAAATGGACCCCAGGCCATGATCAGCCTTCAGGCCAGACTTTGGATGTGCATTGTTCAATTAAAACACGTTCAAGCTCCCTCACTGAGATGACAGAGTTACAGTTTGGAGCACAAACATTGACCAGGTTGCGGGACGACAAAAACTAGGCTGAGAGCTTAACAAACCCCAGCTCACAACCAACACCTCCAATTGATTGGTTTGTGTGCTGAATAAATGTAAATGTAATTTAAACATGGTCACTTCGGTGCCGGGCTTTACTGCCACCAGAGGGCATCACAAAAATGTGTTCAAATGAGGAGCATTTGGGCTGCATGCTGGTACGGCGGTTAGCACTGTTGCCTCACAGCAAGAAGGTCAGCAGATTGAATCCCAGTTTGCCTGAAGGGCCCTGTCTGTGTGGAGTTTGCATCTTAAAGTCACATAAGAACATGTTGGTGTCAGAAATATTTACCACCCTGTAGATTATCTATGATATCTATGGTTGAAGTCTGATCAAACATCAACACTTCTTACAGAGCGTTCCCATCAGCACCAGGAACGCTGTGAACCGAGCCAGGTCATGATGACACTGAACTGTTACAGCCCTGAACATTCACCAACATTTATTCTGAGGAGAACAGTCAATACATTCAGTGTTTGTTTTCAATCCTTTTAAAAAGAAATCATCTAAACTGTGAGGCAGGCTATCTATCTATCTATCTATCTATCTATCTATCTATCTATCTATCTATCTATCTATCTATCTATCTATCTATCTATCTATCTATCTATCTATCTATCTATCTATCTATCTATCTATCTATCTATTCTCAGTTTATTTAAGCTAGCGTGTTTTAACCAATCAGAAACCAGTAAAGCGGTAAAGTCTTGTATCTTTGTTTGTTCGGTGTCAGGTGGACAGTGATCGGCTCTACAGGGAGAACTGCACCATGAGGTATCAGTATCTACCTCTGTGTGTGTGTGTCTGTTTATCTGAGTGTTCAGAGTGAGTTTGTGTCAGCTGTACGAGCTCTGTGTCAGCTGCAGCAGTTTAGGAACCTGTTCCCTTAACTTCCCTGAGGAAGTGAATCTGATAGATTAATAATTAACACCTAAACTAATAAACCAAATCAAACATCGTACGGCACCAACACAACCAGAACACAGGTGAGACACGGACACAGTTACTGACACAGACACTGAGACACAGACACTGATAGACACGGTTACAGACACAAACAGACTAACCAACACAGATGCAGACACGATCTCAGACAATAGTGCACAGTCGCTTTCACAGCCACAGTACCAGACACAGTCACTTACACAGACATAGACCAAAATAGGGTTACTGACAAAAGCACAGACAAAGCCACAGCCACAGTTCAGGACACAGTCACTGAGATAGTCAGAGACACAGTCACAGGGAGAAAAGAGCAGTCACTACAACAAGCACAGCCACAGACACGATAACAGACAGACAGAGACTCAGACATAGCTACTGACACAATCACAGACATATTCACGGCCATGGACAGACATAGACTAAGGCTCTTTGCCTTGCCTTGCCTTTGAAGGCAGTGCCTTTGAAGCCACTTCCTTCCAATCCAAGCCATGTGTCCTGCCTCTGCTCAAAAGGAGATGCTAATGGAACAGCCTTCAAAGGCATATTTTTTACCATCAGATTCCTTTCACAAATTTTTGTGTAATTGGAGTTACATCGTCTCACATAACATGTGTTGCACTGTGGACAGTTCTTGGAAAGTTAAATACAAACGTGGGAGTAGACCGTATGCTAAAGCGGCCACAAATATTGTCATGGCTTGCCACTTTTGTACGCTTTTTGCTTTTTTATTGTCACATCATTGACACTCTGAAGGTGCAACTTCTCAGTAATTATAGTTACGTGAGTGACACACAAAAGAGTCAAGTGTTGGACATGGTATAAGTTGTTATTTTCAGAGGTGTATTTTGTTGCTTACGTTTGAATTGGAATTTACCCCGCGCCTCCACTGGAGCATCTCTCTGGTGCGTCTCTCTGGTGCGTCTCTCTGGTGCGTCTCTCTGGTGCGTCTCCCTGGTGCGTCTTTTCCTTCCATTTTTTCCTTTTTCGTAGATTCACGCGTAGCATGTTGGGTATTTATAGTCGTGGCAAGGCTACGAAGGATACACCTATGTATCCTTGGTCAATTAGCCACATGCTAACCAAACGGAGGACATATGCCTCCAGAGGACATGAACATTGGAACAGCACATCAGACCAAGGCAAGGCAAGGTACCTGGGCTTTGGGAAACAGCCACAGACACAGTCACAGACAGGTATAGACCCAGATGCAGTTACTAACACGATTCCGGACTGAGACTTAGTTACAGATACAATTACAGACACAGCCCCTGCCACAGTCACAAACACAGACACAGTAAAAGAGAGTAGTGGACCGTCACTCTAACAGTCAAATACACAGTTGCAAACAGATATACTTAGACACAGATTGACTGGTCACACAGACACAATCACAGTCACAGACATAATAACAGACAGTAGCGAACGGTTAGTTTCAGTCACTAGCGCAGTCTTTGACAGACACAGTTACAGACAGTCACAGTTGCAGACACAAACACTGTCACAGACACAGACACAGCCTCAGATGCAGTCACAGACACAGGCAGTAACATACACAACCACAAACAGTGGCAGAGAGCTAATTTCACAGCACAGTTACAGACAGTCACAGTTGCAGACACAAACACTGTCACAGACACAGACATAGACACAGACAGACACACACACAGACACAGACACATTCACAGACACAGAAACAGACACAGTCACAGACGTAATCCCAGACAGTCAGGCTGTGTGTAAAATAACACACCTGCTCGTTCTTCCTCTTCTGCTTGTTTCCTCATATCCCTGCGGCTGTGTTTGAAACCACATCTTTTCCACATCAGCTGACATCATCTGAGCCGGACTCCCCCCTCTGAGGAACAGACACAGACTCTGAGAGCTCAGACAGGAAACAGTTTGTTTTTAGAGCACGCTCAGTTTGGACTGATCTTTATTTACAGACTGAGCAGAAACTGTCACACAGGCCTGTCTGATCGGCTGATTAGACAGAAAAATACCTGGGTGTGTGTGTAACAGGTGAAATGCTTTCATGTTACACACACACACTCACACACTTCCTCCCGCCTCCCTCTGAAGTACACACCTACAAGTATGTGACGCACTCACTGAGGATCATTACAGCAATGCTGAGCTCACACACACAAATTCAGTCTGTGTCACTACAGACAGGTGCTGGACTGGTCCACCATGTCAGGGGGGCTGTTTGGGAACATCCTGGTTACTGGGACCAGCAGAGGGATCGGACTGGAGCTGGTCACACAGCTGGCTCAGCAGGTGGAAAGGGAGACTCACCTGTACGCCTGCTGCAGGGAGCCGGAGGGGAGCAGAGCTCAGGTGAGACACATCTACACACACCTGACAACATTTCTCACACATCTGTTTGATGTTTTAAGAATCACTTTCTCAAATCCTGATAAAGCAGCTTTGAGTCAGCTGTTCAGAGTTTTATTATCTGATCTTTATTCTGTCTGACGCACAACTCTTTGTTCTCATCTTCTGTGAGTATTCAACCTGAGTTAATGGTACAAAACAAGCAATAACAACGGCCAGCGACAATAAGAAAAATGATGAGGTGTGTCACAAAACAGAATTTGAAAAAGGAATATGAAACTCCAACCACACAAGATCTGTGAAATCATTTCAGTTCAAATTTAACTTCAGACGAAAACAACAAATCAAACAGAAATCTCTCTTTGTTTGATGAGAGATATCTTCTCCTGTTTGTAGCAAACAGTTGGTACAGAGAATACCAAACAGGTGAAAAGTTGTGTACAGGGAAAATCACCCTGAGGAACATCTCCTGACTAACATAGTTAATGATCAACAGGTCAGTCACATGACTGGGTATGAAAAAAGGCACTCCAGAGAGACTGAGACTGTCAGAGGGGTAGATGAGAAGCGGTTCACCACTCTGTGAGAGACTGTGTGAGCAAATATTTCCACAGCTAGACAATAAAGTTCTTCAGAGTAAAATGAGAAAAAAGAATAGTGGATGTTATCATCTACAGAAGAAAGTATCATAAAAGATTGAGAGCATCTTGAAAATACCTCAGCAAGAAGGAGAGGACCAAAACCAAGACTGGATGGCCCTCACGTGGTACCGGATTAAAAATAGACTTAACTCTGCAGTGGAGGTCACTGCATGGGCTCAATATCATTTCAAGATTCCATATGCAAAGGAAATAAAAAGACAGGACTGTACACAGCAGGTGGTGATCGTTTACAGTCCTGTCTTTTTATTAGAAATAGGGTTGAAAAGAATAATTTTGGATCAGTGTGACTTGATAACTTCGAACAAAGAAATGACAAAAGTTAGTCTGTAACATAGACTGTATAGAGTGGACAGCGTGGCTCTGCCATTTATAATTGTGCTGATTTGAAGCCACATTATCCCTGCTAAAGGCACCACTACTCTGCAGCCAGAAGAGACCGAGAGGGACTCTGAGAGAATCAGAGTGGAACCGGGTGACAAAATAATATTTTTTTCCTTTGGAAAGTCTAGTCTCGTCTTGACTGTCCCTCCTGATGTATTTTACTATTTCTGAAAAAAGCAAACAAGAACATCAGCCGTCAGCCATTGTTGAACGTGGCTTGAAATCCTGTTTTTAACCTCTAATAACAAATGAAAACAAAACTTTTAGAAAGAAGAGGCCTTGAACAGCCCAATAATCAGAGGCTCTGGCTTGCAACGAGCCCCTCTCCCCATAACAAAGCTATGTTTGATTGGAAATAACAAAGAACACAGAGTTTAAGGTGAAGGTGCAGCTGTGGGAGCCATCATGGTCCAAAGAGAGAGGAACAACAGAGTCCTGCCTCAGAGACTGGGTGGGTCTTCAGTGTAATTTATGTCATCACATCATTAAAGTGTTTACACATTCATGTAATGTCCACTCAGACCTGTTGGAGCCACTGGGATGGAGTCTCACTGCTTATCTCAGCCTGAACTTTTACCAGTGCTTCCTGTCCAGCAGACTGGGATGGACGTGTTTTGTGTTTGAAAGTTTCCATATGGAAATGAGGTGTCTGATATATGTCCATCAAGAGCTCAGGCTTACAGATCTCTGAGGTCTGAACTCATGTCCTATCAGGGTGGATTGTCATGATGACTTTAGCTGAACAGCTGACCTGCTGCAGGGTAGCTTACAAGTTCTTCTTCCTCCTCCTCCACTGAGTCCTCGCTCAGCGCTGTCAGCTCCATGAGATAACTGTCCTCTGACTGACTGACCACAGAGCTGCACTCAACAAAATGTAAACACAACACTTTTCTTTTTGCTCCCATATTTCATAACCTTTTTCAATGAACACAAGGGACTATTTCTCTCAAATATTGTCTCCACATCTGTGTTAGTGAGCACTTCTCTGCTGGAATAATCCATCCACCTCACAGGTGTGGTAGATCAAGACGCTGATTAGGCTGCAGGATTATTGCACAGGTGGAGGACCCCTGGAGGACCCCTGCCCTGCATGTTTTAGATGTTACCGGCTCCAACACACCTGATTCAAATGATCAGCTCGTCATCAAGCTCTGCTGGAGCCTGATAACGAGCCATTCATTTGAATCAGGTGTGCTGGAGTGGGGTAGCATCTAAAACAGGGTTCTCCAACTCCTACCCTGGAGGGCCGAGACGCTGCAGGTTTTCTTTCCAACCAAAAACTCCATCAGCTGATTTCACTGATTAGTCCCTGATCTCTGCTTGAAGAGGAGGTAATCAGTTAAATCAGCTAGTGGAGTTTTTGGTTGGAAAGAAAACCTGCAGCGTCTCGGCCCTCCAGGGTAGGAGTTGGAGAACCCTGATCTAAAACATGCAGGGCAGGGGTCCCCAGGACCAGGGTTGGGCAACACTGCTCTAACACCATGTCCACACATACCCAGTTGTCTGTAAGACACATATGATTTCATATGTTTAGGCCTGTTATGGACACCAAAGTCATCACCAACTTTACGTCACTAAAAATGATGTTTTCTAAAAACTCTGGCCAAAGTGAAGATTTTAGAAAACTTTGGTTTCATGGTTTTATGTTTACGCAGTGAAACAGAGTTATGGTTCTCAGACGTCACAGCTAAGTGGCGTAGGCTTATTTTGGTTTTAGGCCTGAAAAAATACTGCCACCTACGGGTTTGGCATACTTTGAGTCGCACTTATCAGCAGATTTCCCTGGTGCGTGTGGATGGAAGCATTTTTTTTAAATGAACTGGGGATGATTAATTTTTGAAAATACAAGGCTTCTAATGTGCAGTTTTATAACAGCCCCATGCCAAAGATGCCACAAGGTTTGAAGAAGTGTGCAGTTAGCATACTGACTGCAGGAGTGTCCCCAGAACTGTTACTTGTGAATTAAATGTTCATTTCTCTTCCATACACAACCACAGACCATGAAGCTGCAGTTCTGGGCTGGTAACCATACAAATATGCAGCCCAGGACCTCCACATCCAGCATCTTCACCTTCAAGATGGTCTTAGCTGCCGCAACAATTGATTGCTTACCCAAAAATGTCTGCACAAACTGTCAGAAACGTCTCAGGGGAGCTCATCTGCATGCCTGTCATCCTCTCTGTTTTCCTGCAGGCCCTGAGGGACCTCGCCGCTCAGTATCCTGGAAAGATCTCAATAATCAGACTCGGTAAACACAACACACACTTCAGGACATCTGTGACTAAACAACACAGTCACAGAGTCCTAATATTCTGAACAGCATGGTTCTGTGGTCATGTTTAATATTTAATGCAGACGGTTTATTCTGCTCTCAGTTCAAGTTCAGGCACAAAAAAGAACTGTGGATAAGACCAGAACTAGAACCAAAAGCAGTGTTTTCTGAAAAGAATCAGTCAAGTTACCTTAGATATATAGTTAATGTATAACACTGTGTGGAAAGTTCTGTTATCTTTGCAGAAAGGTGCTGATTAAATGTTATTTTTGACTTTGTCCATTAGGGTCAGGTGGCCCAGGGATGGAACCCTGAGGACCCATTTGAACTTTCCCAACTCTTTCTGTTTTTCTTTTTTTTAAAAAAAAATATATATATATATATATATATATATATATATATATATATATATATATATATATATATATATATATATATATATGAAGTGTGCAGCAGTTTTCTGTTTGTCCACTAACATGTGAAAGGAGCTGTGATGAGTTTCTAAGTGATCTTGAAAAAGACCCCCCTCTAGATACATTTCAATTTCAATTTAGTTTATTTCATAAGGAGGGACAATGTACATTCATACACACTTTAAAAAATAAAATATAATTGTATCCAAATCTAGCTAGCAACCTAATTTCCATTGGTAGTCCCCCCAGCTAAAATATAAAAACAAACAGGTTAAAAAAAAAAAAAGTACAAGTGTAATATTTAAAGGTTCTGTTCTTCTTGTTTTGTTTCTTTTTAAGGAAAAGAAAGAATAGAGAAACATTATCATAATAAAACATTTTACAATACACACAATCATAGTTTTTATTGTACACAGGTGGTCAGTAGCAGATGCTGAAGTGCTAGATTTAGACAGTAAAGTGCTGGAGTTGAGTATAAAGTGCTAGAGTCGTTAATTAAAGTGCTGAAGTTGATATTTAAAGTGCCAGGTCTCTTGGATAAATGAGCAGTGAAAAAATTTCAAGAAAGGAGAGAGAGAGGAATTCAAAAAAAAAAAAAAAAAAAAAAAAAAAAAAGGAGAGGTGGGTGGAGATGGAATGGGGCTGCAGCAATGCAAGTCCAGGTCATGCCTGATCATAATCCACACTTTGAAATGAGTTTATCAGCAACAATATATGTTGTTCCTTAATTGCTACTTCTCAGCTCTCTGGACATGATCGGATTGATTTACAGCACGTTTAAGTCTCTATGACAACACCACGCAGACTGATGAAGTTTAGTAGTGAAGAGAGATCTGTGTTTTTCTCTGCTGAAGACGATTTCTGTGATTAATTTTGTAGTGATGGTGGACACTGGAGCCTAACTGTCAGACAGAAAAAGGACAGAAGAGCAGAAGAAAGAGAAACAGGAGAGAGATAGAGCAAAGCTAAATAAAACATGAGCTAAAGGTTAAAACATGAGCTCAAGACTATAAGACACGGGTCAAAAAGTTGACTGAAAGAAAAGTAGAGTTAAAAAGAAGATCTGATCTCTACTCATTTCTTGAACAAACAGACGCCTTGTAAAGAGTCACATCTTCACGGCAGTGTGCGTGACACTCTGTGCCATTAGGTGGCGCTGCAGTCTAATAAAACAGATCCCCCTCACAGAATCTTTAAATTTTGCCTGTGAATTTCTAAGGAGGGAAAATAGGAAGAAGTTTGTTATTCTGTGAGAGACTGCATGAGCAAATAGTTTCAGTATTAAAACCTTTGGAGCATGATGAAATGAGAACTATGAAATAGTTGAGGAAATGATATGGAGGAAATTGAAAAAATCCTATAACTAAAAGCCCTGAGAAATGGGAGGTTCATGAGCCTCTTGTGTTTTTTGTGAGAGAGAAGTGTTGCTCTAGGCAGTAAGAGGAGAGTGAAGGGAGTATTTCTTCTTTTTATGGATGACCTGATCAAACAGTGTAAAAAACTTCCTCATATTCCATCAGACTGATCTTTGAGCCCATCCCTTTCTGTAGATTCCTCTGATAACCAAACGCGGTTGGTGTGGTTGGGTGATATGTTGGTGTGTGTATCTGCAGACACGTCTGATGAGGACAGTATCTCAGCAGCTGTTCACACTGTGAGCCAGCAGATTGGGGATGGTGGCTTAAACCTTCTCATCAACAATGCTGCTGTCAACCAACCAGAATCACCAGCTCCACTATCTGCTACGGAGAAAAAACACATGATGGAGGTCTATGAAACCAACGTGGTCGGGCCGTTTCTCCTGGCAAAGGTTAGCCTGTCTGTGAAAATGAAAAGGGCACACTCCAGAAAGTTCAGGTTTAGAGAAGGAATCCTGGATTTTATCTGGATTCTTTTTCAACATGTTTCACTCAGAGCCCCCAATATTTCTGATCATGTGTTTCGAACAATTTTTCTGCATCACTTTTCACCTTTTCTGCTCCGTTTCTTAACTTAAATCTGGTCCTGTGTCCTCTAATGTGTTTTTGATCTCTCATGTTTTGACATCCTGATGAATCCATTCATTTAAAGATGTCAGCTGTAAGAGTTGTTGAGTTTCTGCAAATTGTATGGAGCTGCAGCTTTTAAAAAAAAAAAAAAAAAAAAAAAAAAAAAATCATTTCAGTGGCATTATTAATACACCGTAAGATAAAAGCATAACATCATCTCCTGTCTTCAGATGTTTCTTCCACTCCTCCAGAGGGCAGCAGAGAAGACCTCACCTGACAATGACAAAGGTAATTTCTTAAACAAACTCAGTAAATCCTCTCAAACTCTTGTAGAAGGGCTTGTTGAACTAGAAGAAATAATCTTTACAGATTTTGTTGATGGGTCCAAACTTGACAAGTTGCCCTCGCAGGCCACAGAGTGAGCAGGGGAACATTTCAGACTGTGTATTCAGGGTTCTAGTATGTTCTGTAGCTCTGACAGAAATGTCTCTGACTCCATCAGCCACCAGCAGACTCTCTCCATTGTGGCTTTCTCTCTGTTTCACCTCCTCCCCTAACCCCATCCTCCCATCATCCTCCTCTCTTTATTGAACATTCCTGGCAGACATGTTGGAGACATTCAGGACGGTGGGAGGAGGAGGCAGGTCGGTGTGTAACAGCTCTTATCACCGCTGCTCTCCCTGAAGAGGACAGATTAGACTGTTCTCTCACTGTTCCAGCTGTAGGCAGCTCAATCTGACGTCCAGATCTCTCGGTGGTTCTGTAACCATCAACCATGCCACCACTCTTCATCCATCAGGACACCTAGACTGGAGACAGAGCTCTTGTCTCTGGAGCAGGCAGCAGGCTCTGTGAACCATAGGAAACTTTCACTAAGATGAAGCCAGCCGTTTGAGGTAGAGAGCTCCATCCGGGTGTTAACCCACAGCTCCACTTGTGGGATGTTTCTGCAGGAAGATGGTCCAGTAATGCCAGAACCACCCCAGACTGTCCAGATTGATAACAGGACTTCAGCCAGCATGACTACAAACATTGGTACTCCACAGGGATGTGTCCTTATCCCCATCCTCTTCACCCTATTCACCCATGGCTGTGTCGCTTCTCTCAAAGACAACATCCTCCTGAAGTTTGAGGACGACACCACAGAGGTTGGATGTACTACACTACCGAGCAGCCTACAAGAGGAAGCTGTCCAGCCTGGTGTCATGGCGTGACAACCTCACCCTAAACACAGACCAGGTGAAGGCGTCCACATCAGGGTGGAGCTCACCTGGACACTCAACACACACACAGCTTGTCAAGACTCAACAGCAGCTGGACTTCCTAAGGGGGCTGAAGAAGTTTGGAATGACCCCCAAGATCCTCAGCAACTTCTACAGCTACACCATCATCATGGTGAGGTAGGGCAGCATGACTGCTGTGGACCACAGACGCCTGCAGAGAGTGGGGAAGACTACTGAAAGGATCAGCCCCGTTCCCATCAAGCAGTCCAATTTAGATCAGTACGGTTTGTTACGGGTTGGATCTGACCCTGTTTGGGCTTCCACAGCCAACTCTGCCCCCTTGTGGTTGGCGGTGGAAGACATCCAGCAATTTGTGTTCTTTGTGATTGGCATGTGGCTCTTTGTTAAAAAGAACAATCAAACTTTGTTTCAGAGAAAACTGTGTGCTGCCAGGAGAAATACAGCAGCCGCTGTCGCACAGGAAGTGAATATTCTAGACCAATCAACAGACTGAAGTGTTTCTAGCTCCACCCTCTGGGGTTGGATCAGTTTAGTCTGGCACCCCTATGAAAGGGTCTGTCCTGGGGTTAGTCAGTGACATGCCATGCCAAAAGGAGCTGCAGTGAAGCACTTGGTGGAAACAGGGCTTTAGACTCCACTGCCCTCTGTGTAGAGCAGTGATCAGCTCGTCATCAAGCTCTGCTGGAGCCTGATAACGAGCCTTTCATTTGAATCAGGTGTGCTGGAGTGGGGTAACATCTAAAACATGCAGGGCAGGGGGTCCCCAGGACCAGGGTTGGGTAACACTGGTGTAGCGTGTCCTCCAGACTCTACCACACCAAGCTGGGAATTGAACCGGTGACCTTCTTGCTGTGAGGCCTCAGCACTATCTGTTGTTATTATTATCATTTTATTTCTCTGCAGCTGTTTTTTTTATATTTTATTGTTGGCATTTATTGTGAACAGGAAAGAATGACTTTCTTTGTACAGGGAAACACATTTGTGTCCTGTGCACATGACAATAAACTCTGTGAATCCTGAGTCTGTCTGTGTGCCCCTCAGGTGACAAAATGTCCTGCAGGAGGTCAGCTGTCATCAACATGTCCTCCATGATCTCCTCCATAGAGATGTGTCCAGAAACCTTCTCCATGGCTCAGATGTACCCCTACAGGACCAGTAAGGTACTGCTGACTCACACTGGAGCTTGGTGGTGATGTGTGCTTAGGAAAGTTCAAGTTTTGGGATGGATCTAGTTTGATTCATGAAGCCTCACATCAGAACTGGAGTCAGTTTTAATGTGTTTTACATAAAGAGCTCTACTCTCTGCTCTCTCCTTTTCCACCCTGAGCCTAAAAACAGGCAGAAACCAGGGACCAGAAAAACCTTCTGGGATACAGTACATGTCCTGATGTCTCTCAGACATGTTTCAGACTTTATCCTATAACTGAGGGTCACCTGTATGGCAGATAACATCAGCACCTTGTCCCCTGAGTTTATGACCTTAGAGCAAAAATCAGGTGAATAAACCAGTCTGGGCATTCAATGCAGTGGAGTGATGGGTGGAACTCTGTTTTAGGTGCATTAGCTCCAGCTGCTCAGCTGGGCAGTACTACAGTCCTACCACAAGACACCCAGGGTTATGGAAAGTTCAATGATTCCTGTGACAGTGTTTGTACACACTTTTTACCCAAATAACACCAATTTGAAGGATGGTAAACAACTCACAGGTTCATGACAAATCAGTGAGTGGATGAACAACGTCAATAAGTGGACAGAGAAGTCCAGCATGTACCCAAGAGAAGAGTTTAAACACACAAGTCACTCAAAGCTTTTGACTACATCATCCATAGACACTTACCAGACTGTGGAATATGAAGACAGGAACTTGTGTCAATAAACCAGTAACCGTCCAAAGCTAGACCTAGCTCACCATCATTTCACTTTCAACATCAAATCTGTTTCTGTTAATATTTAGGTTCACTTACACTCCATACTGAGTCCATGTTTGGTCATAACCTCAGCCAAAAACCAACACTTTCATTAAATCAGTGTTTCTCAACCCTGGTCCTGGGGCCCCCCTGCCCTGCATGTTTTAGATGTTACCCCACTCTAGCACACCTGATTCAAATGAATGGCTCGTTATCAGGCTCCAGCAGAGCTTGATGACAAGCCATTCATTTGAATCAGGTGTGTTGGATTCGCGTAACATCTAAAACATGCAGGGCAGGGGTCCTCCAGGACCGGAATTGAGAAACACTTTCATTAAATACATAAAGTAAAACCTGGATTTAGAAAATCAGCAGTCATTTATTTCTGCCCAAACATGGGGCCTGTTATACAAAACTGGATTAACACATCCAGGATGTCTCTGTTACATGGCTTGACTTAACAAGACACAAAGCTGGATATCAACTCAGTGAGTGAACCCAGGGTGTTCCACTCTTGATCAGTGAACCCTTACATTAAAGGGGTGAAGCTTGCAAAGTCTGAACAAAAATGGCGAATCCCTGCAGAGCAGCCTGCTTTACCCTGGAGGAGCAGACAGTTACTCCTCAGAAATACAGAGAACTTACAGACGTCATCCAGGACAGAAAACAACTGCAAAAAAATCCAGGAAGGAGTACTGGCAGGAAATTACAGACTCTGTTTATGCATACATTTATAAGATTATACAAAATTAATTCATTGGACAATACAAACAGACAGCGCTCTGATCACTCAGTTTGACTTTGTTTCAGCACAGACGTTTGGAGCAGAGCTCTTCCTCATCGTTTTTAACCCCAGTATTTCAGATGAGCCTGATGATGTGTAACATTTGTTGCACATGGCTCCAACGGTTCAGGTGGTGCTTTTATACTTATTGATATCTTATCCAGACCCTAACCTTCCCAGAGCAGGTTAGCTGTCCAGCCTAAGTTACTGTGGTGATTTATCCTGGTAAGAAGTGAACCAGTGTTGTAGGACAGAAAATCCAGGGTAACCCTGAAGGTACCTCAGTGAGGGAAAATCCAGCTTGTACAGGCTTCTGGTTACCTGAGGTTGGATAGAGAAGACTCATTTAATAACACAGCTGCTGTTGTTGCTAGTGTTCCAGTGTGAGGTGTGGCCCTGTTAACTTGTGACTCTCAGTCAACCATCACTGACATGTTCAGCAGAAAGTATCCAGTTAGCACGCTCACTCTGTTCTCCAGAACACCTTTAGCTCTGTAACAGTCAGAACTGGATAAGAGTTGACTTCATTGTTCTTCCCAAGAACAAGCAGACATTTTGATATTGCTTACAGCTTTAATTTACTGTTTAAAGAACGATGACTTGTCTGAATGAACGGAGCAAAATGCGTGCATATTTTTGATGATGTCAACCTTAAATTGGCCTATGAAGTCAAACTTTAAAAACAATTTCAATCAGTTTTTTGTTGGAAAAAAAACCTGTACTCTTCGATCTTAATCCAGTCAGAAGTTTAACAGAGGAAGAGTGAACTTCAACACTCAGAGCTATTATCTCTCCATCAGCTGAACAGATACAGAAACACGCCCACTCTGGGTGTGGACCACATGAAGTATGTGAAGACTTTCATGTGTCTGCCACACAGGTGTGTGTGTGTGTGTGTGTGTGTGTGTGTGTGTGTGTGTGTGTGTGTGTGTGTGTGTGTGTGTGTGTGTGTGTGTGTGTGTGTGTGTGTGGTGTGTGTGGTGTATGTGTGTGTGAGGGTAGAACTTCTTCTTCCTCATTCATCTTCCTGCTCAGAGTCCAGAGCGTCCTGCTGCTTCAGGGACCTCTGCACTGTGGGAGATTCTAGTTTCTCCTGAGAGGAGTGTGAGTCTGATGGGATCACGCTGTATAAGAACGGGTTAGACACGACTGTTAGCCTCATACCAGTGAAGCAGCCGAGGCTGTGGAGCTGACACAGCTGCAGATGGTCTCAGTAGAACAAAAACCTTTGTCTCTTTGGAGAGGGTTGGACCTGAAACATAAACATATATATCACCATCAGAAGTTAACATGAAATGAAACTTGGACATGTGAACAGACATTTTGATTACTTAAACTCAAGACTTAACTAAATAACACCCTGTAGGTTTTTAATGGCTGCTCAGTCTTTGAATGTTGTCTCCCAGGCTGCACTGAACATGCTGACGCGCTGTCAGGCTGAAGACTTCAAAACTCACAACATCCTGGTGACGGCAGTCCACCCTGGCTGGGTCCGCACTGATATGGGAGGAGAGAGGGTGAGGAATGCTGCAGGACTCACATATTAAAGTCAAACATTAAGTCTCAGCAGGTCTGTTTAACCCCTGATATGTCCTGAGGACAGTTTGTGCTGTTCAGTTTTTTTTTTCACAAACTTTCCAAAAGATATTTATCACAAATAATAATAATGATAATAATAATAATAATAATAATAATAATAATAATAATAATAATAATAATAATAATAAAACCTCAGAATTGTTTATCTCAGTTAGCCTGGAGTGGCTAAGCTACACCAAAACCAACACATTTGATCCTCATGACAAAAATGTCCCATTAGATGATTAATTTTTATATATATTCACAAGATGGTACTACTTTTGATTTATCTCTGAAAAGGTAAGAATCTGAAGCCAGTAATTTTTTAAGTTCTGACGTATCGAATCTATTAATTGATCTTCATGATCAATTGGATTATTAACTTTAATCAGCCACTGCAAAGAAGGTAATGATGCACCAAATCAGTGATGCTGTGACTCATTAATCCATCTTGGGCTCTGATAATTATAATAATGATTTAAAAAACATCCTTGAATTGTGTTTTATTTATTTTATTTGAGTTTTTGTGACTTATTTTAAACAGTAGAGAAATGTAAACATACTGGCCTGTAGAGGGTTGAAAACCCTAAAATATAATTATTATTTAATATGTAAGTAAATAAATGGTGGTAAGTGGAGAATTTTTAAAATATGGACTTGTTCACAGGGTAAAAACAACTATGCATTATATTTTTACAGATAGAAAAAGGATATTCTGTGTGTTGTTAGGACCCCATCTCATAATAATGATAATTATGCTCTATAACAATTCACTTCTTGAAATATATTATAATCATTTATTTACTATTTGTTTATCTTAATTTAAAAACGGTTTTTAAGGTAACATTAAAGACAATAAAATTAATATTTGTATGTGTTTTTCAGGCTGAAGTAATTTTAAAAGACTGACTTCTTTAAAGTGAAAATAATTATTCATTTAAATGTTTATAGCAGTTTTTTCGGAAAGTGACGTTTTTTGGTCATCAGGGACAAGTGTATGTGCGATCTTAAAGAATCTCTCAAGGGTTAACTAAAAAAAAACAAAAATCTTTGGTTCTGCAGGTTCCCTCAGTCACTGATGCTCATCACAGCAGAATCCCTCAGAACTTACATCAAACGCAGGTTTAGAAAGTTCTGAGTCAACATTGCTTAGTTTAAAAAAGTCACACAGACTTTGGATTTCTTACAGTCCAGAGAATCAGGACTGAATGGACCTTGATGTGCAGAACTAGTTATGATGACTTTAGGTTTCACTCACAGGACAGCCTCTGTATCTGAGACTTGCATGTTTTAGACTGATGGATCTTTTCTTCCTTTCTGGTCACTGTTCCGTGTCTCACTCTGCCCTCTCCTTCAGGCTCCATTAACCACTCGGGACAGTGTGCTTGGGATCCTCCGTCTGATGTCCTCACTCAGTGACAAAGACTGTGGGAAGCTTCTGGACTGTCAGGGTAACTCTATCCCCTGGTAGCAGAAAACTGCAATGAGCCCTTCAGTCCGAGGATCTCTTAATGAATACTGAGACATAAAGACTTCACACAGGGTGGTGCGGCCACGGCTGACCCAGAGAATCTCTTTAAGAGTCTTTATATCTTCTGTAAGGTCACATTTGATAAGGAGGAGTTTTATACTACCTGTTTCTGACATGTCATGGATGAAGTTGCTCCTTACAGGAGCTATGTTTGACAAACAGCACCACCTGCTGGTGAGGCTGCAAAGTGCAGCAAACAAAAAACCCTTCCCTCAACAGTGTGGTCCTGAAACTTGAGAAAAACATAAATGCTTGGTTTGACTGCAAAAAGTAAAAAGACAGCAGCGTGATGTGAGAAAGCTCATTCTGATGGAAACATGTTAATGATTTTAAATTTCATAAAGGAGGAGGAGAGGAAAAAAAGATGGCTCCTGTGATTTTCTCTGTTTCTCTGCACAAACTGTCTTTACTGATCTGTTTGTGAAGGAGTCATCCAGCACATTTATGAAGAATAAAGATCAAATCAGATCTGCTGAAAGTCTACATCATCCTGAGCTAACTTTGACCTTACTGTGCATCATTTCAGCAAGTGCTGTGAAACTCTTAAAGAAGGAAATAATTCAGCTCACCGCCTCACATTGAGATACATGTTTATATTTCCCTGTCTTTAAAGGTAGGGTCTTCAGGAAATTTGGTTACTTGTTGGTAAACACAACACTCAAACTGGCCTCCCCCTTTGCACTGGGTGCTCTGTGATTGGCTGATATAACCACACTTACTGTTCCTCCAGAAATACCCAAAGCAACCAAATCATCAACATCCAGGCAGAGGAGGGGTTGAGGCTGACACAGACACTGATACACATGTATAGAATCCCACAGTCTGAGCAGGATTAATCCTGTAAAGGTTGATATTCCATCTTGCAAACTCTACTTTTAAAGGTCAGTTGAAGTTTCATGTTGTTTCTTCCGACAGCTGCTAACTAATATCTGCTCTGTGAGTCCCCTGTTGGAGCCCCTCTGAGAAACATCAGAAACTCAGAGAGAGAAATTAATAGAGTTTAGAAATAGAGTTTCTATGAAATGATGATTACAGATCCTTCAAAGCTTCACTGGTCCATTTTGATGCATATCTATTTTTACTTGACCCTATAATATCACAATAACCCCATGGTATATGTTAATATACTAAAATAATCTGAGGTAAAATGGAGGTGCAGGTGGAGGTGCTGTGGCTGTCTGGCTCTCAGCTGACCCGAAGGTACTTGAGGTCAGACTGTTCAAACCCTGGGCTTCACTACCTTCTTCAATAACCAGAGGGTGGCGCCACTAAAGCCCTGTTTCCACCAAGCAGTCAGGTTTGGATCAGTACAGTTTGGTAAGGGTTGGATCCTGTTTGTGTTTCCACAGCACCTGCTCTTCGTGGTAGGTGGCATGTAAGCTGGAATAGCAGCGTCACTTACATAATGGCACGACTCCATAGGAGCGACACAGTGTACCCTGCTTATAAATTAAACAAAGAAGAAAAACGTGACACAGTACACAAAGAGCAACGTGGGAAGACATCCAGCAATTTATCTTCTTTGTGATTGGCATGTGTCTCTTTGTTACGAAGAACAATCAAGCTTTGTTTCAGAGAAGGCTGTGGGCCGCCAGGAGAAATACAGCAGCCACTGTCACACAGGCCCTTACAAAAAGAAGTTTATTGCTATTATTATGCTGTTAGTAAACTTATTTTCAAGACAGTACACTTTCAGTTTACTTTCGATGCACTTATCCCAGGTATACTTAACAAAGTAATGCGTATACATACTTAGATTATACTTAAAAGTATATTTAAAAGTCTAAGTATACTCAGCCTATAGCTAAAAGTATGAAGAAAGTCTAAATATACTAGGCTTTAACCGAGAAGTATAAGAAAAAGTCTGTGCATACTTGAAGTATGCTTCTTTTTTGTAAGGGTTGATGGTATTTCCACTGGCAAATCCTGGTATAGGTCCCCAAATTACCGTCCCACTTTTTGGGACCCTTCTGTTGGGGTGCCAGACATACTGGTCTAAACCCAGGAGGGTGAGCTAGAAACACTGCAGACCGTTGATTGGTGGAAAGAATGGTCACTTCCCCCTTACAAAAAAAGAAGCATACTTCAAGTTCATTTTATTAAGTATACTGAAGTAAAGGTAAAGTGTGTTTTTCAAGTACACTTTTTACAGCAAGTGTACTAATATTATTAATACACTTATTATTAGTATTTTTTTAGGTCAAAAGAAGTAAACTTTGAGTACACTACTAGTTTGTATTCAAGTTTTATTTTGTACTGCAAGTATACTACAACGAAACTTACACGTATACTTTAAATTTACTAGTTATATACTTCTAGCACACTTCTCAGTTTATGAAGGTATACTGTGAAGTGTACTGCTGGTACACTTTAAGTCCACTAATTATATGATAGTAGTATACTTTTAGTTCATAAAAGTATACTTAGAGAATACGAAAAGTATGTTGTCAAGTTAAGAGTAGGGAACTTTGAGTACACAGCTAGGTCAAATTAAAGTTTTATTTGGTACTGCAACAATACTACAAGTATTCTGCAAGCATACAACTTAAAAACTTCCAACCACTTTGTAGTTTATGAAAGTGCACTCTTAAGTGTACTTCAAGTCTCAATATAGTAAAAAAAAATTCAATACGCTGCTAGTTTAATAATTTTTAAACTGTAAGTTTTGTGACGGTTGCAGCAGGAGTAATCTCCTGAGGCACACTGAGAGAGCAGGAATCTACTGGCGCCGGCCCATCCTTCCAGCAGAGCTTAAGTGCCAGTGCTCCTAATCACCAAACTCGCTGCAGGTGTGTGAGGTGCTGCCACCGGGGAATCAGCGCAGCTGCTCAGGAAGGGGAGGGGGAGAGGAGAGAGCAGCCACACTGCAGCCAGGATCACCACAAGTATACTCTGAAGTTCTTCTTAAGTGAACTGAGTTTTC
This sequence comes from Halichoeres trimaculatus, assembly GCF_033239565.1. Taxonomy (NCBI): domain Eukaryota; kingdom Metazoa; phylum Chordata; class Actinopteri; order Labriformes; family Labridae; genus Halichoeres; species Halichoeres trimaculatus. Next base: position 1,727,355 of record NW_027437187.1, on the reverse strand, counting down.
TTTGAGTTTTTATTTATTGTTTTCAAACCTAAAAATAAAAGAATAGAATAAGCACAGAATAGAATAGGCACAGCTACAACCCAAATTCACTTGAACGTTAGGCATGTAAGTTTGAGTTCTTACTATACTTTCCCTTTGTATGTCTTGATCAAAAGGTTAAGTATATGCCAAATACACAGACTTTTCCTTGTACTTCTCAGTTAAAGCCAAGTATACTTAGACTTTATTTATACTTTTAACTATAGGCTAAGTATACTTAGACTTTTAAATATACTTTTAAGTATAATCTCAGTATGCTTACGCATTACTTTGTTAAGTATACCTGGGATAAGTGCATCGAAAGTAAACTGAAAGTGTACTGTCTTGAAAATAAGTATACTAATAGCGTACTTAAATAAACTTCTTTTTTGTAAGGGAAATCCGTGCCGTACTGAGACAAACTGACCTGCTTGGTGGAAACGGGGCTAATGACACCAGCCATGATACTAACAGGATATGATAAAGACTGGAGGCTTTGTTACTGTGGACCACATAACAAAGGGTGGCTCATGATATAGAGTGCATGATTTCACAGCAAGTGTCCTGAGTTAAAGTCATATCAAGAAAGAAAAAACTCTGCATCACATCAGGATAATAAAATAAACCCCACACCGTCAGAGAAAATCAGGTTTAATTTATTGGTAGTTTAACCCTTTACACTCCTTTCCTCTAAACATGCCTCTTACAAAAAACAGCCAACAGATCGTTTCCAGAAAGGCGTCTGAGATCATCCTTTGTCAACAGGTGTTTGGGCGTCTTTTGGCCTCAGTGTCACCTGTACAGGCGAGTTATTCTAATCATTGTGGACCCTTTATCCATCCACAGGTGATGACACACAGCTCCCACTCCACGTGGCGACCAGCAGAGCTGTCAGTCCGTCCCCAGGTGGAGGTGACGGACAGGTGTGCTCCAGTGTTTCTCTGTCAGGGGTTGAGAAGAGCATCAACGTTCTACGACATACATACATTTCATCTGGAATTTACACATCCATAACAGTAATGATACAAGAATCAGCCATAGTCATATGGTATAGTCATAATAATAATAATAACAATTATTGATATGGTCTAAAAACTACACATAGGGTTTCATCTTTTCTTCCAAAAACAGAGCCATATATTTATGTCCTGGGAGTCTTTGACTGAACCGCAGCTTCAATATTTACAACCTTTATTTTACAACCCATGGCCCAGCCCACTGAAGACAAGTGTTCCTTTAGCTAGAGGAGAGTAAAAAAGGAGCGATGAGGGAGGAGTGGTCCACATGATGGGGAGGGGAGACGTCATCTAGAGCCCCCCAAAGATTCAGGGCCACACAGGGATTCCCATGCTACATATCAGGTGCAGCAACACAGGGCTCCAGGGGGCTTTCCAGGGGGGGCGCATACCCTGTGCTGCAGGGGCAAACGGGGTCTCTACCCCTTACAGGAGGGTTCCCAGCCCCAGGTTCCTTTGTTTGTGTCACTGCCTCCCCCCTTCCTCTCCTCCTCCCCCCTACATGACCAGCAGCTGTCCCAGCACCATCCTGAACTGCTGCGTGCACCCAGCTAGCTCCCTCACCCGCTCCGTCATCTCCCGGGCCGCCCCGGGGGATGGGTACTGCAGCGCCGCCGTCTTGGTGCTGATCACGATGTCTTTGAGTTTTTCGCAGAGCGTGTTGCTGCTCTGAGCGACGCGCGCCCTCACCTCCGGGGACTTGGCCTGCCGTGACAGCGTGTCACCAATGAACACCAGCTTGTGGGCGCTGAGGATGACGAACTTGCTGTGAGCCACGAAGATCTTTGGCGGCTGGTTTGAGTTGACTGAGGTGAAGAAGGCGTCGATGGCGTTGGTCACCGTGGTGACGTTCTGCTCACACTGCTCCTGGTAGAAGAGGAGGAGCTGTTGGTCGCCATGGCACAGTTTGGAAGAGGAGGAGGAGCTACCGGAACCATTCTGGGACATCTGGTGGGCTGAAGGGTGGTGCGGGGACGGGACCCAGCCCGTCATGTCGTTGTTGATTGGCCGACTGACTTCCTGCTCGAGCCGCTCGAACTGTTTGATCTGAAGAAAAAAAGAGGGATGAACTTTACTCTTCTTACGAAGCTGCACCTGCTATCCTACAAGACAAACAACATTCAGCTGTTTTTATCCTTTATGAAAATCTGTGGATCTGATCCAGCTTCTTTAAGTCAGCGTCTGTAGATTTAATCTGAGTCAGGTCTGGGATTATGGTTTGAAACTGATAATCTGACAACATAAGAAACAACACGTCGACAAGAGCGTGTGCAGCTTCTTTTTTTCTACATGAAAAAAATAAAAAACCGAAGTGATTTCATCATCTGTGTCATGAGTCTTCACACTCTCACACACACACACACACACACACACTCACAGGTACCTGCTGTTGTTCCAGTTGTGTCTTGTGTCTGATGATGTTTCCTTTCTCCAGCAGCTGTCTTTGGTTCTTCTCAAACTCCTCTTTACCCTGGCAGATCAACACACACACACACACACACACACACACACACACACACACACACACACACACACACACACACACACACACACATACACACACACACACACACATACACACACACACACACACACACACACACACACACACACACACACACACACACACACACACACACACAAACAGAGACATGTCAGCATTAACACACAGCTCTGTGTTCATAAAGTAGTCTTTGTCTCCCTCTAGTGGACTCTAGTGGAATATTTATTTTCAACCACAGCTCACAGTGCACACACCTCACCACGATGATGAGAAAATCAGTGACCAATGAATCAATTAAATTAGGATTAATAGTAAATTAATTACACCTTGCTTTAATCACCACTGAGAGAACCAATTGGCAGACAAAACACAGCTAAACACAGCTCTGATGAAACATTGTTTCTCCCCTGAACTGCTAAAGTCTGGAGGTGTTTCACCTGTAAAACCTGAGAGAGGAGCAGCACTTCCACCTCCACACACAAGCACACTTATGTGAGACATTGCTAACTGCTAGCATATCAATGCAAATTCCCACATATGTTAGCATCAAGCTAGCGCTATATTCTCTCTATGGTTTTTGGTCCATTAGGAGATGTTTAAAATGTTGAATGTGTCGAACAGGAATCTGGTGTCAGAGAGTTATGTTCACTGTGGTGTGTTCAGTTCTTCAGTAAAACTTCAAGCTGAAAATGCAGGTTAAGAATTTTTGTAAGCTTTCTGCAGCTGTGCTCATGTTTGTCCTAATGTGACATCTGCCTGTCTCTGACAGTGAAGGGGCTCAGAGTCTGTGAGGGTCAGAATATTCTAGATCAACACACAACCATCAGCGAGTGTGTGTGAGTGTGTGTACCTGTAGATGCACATAGTCGTAGTCCTCCATCCAGCCTTCCTCTGTGGTCTCGTACGGCCGGTCCACGCCCTCCTCTTCCTCTGCAGCTGTAAACTTTGGCGGAGAGGGGAGGGGCCGTGACTGAATGTTCGCCTTCTCTCCTCCCTGATAGGTCCCACTTCCTGATCCTGTCATGTGACCACTCAGCTCCCCTGGGATTGGAGGAAGTGGCAGCTGCTGCTGCTGCCGGTTGGTCCTTTTGAAGAGCAGCGAGGCGTTACCGTGGAGAAATGAGGCCAGCTGCTTGGCGTCGTCAGGGATCCCTCTCGCTGTCATGATGAGCCGGTCTAAGTCATCCCCTCCAGGCGGGGGCGCTGTGAGTGCAGCATGTGACCAGGAGATGGCGTCTAAGCTCTGACTGTTCCTGATCAAACTCTGGAACACCTCCTCCATCTTCCCCACCTGACGGCCCAGCTTACTCTGCAGGGAGCGGTCTGTGGCCTGGGCTGCGTTTGCCACTGCACCACGGGCAAACTCCAGGAAGTCCCGCACTGCACAGCGCACTCTGTCAGCTGCCTGATGGATGGCCGGGAGGTTCCCCTCCAGGTGCGCCGGGCTCCTCCAGTTTCCTGTGATGAACGACATCATGAGGGACACGCTGGACTCCACCGCCTGCTGCAGACGAGACAGACGCTCCATGGCCTGCTCCAAGTCCAGGATCAGGGGTTTCCCAGGGGTGGAGCCAGGGGCAGGAAGTGAGGAGGAGGTGTCGCGGACGGGCACCATGTCTAAGGATGACGCTGAGTGGTTGCTCCGCGTGCTTCCTGTGCTCGAGGCAGACAGACGCTTGAAGGACATGGACAGCTCCTCGCCAGTGGACTGAGGGTCCCGCACCACCTGGATTACACACACACACACACACACACACACACACACACACACACACACACACACACACACACACACACACACACACACACACACAGGAACAATGCAGTTTAAATGAGTGAGCTCGTATTTTCCCACCTGTCCCTGTCTAACTGTCTTATCTCAGGTAACTGAGTCCCGCCCCTTTAAGAGGTCTACCTGTGGGGGGACGTCGTACACATAGTGGTCTCCTCTCTCTCCTCCCTTCTCCTCTCCTCCTCGGGGGAAGTCATAGACATCCTGGGTGTGATGCCCTCCTGTCCTCAGGCTGGCTGGGATATCATAGATGTCTTGCCGGGCCTGGCTGACTCCGCCCCTGTCTCCGTGGTAATGCTTGTCAGTCAGGATAGGGGGCGGGACGTCGTACACGTCCTCTGGAATGGGCGGCTCGTCGTCGTCATTCAGGTTGTTGTGCAGGAAGGGGCCTGAGGGGGCGGGTAGTGGGGGTTTGAGTTTGGCGAAGTGAGGTGGCACGTCGTAGGTCTCCTCTCTGATTGGCTGAGCATCAGGAACGTCTTTACTGACAGACGGCGGGAAGTCGTACACCTGAGGAGAGAGAGGGTCAAAAACGTTTGTCAAACTTAAATCCAGCTTCAAATCTGATCCTTGAGACTTTAAACATACACTTGATTTTTTCCTCACATTAACAGTTTTATTTTCAAACAGCAATGTTAGCATCAGTAGCTGTGTAGCTAACAGTGTCAGTCACCTGGTTGATCCAGCTCCTCCACCTGGCTATATAACTCTCAGCTGTTTCCTGATAAGTGATTTTTAAAAGCTGATGTTGAACCTGGCTTTAAAGAGGGGGTACTCTGCTTTCCCATCTTTTAGGCCCCGTTTACACGGAGACTCCCGCAACGATTCTTCCTTTGCGTTTTCAAAAGCCACCCGCGTTTACATGAGGACGGGGTGAAAACGATCCGCGTTCATACGACTCCAGGAGGACAAGTCACTTCTTCTGTTCTTTCTTTTTCTGCCGTTTTGTTGTGTGAGACGGTCGGCAATCCAACCATAACGCGCAGTACCGCCACCTACTGGCTCAACTGGGAATGTGGCTGAGCGCGGAGCCTTCACCTAAAACTGCGAGTGCGCATGCGGTGACGTCAGCGTTTCACCCTGAGACACTCCACTCTGTGTTTACACGAAGCTGGATGGAGGAGCGGATTCAGATCTTTCCACTCTGGGGAGCGTTTTCAAAAGTTTGCGTTTTCACTGAAAACGCAACGTGGTCTCGTCTAAACGGAAGGCCAAAAAGCAACGAAATGTTTGCGGAATCGACCGTTTTTGGCGTCATGTAAACGGGGCCTTAAACATGGCGATTCTCAAACCTCGACATATTACTGTTGTAGTATCACTGGACCTGTCTGTGAACTGATTAAAACACTTTGTTTTTAAAAACCCATGAGATCCTCATGAGCTCTTCACCAAACTAGCTGAAATGATGAGGTCATCATCATGTAAAGCTCTTGTAGCTGGTTATTGAGGGGTGGGCCAATCAGAGGAAGGGGTGTTCCAAACAGCAGGGAGCCTTAAAGAGACAGCAGCTCAAACAAAGTGTTACAGGTAGAAGCTAAAAATACAGTTTTTCTAAAAGGGCAGGGGGAAAAAAAAGAGATTATATTTTAGCTTTAAATCATGTACAGATATGGGGTGCGGGTGGCCTAGTGGTCAGGGTCATGCCCTATGAGGTTGGCCCTCGAGCAAAGGGCCTGGGTCTGAATCAGGCTTATGGCATGTTTCCTGTATGTCACTCCCCACTCTTTCCCCCTTTTCCTACTCTATCCTCTGTCCTCTTCTATCTCATTAAAGGCATGAAAAGCCCAAAAAATAATTTAGAAAAAATAAACAAAAACACTGTAACTCTGCCAACTGAACTCTCCGTTCAGCAGAAATCCATCTGTTGCTGAGCAAAGCAACATGACATACCTACAACAAGGTACTCAGGGGTGTGTACAGACTTTTTAGACTGAGGTGCCCTATAGGGAGGGGCATGAATTATGTGAGCTCACACTCCAAACAATATAATTTCTTTTTGTTTATTTGTATGCATTAAATGTACAGGATAAATGGGCTGCAACTTTAAATCAAATAAAAATAAAATAAATAAATACATATATCAATGTAGGGCTGCAGGGTGGCACAGCAAGAAGGTCACCGGTTCAAATCCCCACCTCGGCCAGTGCGCCTTTCTGTGTGGAGTTTGCATGTTATCCCCGTGCATGGGTGGGTTCTCTCTGGGTACTCCAGCTTCCTCCCACAGTCCAAAATCATGCTTATTGGGTTAATTGATCACTCTAAATTGTCTGTAGGTGTGAGTGTGTGAGTGAATGGTTGTCTGTCTGTCTCTGTGTCAGCCCTGTGATTGGCTGGCGACCAGTCCAGGGTGTACCCTGCCTCTCTGAACAGGCTTATCCTGAACAGGATAAGCGGTATAGAAAATGGATGGATGGACATATAAATGTGAATGTTAAAAACAGTGACCTTAATTTGAAGTGTTTCATAGTCTAAGTGAGGTCTCAGGCCTCAGCTTAAACATTTTACCAACGCAGGAATAGAGCAGACTACCTGTGGCAGGTAGCCGAGTCTGTGAGGTTTTTTGATGTGAACCCAGTGAGACGGCCATCATTTTAACAATAACGTTGCACACCCATCGAAAGCGTTGAGAGCGAATGTATTCGAGCGTCAAGTGAAATCGCGCCACGCTAGACGCTTGAGTTTTGACGCTGGTACAAATATGCAAAAAACGCTCACCGCTCGCTGCGGCTTCGTTGCACGAAAAGTCAGCCATCATCATTTCATTATCAAACATGGCTCCGATCACCACAATCCCTGCTCTGTACCTGCTGTCGAGAGGTCAGCTGAGGGCCAGGCGCTGACATGGGTACTGGATGTATGCTACCCTATGGAGATGGTGTGAGCTCGGTGAGTTCCAACGTCTCTTGCAGGAGCTGCGTCTGGACGACGGCCGGTTCCAGTGGTACTTCAGGCTGACTGTTGCCCAGTTTGAAGACCTGCTATCCAGGGTTGGTGCCAGGATCTCCTGCCTGGATACCAACTACAGGCGCTCCATTCCAGCTGCAGAGTTCCTGTCCATCGGTGATGATCTCCACGCTGATAGGCTGTCCCGGCGCGTCAAGACGCTCGCTCGCTCGAAAAGTTCAATTATTTCAACTCGAGCGTCAAGCATTGAGCGGTGAGCAGCGAGCGTTTTTCACTGGAAACGGTCACCGCTCAACGCTTGGACACTTGACGCCGCTCTATGCTCGCCCCGATGCAGCGTCACTTCACGGTTTTAAATTGACTTTGTATGTAATATCAACGCACGAAAAGTTTACGATGCTTTCGGTGGGTACACACTGTTATTCAGTTAAAGTAACCTGTTGTATCAGTGCCAAGTCTGATCTGTTTCATGTTCTGTCTTGTTTTTTTCTTTATTTTGGTCCTTTGTTGCTAAGTGCCCATCAAGTGACCACTCGTTGCAGCAGCTCATGCAGCAGCTTGCAGCAGCTCGTTGCAGCAGAACGTTGCAGCAGAACGTTGCAGCAGCTCATTGCAGCATCTCATTGAAGCAGCTCATTGAAGCAGCTCATTGAAGCAGCTTCTTGCAGCAGCTCCTTGCAGCAGCTCATGTAGCAGAACGTTGCAGCAGCTCATTGCAGCAGCTCATTGAAACAGCTCATTGAAGCAGCTCCTTGCAGCAGCTCGTTGTAGCAGCTCCTTGCAGCAGCTCCTTGCAGCAGCTCCTTGCAGCAGCTCCTTGCAGCAGCTCTTTTCTTTTGTGGCAGCCCTCCCTCCAGCAGGACCTGCTGTTTTGTGTGCTCCCTCTCCCTATTTTGTCTTCACAGGTTGCTGCTGGGCGGTTTCCCGCCACACCTGGGCAGACACGGACAGTCTCCCAGCTGCAGGCTATATAAGTTCTTGCTTTCAATTCCACAAGTGGCGTGGGGTGTGGAGCGTCTGTCTGCAGCACAGCACCATTTCTGTTCCACGGATGATAGTTTTTGCATTTGCCTGAGGGACAATAAAACCCTTTCAACTTGTTTAGTTTTTGCGTTTTTTGTACTTTGTTGGGCCTTGAGAGCAGGATCCTGACACCCTCTTCTTTTTTTGAACTCTTTCCTTTCTGTTAGTTATCTTTGCTTTTGAAGTCTGTTATTAATTTCTCCAGCTCATTTGTTGACCATGAACACCAAACTGGTTAAATTAAAAGAGATTTTATTTTTTTTGTCCTTGTGTTTGTCAGGGATCCACAAGATGAGCCACACTCTCTGAAACCGGCTGATCATCTGTTAAACAGACAGATAGCACATGACTGAATTTATTTACACCTCCTCACAGCACACTCTCCTCTGGGCTGTGCTCATGTATTTCAGGTGTGATTGTTTATTATCAGGTCAAAGCTGCTGTGATAATAACAGAGAGCATACACACTGAAACTGTAAAGAAAGAAACACCATCATTTACCGTCTGCTGCGTGTTCTTCTCTGAGCTCACTGGGGTGTTGTATATGTCCTGACCACTAGAGGGCCCCTTCACTACCATGGGAGGAGTGTCATACACCTGGGTGCAGAGGAAAAAAGCAGACTTTAGCGACAGCATGACATTTAGCCTATGTAAACATATGTAACCTGGCCCAGGGAAATAGGTGCTCCCCCTCTAGGCTCACCCAGTGAGGCTGAGCTGTAGCCTGAAAGGCCTCCTACTCTCCCTCCTCCTCTTTCCAGCATCTCTCTGCAGACCCTCCTGTGTGCAGAGGGACCTGGATCCTCTAAGGAGCATCAGCCTAAGCCTCAGCAAGTCAGGAGTCTGGAGTTAGAGTGTGTTTTCAATGTGTGTGTGTGTGTGTGTGTGTCCCTGCATATCTATGAGCTGAAATAGTCTAACACACTCTAAGGCAAACATCATGATGGACGATGTTTATCTGCTGTGCTCTGCAGACAAACTGTGTGTGTACTCTGCCAGCTGTACCCTGATCTTGCTATGTGTGTGTGTGTGTGTGTGTGTGTGTGTGTGTGTGTGTGTGTGTGTGTGTGTGTGTGTGTGTGTGTGTGTGTGTAATATCATGTTCTGGCCAAGCTTTCTTCTTTGAGCCGCATCACACCCGGCTGACATTTTGATGAAGAGCTCATGGAATTGTTAGTTTGTGTGCGTGTGTGCGTGTGTGCATGTGTGTGTGTGTGTGTGTGTGTGTGTGTGTGTGTGTGTGTGTGTGTGTGTGTGCGTGTGTGTGTGTGTTCATTCTTTTTCCTCAGATTGCTGAACTTCAAAATAAAGCCCTGCAGCTCCATCTGTTATTACAGCTCTTCATCTTCCTCCTGTTTTTCTCCTCATCCTTCATCTTTCCTATTTTTCACCTCACTCCTTTCCTCCTTCTCTCCTCCTCTTCCCTCTTTCATCTCATCCTTCCTCACCTTTGCTGAAACGCTTTCTTTTTTTTACCTCACTCTATTTCATTCTTCTTTTTCTCCTCTTCTCCCAGTTCTCCCCTCTATTTCCTCTTCTTCTCTCCTCCTCCTTTGATTCTTCTCTTCCTCTGTCTCCTCTCCTCGCCTATTCTCATC